>NC_133426.1:146372500-146680000 GCF_049350105.2 Macaca mulatta
GAGCCCTAGGCAAGGCTGAGTCTTGCCCTAGCCTCCGGCTCCCTCAGCCCCCAGCTCTTATTTTGGGCCACGGTGACAGGTCTAGGTTTACCTCCATGTGCTCGTGGCAGAGGAAACAAAAGAAGGCAACCTCCCTGAGAATAAAACGCCATCTTCGACTAATTGGCAAACTGAGGGGTCCCCAGGTCGGTCTCCCCACGAGTCCCCCACCACCCAGCCCGAGGGCGGCCCCCAGTTTCAGGCAGAGTTTGTAACAGCTCCGGGAAGCCCTAGTCGAATTGTCCTGGGGGCGAGGGTGGGATACCCCGAGAGCCCTACCTGCCACCCCTCCCCGGCCGCCTGGGCACCGTGTTTCGGTGAAAAGAAGAGGGGTGGTGGTGTCTCCCAGAGATGTAATTGCCCCCTGAGAAAATTGTTGTGAGGGACCCGGCGAAGGGGCTGGCGAGCAAACAAACCGGCACGCGCGGAGCCGCAGCGAGTATACTTACAAAACGATTCAAGCTCCGGCGGAACATCGCGTCGAAGGCCGCCGGGCGCTGAGCTGGGCTCTACTGGGCTGTCTGGGAAGGCGCCGTCCACAAAACACACTGCGGCGTGGGCCGGCCGCGCCAAGCGGAGCAGCGAGGCGGGCTGCCGGGCCACCCGCTCGCCGCCTGCTCTCTTCGGCTCTCCTCGCTCCCCCGCCCCCCAGCCGTCCGCAGCCTCGCCGCCGCCCCGCCTCACTCGCGGCCCGCCCCCGGCCTGCCTGACCCGGGGGCGGCAGCCCCGCGGATCGCCCTTATCTGGCCCCGGCACCGCGGGCCGGCAGCTCCCGCAGCACCCACTGAGAAGGCGAGCCCGCCGCGCGGGGGAAGGATGGCGGAGGAGCGCGAGGCTCCTCCTGTGGGGAGGGGGGCGCCCCCGTCTCTCCGCCAGCGCCGGGCTCGGCACCCCGCGGGATGCACTCTTCCCCGACGCGGCACCACCGCCCGCCTCCCCGCTGGACTCCGCGGCCGCCCCCCTCGGGGCACGGGGAACCCTCCCGAGGCACCCCGCGCCTCACCTCGCCTCAGCCCGACACTACTCCCCTGTCTCTGTCGGGAGCCACAGCCTCCCTCGCCCCAGCCCTAACTCGTCCGCCGCGCCGCGCGTGCCGCGCCGCGCTGTTCAGCTCGCAGCCCCTCCTCGGTCCGTGGCTGCCGCGCCGCCCCGCGCTCTCGTCCCGCACTGGGGCTAGGGAGCCTCGGTACAGCCAACCGGCCCGCCCCGAGCCAGCCGACGGCCAGGCTCCCCCTTCCGGGCGTGGTGGAGCGGGGCTCCGAGGCAGGGCACCGTGGGGACCCCAGCGCGGGAGGGGCGGGGCAGGGCGAGAGGGGGGACTAGTTCTGAAAGCCCACCCTCCTCATCTCCACGGACGAGGGTTCCCCCTCGACCCTCGCTACGCTGTACTCCCACCTACGCGGCTTTCCCTCCTCTCGGTCTTCCTCTCGTCCTGCCTGCCCACCTAAGCCTTCTTACTTCCACTTTCTCTGAGGTTGTAAAGTCAGGCTTTGTGTCGTTGCTGCTGCGCAGCGGGGCGGGATTTCCCTGACCCCCTCCCCGCCCCACCCCAGGCCCCTCCCGCTCGCCCCCTCCCCCGCCTTGCTCCCGGGGTAGCCTGGGAGTTGTAGTCCAACCGTCCCCCTACTCCGCCTGGTACCGCGGGCTGGGAGCTCCCCCACACGCTAGTCCCAGGTTTGCCCAGAGGGTTGAAGAAGGAAGCGCGGGCTGAACAGCGGGTTCTCCACGCTGGCCGGCTGGGTGTGGAGGCCGGGTGCACTCGGTAGCTTCCTAGTGGTGGGACATGTGAGAAGGATAAATTAGGCAAAGCTCCGAATCCTGGGAGCTTTCCCTGGAACGCAAAATGTGCGCATCAGGAAACCCTCTCCACCCTCGGCCCCCAGCTTAGTGCTGGAATTTGCGAAACTTTAAAAATTAAAAAAAGCGAGTCCAGAATTGCCACGAGACTGGGCATCCCTCCCAACTACCACAACCCCACCCCTTTTCACCGCCCCTTAAGGCGGGGCCCAAGGCTGTTGGAAAACTTGCAGATTCTTCTATAAAAGTCAAAAAGAAATAAGTAAAGGGAGTTCAGAGACTCTTACACGAGTCTTCCGCCTCGCCACATTCTCCTGCCAGTCGACAGCTGGGGACAGGGCCCAGCCACACCACAGGCCTTACCAAAGGTCGCAAAAGGCCTTTCCTGCTAGGCATAGGCGCTTCTCCTTTACCCTCCGGAGTCTGGATTCATTTCAACAAACCTTTACTGGGAATTTTCTTTGTACCAGGCACTGTGCCAGGGCTGGACACAGCGATTTCTTAAAAGACTTCCCCAACAGGGTGGTCGCAAGCTGGTTGGGGGATACAAACAAGCGAAAACGCCACGTTAGAATTTAATAATAGCTAGAGTTCAAAGTGCTAGGGAAATAGGGGAGAGCGACATTGCATCTGAAAAGGTGGTCTGGGAAGTTTTCCTAAAAGCTCTGGAGATTAAACTAGCCCTTGAAATGTGGGAAGACTTTAGAGGACCTGACTGAGCCCCAGGGGACAAAGTCCAGGGTAGAGGGAGAGGTCAGTGAAAAAGCGCAGGATAAGCTAAGAAAGAGATCACGCCGTAGTGGCAGACGCCCAGGACGTGTAGGTAAGGGCGGCTCGAATGAAAGCTAAAATCTAAAATTCTTCAAAATCTAAAATTCTTCAAAAACATGTTACGAAGTTTGAACTTCATTCTGTGATCAACGAGAAGCCCACCCGCCAATAAAACGCAAATGCAGGAGACCTAAGGTTTGTTGCCAAACTGTCCTAACTGCCAAGAAGTAAAACCAACCGTTTTCAATTCTTCCCCTCTTATGATTCCTTCTCTTTGCTCACAGTTGAGCCTGTACCTAATGATTTTTAAGATTTATGTTAAATTTAAATTTATATTAATCAGATACTACGATATTTTATTGACAAGAGGGATCTAAAGTTTTGCTCGCTATTGTTTTAAAGATTTATTTTCAAATAGAGTTATTTTCTATCTTTACTTTTTTTTTTTTTTTTTTTTTTTTTTTTTTTTTTTTTTTTTTTGGAGACAGAGTCTCACTCTGTCGTCCAGGCTGGAGTGCAGTGGCACGATCTTGGCTCACTGCAGCCTCTGCCTCCCGGGTTCAAGTGACTCTCATGCCTCAGTCTCCCGAGTAGCTGAGATTACAGATGCCTGCCACCACGCCCGGCTAATTTTTGTATTTTTAGTAGAGACGGAGTTTCACCATGTTGCCCAGGCTGGTCTCGATCTCCTGACCTCAGGTGATCCACCCGCCTCGGCAAAGTGCTGGGATTACAGGCGTGAGCCACCACGCCCAGCCTCTAGCTTTACTTTTATTGAACACAGCAACTACTGTAATTTCTTCACTAGTTTATTTGTTGAACGACTACTATGTGGCAGACATTATTCTAGATACTGGAATTAAGAGATGGAGGAGGTTATTGTCTTTAGTTCTAGGTATAAGTCTAGAATTCTTACCAAAATACATCCTTATCAATAAAATAATAAACTAATTTAGACATTTGGGGATGCAAGTGCTTGCTAGTGAATAGTAAGTAATATCGTTCCAAATTCAATTCTGTTAAATAAATGGAAAAAATATACTTTGCTTATGGATTCAAACAGATCGACTTTAAAAAATATTAGAGACCTGAAATTTTTTTTTGTTTACATTATGCTCTCATACTTGCCCATTGTCATGTTACTGCAACCTAATCACAGGAATTTTAAGATTCCTCAAGATATAGCAGTATTGGGCCAGGCGCGGTGGCTCCCGCCTGTAATCCCAGCACTTTGGGAGGCCAAGGTGGGTGGATCACCTGAGGTCAGGAGTTCGAGACCAGCCTGGCCAACATGGTGAAACCCCCATATTTACTAAAAATACAAAAATTAGCCAGGAGTGGTGGCGGGCACCTGTAGTCCCAGCTACTCGGGAGGCTAAGACAGGAGAATTGAATTGCTTGAACCCGGGAGGTGGAGGTTGCAGTGAGCCAAGATCGCACCACTGCACTCCAGCCTGGGTGACAAGAGCAAAACTCCATCCCCAACCCCAGAAAGATATAGCAGTATTGTTGATTTTTATTTGTTATAATTCTGCTATTTATTCTCTCAATTTATTTCAATACAACACCTATACTCATGGGTCCAGTCTAATTTGCTCAACTATAAAAATGCAATTCCAGGCACTTTTATGGGAGGCCGAGGCAGGCAGATCACCTGAGGTCAGGAGTTTGAAACCAGCCTGGCCAACATAGCAAAAACCTGTCTCTACTAAAAATATAAAAGTTAGCCGGGCGTAGTGGCGCGTGCCTATAATCCCAGCTACTCGGGAGGCTGGGGCAGGAGAATCACTTGAACCTGGGAGGCGGAGGTTGCAGTGAGCCAAGATCGCACCACTACACTCAAGCCTGGGCAACAGAGTGAGACTCCGTCTCAAAAAAAAAAAAAAAAAAGTGCAATTCCAGGCTGGGCAGGATGGCTCACACCTATTATCCCAGCACTTTGGGAGGCCAAGGTAGGAGGATCGCTTGAGTCCAGGAGTTTGAGTTCAGCCTGGGCAACATAGCAAGACCTTATCTTTTTTTTTTTTTTTAATGCAATTCCATACAAATCAAAATACACTCAGCAAAACATGAAATTATGCAAGGTGACTTTTTCTGTATCCAAACTCAACCTGAAATTAGAGCTACTCTCACACACATCCTTCAGAGTCACTCCTTTGTGAGTTTTTTTTTAACACAAGAAAAAAGATTTTGGTTCTTTTTAGTGCCTCCTCACAGTTTCCAAAGAAAACCCAGGTGTTGTAGAAAGCTGTTGTCCGTGACTATGTAAAGCAGGCCCTCAGCCAGCATTTTCACTGGGACAACTCCACTGAACAGAACTGCAAAAACGAACTTCCTCCTGCCTAAACTGTCTGAACCCCTGAAACATAACGCCAGCTCTTCTGGTGGATTAGCTAACTGCAACAGAAAGAAGCCCCACAGGTAGGAATTCATAGGAAGCAGGCTCCTTTCTGTCCTTATTACCAGGCTCGACTAGATAATGCTTGCTGCCTGAGAGAGGGAAGGGAAAGAGTTCTTTCTCAATCCTTTCAATTTTGTTGCACCATTTCTGTACAAATTACTCAGGAGCTCTTCTTCCCTATTGTCCCCACCCCCAATCTTCCGTACCTTCTACCTCAGCCCCTCAGAAATCTCACCATGGCAGGTGAGCAAAACAACCATTAGAGCATAGGATGTAGGCCACACCTGTGACGGAGGAGCGCAAACTGCTTCTGGGATCTGTGGGTCGGTCAGCAATTCAAGTAATCTGGCAGGAGGGGAGCGGTGCAAAGGAGTCACTTCCATCTAATACCAAAAAAAAAGAAAAAAGAAGAAAGAAAGAATTGAGGCTGTTGTATTAGCATCTAAATCACCTCATCAGCAGCAAATTAAAGGAATTCAACTGTCTGTCTGAGCTTCCAAACATATCTGGTAAGACTATCTTTTGCCCATTTGAAATTTATTTCCCCCTTTCAAGACTAGCCTTGATGTTTATTTATGACCAGTTTTACCTGTATCTTTCTATTGGGCCCCTCCAATTCATTCTGTACACTGCAACCACAGAAATCTATGGCAAGCAAGTCAGATCAAATCACTCCCCTGCTTATGACTTTTCAGTAGCTTCCCATCCTCTTAGCAAAAGTTCAAAGTCCAGCCTTAACATCACCAGCAAGAACCCTGAATTCTCTGACCTCTGCCTTTCCTCTCTAACCTCAGGTGGACAATTTTTCCTCTCACCAGGCTCTACCCCACGGGTCTGCTTACATTCCTTGAGTTCCCAAAGCTCCTTCTTTCTTGACAGCTTTTGCACAGGCAACAGTCTCTGCTGGAACGCTTTCACCCGTTGCTATTCATCCTTCAGCTCTCAGCTTAAATGTCACTTCCTCAGATGACATCAGGGCTCCCTGTTATTGCCCTCCAAATAGCCCATATTAATTACATCCTAGGGTACTGACAGATGAGGTTAGTAATCATGGAGAATGGCAGAAGTCCAAAGGGACTGAGTGATGATCTAATATTGTCTTGTTTTTCAAAAAGAGGAAGAAGGTATATTCTAGTAATCATAATATTGAAGGCAGGTAAGGTTCTGTAACAGACCACTAAAAGAATTGTTTTGTTTTTTTAAAAATCACCATGGAAGGGAAGAGGCAATCGCTAGGAGCCACAATAAGTTCACTGAGGTGAAGTTTGGCCTTCAAGATTCTGTAGAAATTACTTTTTTTTTTTTTTTTTTTTTTTGAGACCAAGTCTCACTGTCTCGCCCACAGGCTGGAGTGCAGTTGCGCAACTGTGGCTCACTGCAACCTCCGCCTCCCAGGTTCAAGCGATTCTCCTGCTTCAGCCTCCGGAGTAGCTGGGGTTATAGGTGCCCACCACCACGCCCGGCTAATTTTTGTATTTTTAGTACAGATGAGCTTTCGCCATGTTGGCCAGGCTGGTCTCGAACTCCTGACCTCAAGTGATCCACCTGCCTCAGCCTCCCAAAGTGCTGGGATTACAGGCGTGAGCCACTGCTCCTGGCCAAGAAATTATTTCTAATTCAGAATTCAACATCCTACAAAACTATATTGAGAGGATAGAGAAGAGGTTAGAAAGATATGGCATAAAAAGACTAAATCTTCACTACTGTAATCCCAGCACTTTGGGAGGCCAAGGCAGGTGAATCACGAGGTCAGGAGTTCAAGACCAGCCTGGCCAAGATGGTGAAACCCAGTCTCTACTAAAAATATAAAAATTAGCAAGGCATGGTGGCGGGTGCCTGTAATCCCAGCTACTCAGGAGGCTGAGGCAGAGAACTGCTTGAACCCGGGAGGTGGAGGTTGCAGTGGGCCAAGATCTCGCCACTGCACTCCAGCCTGGGCGAGAGAGTGAGACTCCTTCTCAAAAAAAAAAAAAGACTAAATCTTTATCTCCAATGATAAGTTATTGGTTATTGTCTAGATATATTAATACAGTATAATTATTTTATTTAGAAATGAGGAGGTAAATAGCAGAAACAACTAAAATAACAAAAAACGACTTGCCTTTGGGAACACAAATCTAGAATAGGGAAGAAAGGGATAAGGGACTTTTTTCTTTATAAGCCTTGTAACTGTTCTACTTTTTAAACTGTGTACACACATTATTTTCATAAAAATTAGTTTAAAATACAAATAGCATTTGGACACAAAAACAGGGAGTAGGAGAGCATTATAGCCAAGGAAATAGCAAAGATGTGGAAGTGAAAAAATATTTCAGAATAATAAGTAGACCTGTCTAGAGAAGCAATGGTCCATACTGAGGAGTGTGTGAAAGGAAAATAAGTCTTGGGGCCCCAAAATCACTCAAGCTGGGAACTGCTTAGGGCAAACCTGCCTCCCATTCTATTCAAAGTCACCCCTCTGCTCCCTAAGATAGATGCATATCTGATCGCCTCATTTGGAGAGGCTAATCAGAAGCTCAAAAGAATGCAACCATTTGTCTCGTATCTGCCTATGACCTGGAAGCCCCCTCCCCACTTCGAGTTGTCCCACTTTTCCGGACTGAACCATTGTACATATCACGCATATTGACTGATGTCTCATGTCACCCTAAAGTGTATAAAAGCTGCGCCCCTACCACCTTGGGCACATGTCATCAGGACCTCCTGAGACTGTGTCACGGGCATGCGTCCTCCACCTTGGCAAAATAAGCTTTCTAAATTAACTGAGACCTGTCTCAGATTTTTGGGCGTCACGAGTAATAGACGGTATAAAATTTTAACTTTGATTCTCAGTAAGCCACTGGAATATGCATTCTACCAAATGAGAGAATAAACTAAGAAGGAGGAAGACATGGAATCCAGAAAATGGGATGAACATGAAAGAGAGGAGTAGGGAATTCCCCAGATGATAATGAATGAAAGTTCAAGGTATATAGCTGTGTAGCACACCTAGAGAGGTCAGAGGGAAGTAGGAAGATAGAGGAATCAAGGAGGGATGTCTTTAGAGAAAAGAGAAAAACAACGGATACATTACTCAATGTGTTTGACCACGTGGAGGATAGTATTCAGAAAGGTTTTACAGTATTGTGGGAAAATTAGTGAAATCTTAGTGATAAACACATAGAAAGTAAAGCAAACTAAGTAACAAAAACCAAGGCAGCTGTTAATCCCAAGAAAAACAAAAAGTTGCTCAAGAAAGTAAATGAGTCGTCATAAAATACTCCCTGACTCCACTGTTACAGACATTCACATAGTCATAGCAATCAAAACACTGTATTATTGGTTTACAAAATTAAAACTCTTTTGTAGGATAAAGGGAGAACAAGTTGGAGGGAGCTTTGTTGTAAGAGATCTAAGTCTTTGTTTTCCATAATAAAAAGAAAATAAGTAGTATCTACAAATTGAAAGATTAAGAAATATCCATATAAGTACATTATATAGAAATATGGGGCGGGGCGCAGTGGCTCACCTGTAATCCCAGCACACTGGGATGCCAAAGTGGGCAGATTGCCTGAGCTCAGGAGTTTGAGACCAGTCTGGGCAACATGGTGAGACCCTATTTCTACTAAAAATACAAAAAAAGTCAGGCATGGTTGTTCACACCTGTAATCCCAGCACTTTTGGAGTCCAAAATGGGTGGATCACTTGAGGTCAGGAGTTTGAAACCAACCTGACCAACATGGTGAAAACCCATCTCTACTAAAAAAAAAAAAAAAACAACCCTACAAAAATTAGCCAGGCATGTTAGTGCACACCTGTAGTCCCAGCTACTTGGGAGGCCGAGGCAGGAGATTCCCTTGAACCCAGGAGGCAGAAGCTGCAATGAGCCAAGATCACACCACTGCACTCCAGCCTGGGTGACAGAGCGAGACTCTGTCTCAAAAAAACAAACAAAAGAAAAATTAGCCTGGCCGGGTGCACAGTGGTTCACACCTGTAATCCTAGCACTTAGGAGGCCAGGTCATGTGAATAGCGTGAGGTCAGGAATCCGAGACCAGCCTGACCAACATGACAAAACCCTGTCTCTACTAAAAATACAAAAATTAGCTGGGCATGGTTGCAGGTGCCTGTAATCCCAGCTACTTGGGAGGCCAAGGCAGGAGGATCTCTTGAGCCCAGGAGGTGGATGTTGCAGTAAGCCGAGATCGTGCCACTGCACTCCAGCCTTGGTATCAGAACAAGACTCTGCCTCCAAAGAAAAAAAAAAGAAAAAAGAAAAAAACAAGAAAAGAAATATGAAAGTTAATACTAGAAGAAACAGTTAAAATTATTAAAAGTAGTTTCTGTAGTAGTGCAGATTGGAAGTAGCATCTGCTCTTTTTTGTTTTTCTTTTCTTTTTTTTTTTTTTTTTTGAGATGGAGTTTCATTCTGTCGCCCAGGCTGGAGTGCAGTGCCTGGATCTCGGCTCACTGCAACCTCCACCTCCCGGGTTCAAGCGAGTCTCCTGCCTCAGCCTGCCAAGTAGCTGGGATTACAGGCGTGCACCACCATACTCAGCTAAATATTCTGTATTTTTAGTAGAGACAGAGTCTCTCCACGTTGGCCAGACTGGTCTCGAACTCCTGGCCTCAAGTGATCTGCCCACCTGGGCCTCCCAAAATCCTGGGATTACAGGTGTGAGCCACCTCTCCTGGCCACATGTTCTTTTTCTTTATAAGCCATTTAAATCTATTTAAATTTTTACTATGAATATGCATTACTTTCAATAAATAAAAATTAATAAATGAGAATAAATGGCATTTTGAATGGGCAGAAGGGAAGGAGAACATTTCAGCCAAGAGAAACAGCAAAGACATGAAACAGAAAATACTAAGTAGACCTCCCTAGGGAAGTGAGAGTCCACATTGGGGAGTAGTCAAAGGTAATTTTAATAGCTATCATTTATTGAGTACTTGCTATGTGCCAGACACTCTGCTAGTCACTTTGTACACACTGTATCACTCATTTACTCACTAACCCAATAAGGCAAGTACTACTATTATCTTCCGTCTTATAGGTAAAGAAACTGAGAGGTTATGGAACAAAACTCAAAGTTGTGCTCAAAGTCACAGCTAGAAAGTAGCAGAGCAAAGTGCCGGGTGTGGTGGCTCATGCCTGTAATCCCAGCACTTTGGGAGGCCCAGGCAGGCGGATCATCTGAGGTCAGGAGTTCAAGGCCAGCCTGGCCAACATGGTGAAACCCCGTCTCTACTAAAAATACAAAAATTAACTGGTCATGGTGGCATGCTCATGTAATCACAGCTCCTTGGGAAGCTGAGGCAGGAAAATTCCTTGAACCCATGAGGTAGAGGTTGCAGTGAGCCGAGATCAGGGTGCACTCCAACCAGGGTGACAGAGAGGGACTCCGTCTCAAAAAAAAAAAAAAAAAAAGGCAACAAATCCATACTCTTAGCCACTATGTTTTGAGGCAAATTTACAAGATTTAATCACTGAAATAATTTATAAAACAAAGGAGAGGGATGAATCCAAAATAACTCTAAGAAATTAAAGGTTACTTACTAGGAAAATGATGTTCATTCATTTATCCATTTTAACAAATATTTATTGAATATTGACTACATCCAAGTAATTTGGTGGAAATATAGCGATGAATGTGAGAAATATGATATGATCCCTGCTCTCATAGAGCTTATTGTCTATTATCCATAGGAAAATCACTCAGGGGAACCTCAGCGGAGAAAATTATGAGTTCATTTTTAACTATGTTGAAGTAATAATAGGGTGTTCAAATAAAAAATGCCCAGTATGCGTGGAAAATGTGGTGTTACAGCTTAGTATAAGATGCTGTACACCTCAAAAATCTATTCCTGGTCAAGGGAAATCAGAATTGAGAAAAGCTATTTCATTTAATCCTTCAGAAATTCTGCATGAGCTTTAAAAGTACAATTTCAGTGTTAGCTGGGCTGGAAGCCAGATTGCAGGAGTTTATAGGTATAAACTGTTAATTTGCAAAGCTTGATGGTGGAAGAAAGAAAAAAAGGTTGTACAATAGCTTAGGAGGGCTGTCAGCAGGGTTAAACAACTTTTCTTTTCCTAACTAGAGAAGATCGACACGTGTTTAAAAGTAGAAAAGGACAAATTCTGTAGAAAGGCGAAGCTAAAGAAGGTAATCGAGGAAGCTAGGTGTGAAATGAGGTAGAAAGGGATGAACTAGGGAACACGAGGCTCAGATTTGAGAGAGGAGGAGGGAGTGCTCTTCCTTAAGACCATAAAGAAGGCTGAGAGAAGAAAAAGCAAATCAAGTGGTCTTAGGTGAAGAAAATGCATGTGAGTATGTGGTCTCTATCTTTTGAGCAAAGCTTAGTTTTTATGAGAATGGGCAATTGGGAAAGTGGATGGGGTTTCAGAAGGAATCAAGGAATACAGTTTGAGGTTCAGAGCTGAAAATTAACAAACCTTTTGGTACTCCACAGTCCTATTTCAACCACTTTCTACTGTTTTAAAATAATAGCGGATTGCACCATCCTCCAGTCTTCCTGATCGATTAAATCAAATTGTATCTCACCCAGGCCAACATTTAGGTACTAAGACTCAGGCAGGATGCCATCAAAATCCATTAAAAATGGCTCTCTTCCCAGCAGTGATAGAGATGCAAACTCCCCTTAACAATCAAATCCAACCTTGAATTAATTAATATCTCTGTTGGTGTCTGTTTTATTTTTAAGCCATATAGTTCTTACTGGCTCAATTTCTAGCATTTGTAACTCCATTTGGCACTCTTCAGAAAGTATTTAGTCTGCCTTACTTGAAAAAGTGTTCGCCATTTTGGTTCCAGTTACTTCTTGTCACAGGATATAACTGTGCACAAATACACCAACATGCACCAAAAATACACCAACATGCACCAAACAGAACAAACGCAAGAGCTTCTTCAGGGCAGGGACTATGCCTTATTTATCTTTGTCTCATTTGCCTGGAAAGAACATAGCACAATGTTGAAGCTCAGGGAATGCTGATAATAAATGAATGATTATCTATGTGCTGTAAAGGATACAGCCCTGAACTGAGATCCAGGAGATGTCAATTCTACCTGTTAACTAGAGTTTTTCCCAGACAAACCACTTATACTCGCTGGACCCTATTTTCCCACGTGAAAATGAGGGGATTGGATGACATTAAATTGCTTCTGATTGAAATTTTATGGATTTTACATGCCATTTTAAAGTGAATATAATTTTAGTTTTCCAAATAGCAATATTTAGATTGCTGTTAGAAACATTTTCTAAATTCCTGGCCAACTCCTTGGCTACTGCCTGTGAGTCAGAGTAGATCTGTACTTCAGGTCATCTCTCGTAGACATAATAAGCAACTAAATATGCTACTCAAAAGTTCTGTCCACATGGGAAAATTTGTCTCTTCCATTGTCTTTTAGGGTTATCCCGTGGTGGGGTTCCAGTGGTGCAGTCTGCCCCTTTCAGATGGTGCCTGCCACTTTAACTGTGCAAAGTTGTGTGTAAACCAGACTCATGTATTTCTATTTTTTTCTTCAGTCATTTGGTCATAGGTAACTCGCCATAAGGCCACTGGTATAGATTTAGGGAGGGGCAGCAATATGGCAGGAGGAAGTGCCATAGGAGCCTGGACCACTTGCTTATGAAACTGACTTATTTTGGCCAGGCACGGCGGCTCACACCAGCACTTTGGGAGACCAAGGCGGGCAGATCACCTAAGATCAGGAGTTCAAGACCAACCTGGCCAACATGGTGAAACCCTGTCTCTACTAAAAATACAAAAATTAGTTGGGTGTGATGGTGAGTGCCTGAGACTGAGGTGAAGAATCTCTTGAACATGGGAGGTGGAGGTTGCAGTAAGCCAAGATCATGCCACTGTACTACAGCCTGGACAACAGAGCAAAACTCCATCTCAAAAAAAAAAAAAGGAAACTAACTTATTTCTTCGGGCCCTATCCCACATATACACCTCCCACAAGATGATGAAATACCGCTGAGCATACCAGACTGTGTGGCCAGCCAGATCAGATAACACTCCGTTTGTGACCGGCAGCTGTGTCATCCTACCTGGGTAGACATTTCATCTCCACTAGAATTCATCAGCAAACCAGAAGATTCTTCTTAAAAAGAGAGCTCCCGTCAAAACAGGAAATAGAAGTGAGCAAGCCGTCCATCACAACAGGTATCTACTAGAGCTTCTCAAACTCCTGCCTCCCTCCTTTTATCACTGCCTTTTTCTAGCCACTGCCTCAAGTGTACAGGGATCTTCTGCAATCCCTCTGCCCTTATGAGTTGAGGAATGAGATCTGATAAACCTCTTCAACTTAAGAATTTGAGGACTTCTAAAAGTGTGTGAATGTTTATAAGAACCACAGGAAATGAGCAATGCTGGGTCTATGATGATGAAACCTCAAGTATCAATAAGTCAGCTTTTTGAGTGTGTTCACTGACCGACTGCCTCTTGAATGACACCTTGTAGGTGACTGCCAAGTATTCTGCGCAATACCTTCTGTTTTACATTTGTGGGAAGGTCTCTGCCCCAATGCGTTCACCTTTCAATTTTCAACACCTTCTTCTTACTCCACCCGCCCCCCTCTCTGGACTACTGCACCAGTGGTTTATGAGAATCTTCCTAATCAATCCCGAGGGGAACGGAGAAGACCCAACAATAAAAGAAACCCATCAAATAAGTACTTACATTGTACATTTCATTAAAATTCAGAGTAAAGCTACTTCCTTAACTATGTGTGTACATAAATACATCTAGATTGCCCACAATCACCCAGGCAACCGGATACAATATTGGACTTTAAAGGCACAACGGTCATGTCATTCTTCACAAGAAGTTAATTAGCTTCTCTCCTGCAGAACACTACTAAGACTATAATTGGTAATGTCTGAACTCCTGCTCAGCTATAAGTCATAATAAATAATTAGGTGATTTCTCTGGTAACTGTCATTCCTTGACTGCTGAACAATCTTCTATCATTAATGACTGTTGTATTTTACCATAGGGCAGGCATGTTTCCAATGGCCCCCAGGTATCCACAGGAAGTTTTAGCTAGGTCTAATTACTGTAAATCTCTTGCAGACCCACTCACCTCCCCATCCCGATATTGCTATCCAAAGGAAATTGAGCTTAAAGGAATAGGTCACAAAAGGGTGGAATAGTTTATGGACCAAGTGCGTGTGTGTTAATCAGGCAACAGTTTTCCTGTTTCTCTTTCAGCACTGGATCATTAGGTTTCTTATCTCTTTGGGGCTGCCTTGAGTTGTTTCTGAGTCCACCATCAATCTGGTGTTCAGGACTCTTTTTTTTTTTTTTTTTTTTTTTTTTTTTTAGACGGAGTCTTGCTCTGTCGCCCAGGCTGGGGTGCAGTGGCCAGATCTCAGCTCACTGCAAGCTCCGCCTCCCGGGTTTACGCCATTCTCCTGCCTCAGCCTCCCTTTTTTTTTTTTTTTTTTTTTTTGAGATGGAGTCTCACTCTGTAGCCCACGCTGGAGTGCAGTGGTGTGATCTCGGCCCACTACAACCTCCACCTCCTGAGTTCAAGCGATTCTCCTGCCTCAGCTTCTCAAGTAGCTGGGACTATAAGAGCGTGCCACCATGCCCATCTACATTTATTTTGTATTTTTAGTAGAAATGGGTTTTTGCCATGTTGGCCAGGCTGGTCTTCAACTCCTGACCTCAAGTAATCTGCCCACCTCAGACTCCCAAAGTGCTGGGATTACAGACATGAGCCACCGCGCCCAGCCTGTACTGTGAAGTACAGCCAGGCCACAAAGTAATTAAAACTGGAATAGCCAAGCAAGAACTGAAATTGTTTGTTCTTTTCCTCAAAGTCCACTGTATTAGTTGGGGTTCTCCAGAGAAACAACCAATAGGATATACGAGGAGATTTATTATGGGAATTGACTCATGCAATTATAGATGCTGAGAAGTCCCAGCATCTGCCATCTGCATGAGCCTGGCCACAAAATATCCCCTTCTTTAGTACAGGACTAAAGTACAGGACTCTTAAAAAAAAAAAAAAAGACTTGAGTCTCACTCTGTCACCCAGTCTAGAAAAACTGCAGTGGTATGATCTCAGCTCACTGCAACCTCCACCTCCCGGGTTCAAGCAATTCTCCTGCCTCAGCCTCCTGAGTAGCTGGGACTACAGGTGTGGACCATCATGCCCAACTAATTTTTGTATTTTTAGTAGAGATGGGTTTTTGCCATGTTAGCCAGCTGGTCTCGAACTCCTGACCTCAAGAGATCCTCCCGCCTTGACCTCCCAAAGTGCTGGGATTACAGATGTGAGCCACTGCACCTGACCCTAAAGTACAGGACTCTTGATCACTGTCCTGATTCATCCTCTTTAGGGATGTGCTTCCTGGATAGTGTGCATATTTGTAATACCTGTAGAATCCCTGCCCTATCTCAAAAACAAAAACAAAAACAAAGTCCAAATAAAACCTTCCAGAGAAATGGATTCATAGTCATTTCTACTGGTGATCTAAGGATTGCATAAGTATAAGAATATTTAGAAACAGGCAAATTTTGCCAGGCACAGTGGCTCACGTCTGTAATCCCAGCACTTTGAGAGGCCAAGGCTGTTGGATCATTTGAGGTCAAGAGTTGGACACCAGCCCGGCCAACTTGGTGAAACCCCGTCTTTACTAAAAATGCCAAAATTAGCTGGGTGGTAGTGGCCCACACCTGTAATCCCAGCTATTTGGGAGGCTGAGGCAGGAGAATCGCTTGAACCCAGGAGGTGGAGGTTGCCGTGAGCCAAGATCACGCCACTGCACTCCAGTCTGAACGACAGAGTGAGACTCTGTCTCAAAAAAAAAAAAAAAAAAAAGAAACACGCAAAAGTTAAGCAAACTGCTGTGATTATGGGGTTATGAGATTATGTATATTTGGGGTCTTTATGTGTACCTCATATTTACATAATGTACACAGGGACCTTTGGCATTTTTTACAGGAAGACATACACTTACCTGAATTTCATCCTCAATGGCAGTGATGGCAAATATGTGGCACATATGTCGCTGGTTGCCACTGCTTACTCTCTGTTCCCACCTTCATAACAAATAGTGCTAGTCAATCACAGCACTGTTTGTCGCTGAATTTGGAATCAATACCATAATGCTTTTCAATCCAGCCCTCTACACAGTCATGTCAATAGATCAGAGTAGTCATTTGAGATGAAATCTATTTGTCATTTCTGTTCTAATTTTTAGAGGTCTTATGGTACGTTGTCTTAATTAAAGAGCAGGGATAGCAAGGAGTAAAATCTGATTCAAACTAGCTCAGAAAAGGGAGATTTATTAAGAATACAACAGACAATGTTACAAATGTCTGGACTGTGAAGTACAGCCAGGGCACAAAGTAATTAAACTGGAATAGCCAAGCAGGAACTGAGATTGTTTGCTCTTTTTCTCAAAGTCCACTGTATTAGTTGGGGTTCTCCAGAGAAACAACCAACAGGATATATGAGGAGATTTATTGTGGGAATTGGTTCATGCAATTATAGATGCTGAGAAGTCCCAGCATCTGCCATCTGCATGAGCCTGGCCACAAAATATCCCCTTCCTTATACTGATTCCAGTAACATTGGATTAGGGGCCCACTCTACTCCAGTATGACCTCATTTTAACTACATCTGCAATGATGCTATTTCCAAATAATGTCACATTCTGGGGCACAGGGGGTTAGGAGTTCAACACATGAGTTTGGGGGCACACAATTCAACCCATAATACCAACACCATCACTCTTTTTTTCTTTTACTTTTTTTTTTTTTTTTTTTGAGACAGAGTTTCACGCTTGTTGCCCAGACTGTAGTGCAATGGTATGATCTTGGCTCACTGCAACCTCTGCCTCCTGGGTTCAAGTGATTCTCCTGCCTCAGCCTCCCAAGTAGCTGGGATTACAGGCATACACCACCATACCCAGCTAAGCTTTATATTTCTAGTAGAGACGGGATTTCACCATGTTGCTCAGGCTGGTCTCAAACTCCTGACCTCAGGTGATCCACCAGCCTTGGCCTCCCAAAGTGTTGGGATTACAGGTGTGAGCCACCGCGCCCTGCCCAACATCATCACTCTTAAACCATATACCCCTTGCAGCATCTCCTGGATTTGTTTCTCCTCTTATTCGAGTATTTTTTACAAAAGTATTACCAAAATGGATGTTTGTGTGGCAGATCTTTCGAGGCCTTGTATGACTGGATAAAACTTACTCCCTACTACCTGTGATGTAACAGAGTAGTTTGGATATTGGTTGTTTCCTCCATATCTTATGTTGAAATGTGATCCTCAGTGTTGGAGATGGGACCTAGTGAGAGGTGTTTGGGTCATGGGTGTGGATCCCCCATGAATGCCTTGATGCCATCCTCAGTGGAGTGAGCTCTTGCTCTATTAGTTCCCAAGATATCTGATTGTTAAAAAGAGCCTGGCACCTGCTCCGCATTCTGTTGCTTCCCTCTCACCATGTGATCTATGTACTCTGACTCCCCTTTGCCTTCCCCCTGAATGCAAGCTTCATGAAGCCCTCACCAGAAGCAGATTTAGACAGAAATGTACAAGAAAATGTGAGCTGTAACAGGGTAAGAAACTAAGCAGGGCACGGCGGTGCACACCCGTAGTCCCAGCTACTGGGGAGGCTGAGGTGGAAGGATTGCCTGAGCCCAGAAAGGTCAGCACAGAAAATTTTATTTTTGACAATTCCACTCCTTGCCATCTCTATTCGTTCAGAAAAACTAAACTTTATAAAAGAAATTTGGTTTTACAACAGTAATATATTCCTTTTTTGAACATGTATAACTTTTAGAAGTTGACTGCTTTTATTGTAACAATCTATATCTGTCTGTCCTGTAGTGCTTTAGAGGTTTAGTTTTTCTGTGAGCAGCTTCATATTTATTTAGATGAACATGTGGAAATTAAAAGCAAGAAGCTCAATAATATTGTTTTCTCCCAATTTGTAGCCAAGCAATTTGACATTGATTTTTTTTTTTTATTTTGAAAAATGGTAGAGAGGGTCTATTTATGACAGATACAGTCAACTCTCAATATTTTCAGGGCTAAATCTTCCAGCCATGCATTACCATAGGTCCTGATTTCTTCTTTTCAGTAACCTGCTTTTTGGTCATTTCAATGCAATATTAAAAAATGGCCCATTTTTCTAGGAAAACATGTGAAGGGAAGAGATTGATAATAGAGGCTATAGCTGATTCTTTATTATCAGCAAATTTCTACTTTTCAGAGAAAAATGGCTATATTATACCTAGATTATTCCTATGTTTTATTTTTTACCTATATATATATTGATTGATGGCAATGTTTTTCCTCATCTCTTTCAGCAGTCTTTTCAATGTGTTATTTTGTTTCGGGCATGTACCAGAATAATTCTTTTTTTTTTTTTTGAGATGGAGTCTCGTTCTGTCACCTGGCCGGAGTGCAGTGGCACGATCTTGGCTTACTGCAACCTCCAACTCCCTGGTTCAAGCGATTCTCCTGCCTCAGCCCCCTGAGTAGCCTGGATTAGAGGCACGCGCCACCATGCCCAGCTAATTTTTGTGTTTTTAGTAGAGATGGGGTTTCACCATTTTGGCCAGGATAGTCTCGATCTCCTGACCTCTGGTGATCTGCCCACCTTGGCCTCCCAAAGTATTGGGATTACAGGCATGAGCCACCATGCCTGGCCATATAACAGAATAATTCTAAAAAAGTAAAACTCTCTGAAAGTTCATAGATGTAAGTTATAGTTAGTCCTTGTTTATGACCTTTCTATGCATTATATAAATAACTGCAAAACTAATTAATCATACTTAATGCTTGTTTTCTTTTCTTTTCTTTCTTTCTTTCTTTCTTTTTTTTTTTTTTTTTTTTGAGACAGAGTCTCACTTTGTCACCCAGGCTGGAATGCAGTGGCGTGATCTCTACTCACTGCAACATCTGCCTCCTGGGTTCAAGAGATTCTCCTGCTTCAGCCTCCAAAGTAGCTGAGACTACAGGCATGCACCACCACTCCCAGTTAGTAGAGGTGGGGTTTCGCCATGTTGGCTAGGCTGGTCTTGAACTCCTGACCTCAAATGATCCGCCTGCCTCAGCCTCACAAAGTGCTGGGATTACAGGTGTGAACCACTACACCCAGCCTTAACCCTTGTTTTCTAAGGTCCCAGTGGCACAGGAATAATTGTAAGTCATACATGGGTTATAATGGAGATACTTGGCTGAAGCTCCTACAGACCCTTTTTTTGTTTTTGTTTTTGTTTTTTTGAAGTGGAGTCTCGCTCTTGTAGCCCAAGTGGAGTGCAATGGCACCATCTCAGCTCACTGCAACCTCCGCCTCCCGGGTTCAAGAGACTCTCCTGCCTCAGTCTCCTGAGTAGCTGGGACTACAGGCGCCCACCACCTCGCCCAGCTAATTTTTGTATTTTTTATTAGAGACGGGGTTTCACTATGTTGGCCAGGCTGGTCTCGAACTCTTGACCTCTGGTGATCCGCCCGCCTAGGCCTCCCAAAGTGCTGGGATTACAGGTACGAGCCACTGCACCTGGCCCTTTTTTCCTATTTCTATTTCCCTTCCTTTGCTGCTTCTAATTCTTAGAGATTGCACGCAGTGTGGCAGGGACTGTAAAATTGTGGGAACTGACAAAGCTGAAGACTTTTTAGTAAGTCCCTGCTTGACACCACTATAACCATCTCACATGTGGCATACCACTTCATTGTGACTGCCTACAGATCTGTGATTCCCAGCACCATCCCACAGCCAGCTCCACCCCAGCCCTGGTAGAAATTAGTCTTCTTGCTGAATGAACATTCTTTCGGCTCTTCAGGACCACGCCTCTCCCCACAGGAGGGTGGAATTGAGGATCTCTAAGAATCCTTTTAACTCTATGCTTATATAATTTCATGTAGATAATATACAAGAGAAATGTTTAAAATTTGACCTTTCAATGCTTTTTAAAAAAGTAATGGATTTTTAGAAAGGATTGTACTGAACAAAGGAGCAAAATATAATATAATCCGTTTCAGGCCTATAGCCAGGATCAGGTTACAAGCTTAGTAGATGAGTGTAAGAAAGGTGATTCAACAGAAAAGGGGCAGGACTGGTCTAAGAAGGAAGAGCCACACTTGAAATCAGCTTCACAGTGCCCTCTGGAGAAGGGAAAATTACGGTAGCAATGGATGGATTGAGCATGTGACCCTGAATAGTCTTACTGAATAGGGGAGACAAAATGGAGAGTGGGAGAGAAGGAAGTAAGGTACCGTAAGAGATAAGACAATGTTGCAAAAAGGCCAAGAAGGAGAAATTTGTGATTCTCTTACTTAAATCAGGACATTTCCAAGAAGTACTAAAGACTATCTATTGGAGTGATAGGGCTTAATTATTTTAAGTATTACCTTGGCCAAATTTTCACTGGTAAATCAGTCAATCCTTCTTCCCTCTCTCTCTCCCTCCCTTTTTCCGTCCCTCCCTCTCTTCCTTCGGTCCTTCCTTTTGTGCTAAAATTCTTCTCTGACTTATGGTGCATATATTTCTGTTACATAATTAGCTGGGCATGGTGGCGTACGCCTGTAATCCCAGCTACTTGGGAGGTTGAGGCAGGAGAATTTCTTGAACCCAGGAGGTGGAGGTTGCAGTGAGCCAAGATTATACCACTGCACCCCAGCCTGAGCAACAGAGTGAGACTCAAAAAAAAAAATTTTAAAAAGGATTTTGCATATTTAATGAGCTCCAAATATTCTGTAGACTCCTACTCTGTAATTAAGTGTGGTTTAAAAAAGAACATATGTAGTCAGGCTCGGTGGCTCATGCCTATAATCCCAGTACTTTTGGAGGCCGAGGCAGGTGGATTAACTGAGGTCAGGAGTTTGAGACCAGCCTGACCAACTTGGTGAAACCTCGTCTCTACTAAAAATACAAAAATTAGCCAGGTGTGGTGATGCACGCCTGTAATCCCAGCTGAATACTCAGGAGGCTGAGGCAGGAGAATCTCTTGAACCTGGGAGGTGGAGGTTGCAGTGAGCCAAGATTCTGCCACTGCACTCCAGCCTGGGTAACAGAGCAAGAGTCTGTCTCAAAAAAAAAAAAAAAAAAAAAAAAAAAACATCATGCAGATGACTTTTCTTAAGATGTCATTATATTGGCCATCACTAGCAATTAGTCACTTTTATGAGATATTAATATTCACAGCTTTGAAGGCATTACATGTCTCCAGGTTCAAAACAGGAAAGAGAAAAGAGCTTAGATTATTTGGCTTTGTCTATCAAGACATTAGAAGAATGTAAACTGAAAACCATACAATTTTGGCTTTTGCTATTTTCCAGGCTAGCTCACATTAGCTCCAATATCATCCTAAAATATGAAGCCAGATTGGGCAATGAAATTGCAATTTTTGATTGCAATTCTGATTTTTAAAAAGTTAGTCTTTTTTGGAGGGGGGGGTAGATGGAGTCTCCCTCTGTCGCCTAGGCTGGAGTGCAGTGGCACGGTTTCAGCTCACTGCAATCTCTGCCTCCTGAGTTGAGGATATAGATTCTCCTGCCTCAGCCTCCTAAGTAGCTGGGACTACAGGTGTGCACCACCATACCTGGCTGATTTTTGTATTTTTAGTAGAGACAGGGTTTCACCATGTTAGCCAGGCTGGTCTTGAACTCCTGACCTCAAGCAATCCGCATGCATTGGCCTCCCAAAGTGCTGAGGTTACAGGGGTGAGCCACTGCGACTGGCCAAATTAGTCTTAAATGTTTTCAAACATTGATCAACATCATTTTAACAAAGCAACTATAATACATTAGGAGATGGATGGGAAAATTTGAACACAGACTGGATAATCAGTATTAAAAGATTATCATTAATTTTTTTTACCTTCGCCTCTCCCACTTATCATTAATTTTAGGTGAGATAGTGGTATTGTTTGTATGTATTTTTAAAAGTCTTTATCTTTTACAGATACAAATGGGAGGGGGAATGGATAGGAGTCCAGTGAAATAAGATTGGCCATGTAGTGACAATTGTTGAATCTGAGTAATGGTTATATGGGAGTCCATTATACTACTTGCTCTACTTTTGCACATGTTTAAACTTTTTTCATAATAAGCAGTTTAAAAATCTGATGAAAACTATTTCTATTTGTGAATTTAAAAAATACTAGGCTTTTAAAACTCAGAACTACAACTTAATCCTGTACAGTCTGTCTTTTTAAAACAGGTAGTACCAATAGGAAATCAAGTCTGCAGCTCCCACAATCCTTTTTTGTTGCTGTTGAGATGGGGTCTGGCTATGTTGCTCAGGCTGGTCTTGAACTCCTGGGATCAAATGATCCTCCCCCTTTTTTTTTTTTTTTTTTTTTTTGAGACAGAGTCTTGCTCTGTTGCCCAGGCTGGAGTGCAGTGGTGTGATCTCATCTCACTGCAACCTCCATCTCCCGGGTTTAACAGATTCTCCTGCCTCAGCCTCCCAAGTAGCTGGGATTACAGGTGTGCACCACCAAACCTGGCAAATTTTTGTATTTTTAGTAGAAATGGGGTTTTGCCATGTTGGCCAGGCTGGTCTCAAACTCCTGGCCTCAAGTGATCTGCCTGCCTTGGTCTCCCAAAGTGCTGAGATTACAGGCGTGAGCCATCGCGTCCAGCCCCCACAATCCTTTTTTAATACATACACTGTTTCTTAAACCTTTTATACATAAGCAGCTACTTTGTGCCATCTGATAATTTTACGATGGCTTTATGGGTAAAGACTTGGGGGACCACCTGTGTAGAAGCAGAGATGATGGGGAAGTCAGATCTGAATGAATAAAACATCTTTATATGCCCCTGGCAGGCTAAAATAATAGCTTAGACTGATTAAAAGTGAAGTAGGGTCTGAGTGCCGTGGCTCATGCCTGTAATGCCAGCACTTTGGGAGGCTGAGGCGGGCGAATCACTTGAGGTCAGGAGTTCGAGACCAGCCTGGCCAACACAGTGAAACCCCGTCTCTACTAAAGGAACAAAAATTAGCTGGGCATGGTGGTGGGCACCTGTAATCTCAACTACTTGGGAGGCTGAGGCAGGAGAACCTTTTTTTTTTTGAGACGGAGTCTCGCTGTGTCACCCAGTCTGGAGTGCAGTAGCTGGATCTCGGCTCACTGTAAGCTCCGCCTCCCAGGTTCACGCCATTCTCCTGCCTCAGCCTCCCGAGTAGCTGAGACTACAGGCACCCACCACCTCGCCCGGCTAGTTTTTGTATTTTTTAGTAGAGACGGGATTTCACCGTGTTAGCCAGGATGGCCTCGATCTCCTGACCTTGTGATCCGCCCGTCTCGGCCTCCCAAAGTGCTGGGATTACAGGCTTGAGCCACTGCGCCCGGCCAAGGAGAACCTTTTGAACCCAGGAGGCAGAGGTTGCAGTGAGCTGAGATCACACCAGTGCACTTCAGCCTGGGTGACAGAGCGAAACTCTGTCTCAAAAAAGAAAAAAATAAAGTGAAGTAGAGATTTTGCTCACATAGATAGATTGGGTGATCTGTGAGTAATGAGCATCCTAGTAGCTGGTAGTGAGAAGGCAGTACACCATAATGAATGACTGAGCATAAGCCAGTCATAGATCCAAATCTCAGTTCAGCCAATTACTAGATGTAATCTTACTATATGTTCCAGAGCCTCAGTTTACTCATCTAATACCCCATATACTGGGGGACTGTTGAAGTTTAAATGAAAGATACATAGTGTTAATGCAGCAGGTCTGGCTGTTCAGTCCTTGCATGTCTTCAAGGGAACCTGGAATCATTGCTGACCTTTGGCCAACCCCTGGAAATGTGGTCCTCAGAATGTTCTTATGTGAATGGTTGATGATTATATTTTATACACCTGGAGCAATGGACCAGGCCTCATCAGCTTGTCAGGATTGCTTTGCATAAACATCAACCTGTATGAAGTGCATTTGGTTTCATTTGTGATCCTGTGTTTCAGTTGCTTTGGCTGGTAATGTAGCATGATGTCACTATGAGCCTGAATCTTGATAAAAGTCTCAGACCAAGAGACTTAAACAGTTTTCCCTGGGCAGAGACATTCTGCTCATGTCAATGCAGCTTGCTGCTAGAGAGAAAGCATATCCTATGTGGCCCCAGATGGGAAAGTACTCAAAAGCCTGTCCCTGACCTCTCTGGATTTCTCCTGATATATTTTTCCTATTGCTCTTAGTCTGTGTAATCTTGCTCTAACAAAACCTTAGCCATGAGTATTGAGTTTTATGAGTCCTTGTGGTGAATCAGCAAACTTGAGGGTGAATTTAGGACCTGTGAAATATAAAGGGACTAGTACAGTACCTGAAGAATAATACATATCCAATATATGCTTGCTAGTGGCATTTAAATTCTGCCTGCTGGATGTTGTAGGGGACAAGTTGTACTCTGCTAGAATATAGGCTGGGAATACAGGACTTTGCCTGATTTTCTCAACAATGCCCTTGGAAGAAGGGAAGGATAACATTTCATCAATAGGAAACTTAGAGGATATAACTCCAAGATTCTCCTCTGGCTTCCCAGCCCTTCTGATTCAGAGTGGAGAGGTGCCATGTAGGACAAATGTGTGGACGAGTAGACCACCAACTGAGACCTTTGGAGACTGCATGCAGGGCAAACTCTTTTACCATTTTGAAGAGTAACAAAAACAATGAAAAGCCTTGTTGAGAGTTCGAAATTTAGAAAACTTAGACTAATGTTATGGTGCTCCAAGTGTGGGTGCCACAGGCTGGATCTTCACTTTAGGTAATAGCCACCAGAGGCAATGGTGTTAAAAGTAGTTATCAGGAAGGCCAGGCACAGTGGCTCATGCCTGTAATCCCAGCAGTTTGGGAGGCCAAGGCAGGCGGATCACTTGAGGTCAGGAGTTCGAGGCCAGCCTGGGCAACATGGTGAAACCCCATCTCTACTAAAAATACAAAAATTAGCCAGGCATGGTGGTGCATGCCTGTAGTCCCAGCTACTTGGGAAGCTGAGGCAGGAGAATCACTTGAACCTAGGAGGGAGAGGTTGCAGTGAGCCGAGGTCATGCCACTGTACTCCAGCCTGGGCGACAGAGTGAGACTTTGTCTCAAAAACAAACAAACAAACAACAACAACAACAACAAGTGGTTATCAGGAATTTCCCCAACTCAGCCAGAACCAAGCGAACAGAATGTTTTAGTCTATCCAGGCTGCTATAGTAAAATACCATCAACTGGGTGGCTTATAAACAACCAAAATTTATTGCTCACAATTCTGGAGGTTAGGAAGTTCAGATCAAAGCACCAGAATATTCAGTGAGGGCTGACTCTATGATGTGTAAGTGGGGTCTTTTCACTGTGTCCTCACATTGTGGAAGTGGTGAACTCTAGTCTCTTCAGCCCCTTATAAAGGATTAGTACCCTTATATAGGGCTGAAGGGTACTCACATGACCTAATTACCTCCCAAAACCTCCACCTCCTGATACCATCACATAGGGGATTAGGTGTCAACACATCAATTTGCGGGGAACACAAACATTTAGTCCATAGCACAGAGCTATTTCCAACAAGCACTGGGCATGACAGAAAGAGTCTTTTTCCTGTCATGAAACTGTGAGGACTGCACATAAACATTAAAAAGTAATTGGATTGAGACTTCAGTTGAGAGCTAATTCTAGGGAAGGAAGTCTAGGGTACCCATATTGCAATTTCTTTTTTTTTTTTTTCTTTTGAGATGGAGTTTTGCTCTGTTACCCAGGCTGGAGGGCAGCTGCTCAATCTCGGCTCACTGCAACCTCCGCCTCCTGGATTCAAGCGATTCTCCTGCCTCAGCCTCCCGAGTAGCTGGGATTACAGACACCCGCCACCACGCCTGACTAATTTTTGTAATTTTAGTAGAGACGAGATTTTGCCATGTTGGCCAGGCTGGTCTCGAACTTCTGACCTCAGGTGATCTGCCTGCCTCAGCCTCCCAGAGTGCTAGGATTACAGGCGTGAGCCACCACACCAGGCCCCATCTTGCAATTTCTTTCTAGGTTTGTATGAGTGTATGTTTATGGTTCTTATCCAAGTGACCAGGTCTAAGTAAGAGACATCAAAAGATCCTTGTGCCCCCTAAAATGAAATAATAATTACAATAGTAATTTATGTCATGTATTTTATTGATATTTTTAAAATAAATTGCCTCCAAGACAGATTGGACTGATCTTGATAGTGATTTTTCCCTCTGCTGGTTTCTTAAGGGATGATGAGCATAAAATAGTTGGTATAAGTTTGCTCTTTCACACTTGGATTTTATTTTTGTTGAGCTCCTAATCATTTAGGGTTACTTCAGAGGTGACTTGATTGTACCCTCTGTCGCACGTAATGATTATATCTTTATCACTGTCATCCTCACTGTAATAACTCATCATATCACTGTCATTCACGTGATCATCGTATGCATTGTTCCTGGAATGTAACTCACGAAAGGACCTGGGAGAGGACTTGACTTTGCTTGAAACATATAGGTTTTGAGTGTTTTTCTCCTTTGCCTCAGAAATATCATTGACCAAAGGCTTATAAGTTTTGGAAACAAGATGTTTTTTCTTGTAGGATTGACAAGTTTCGGCTACTTTAGAGTTGGATAATAAGGCTGCCCTGCCTCGACTCACTGACCTTTTTGGATTAAAATGTTTGGGAGGCTTAGCCAATTCCTTTAGACTGAATGGCTCGGATGGTGACATTTCATTTTGTGGATGAGATGAACAAAGTGGCTTGGATAGCCGAGGTGGCCTGACTGGCTTATCTGAACTGGCTAGATTACACGCATAGTCTAGCTTACGTGATTTTTCTGGACTGCCTGTTCTATGTGCCTTTTCCAGGTGAGATGACTTGCATAATTTTTTTGAGCGTGATGACCTGGATGACCTTTTTGGCTTTGATGGCCTAGTTAACTTTCCTGCGCTGTTTGGTATGGATGGCTTTTGTAGACTTGAGGGCCTGATTAATTTTTCTGTACTGGATGGTGTGGATGACCTTTCTGGACTTGAGGAATCAGATAACTTGTCTACAGTGGATAGCATGGGTTGTGTTTCAGGACTGCATTGACTGGCTGTCTTGGCTTCATTGCATGATGTTTTGGATGACTTGGCTGCTATACCTTTTTTCTTGACCCTGAAAGTATAGAAAATTTGGAGTATATGATTTAAAACAAAAGAGACCTGTTATTATTATCAGAGAACATATGGTACTGTCAGCTTAGACCTGTGGTCTTTTTGGGACTTTAATATGAAAACTGAACACAGTAAGAATTGGAGTGTGATGGCTGGGCATGGTGGTTCACACCTGTAATCCCACACTTTGGGAGGCCAAGGTGGGCAGATCACTTGAGGCCAGGAGTTCGGGACCAGGCTGGCCAACATGGTGAAACTCCATCTCTACTAAAAATATAAAAATTAGCCTGGTGTGGTGGTGCACGCCTGTAGTCCCCAGCTACTCGGGAGGCTGAGGCAGGAGAATCGCTTGAACCTGGGAGGCGGAGGTTGCAGTGAGCCAAGATGATGCCATTGCACTCCAGCCTGGGTGACAGAGTGAGACTCTGTCTCAAAAACAAACAAACAAACAAAACCACAAAAACAGAATTGGAGAGTGGTGAAAGCCACAACTAAGGTTATAAATATGAACTCTTGTTTAATGCTTTTTCTTTTTTTTTTTTGAGACGGAGTCTCGCTCTATTGCCCAGGCTGGAGTGCAGTGGCCGGATCTCAGCTCACTGCAAGCTCCGCCTCCCGGGTTCACGCCATTCTCCTGCCTCAGCCTCCCGTATGCTTTTTCTTAAGAGCATTTTACTATTTAACCACATTAGATAACTGTATAATCCACATATAGAATTACACAAAGTTGTTTCAAATCTACTGTAAAAAGAGAGAAACACACACACACACAAAGAGAGAGAGAGAGAGAATGAACCTCACTTATTTCAGAATTAAACTTTTTATTAAAAAGTCACAAATTGATAATGTATCACAAGAAAAAAACTATAGAAAAAGTCATTGTTTTGTATCATATTTACAACACCAAGTTATCTGTGCATATTTCAAATCATAACATTCCTCTGAAACTAAAGAATACAGTACTGGTACCACATTTTAGTCACCAGTCTTTGGAATGGAATATTTTTAGGGAACTAGTATATAAAAGGCAAGCATTGAGATCATGAGAGTAACAACAGTGAATAATTTTTTCGTGCGATTAAATCTTAAAATGGTAGATTATCCAAAATGTTTTATTGTCTTTGAAAAACAGAGACCCGGCCGGGCGCGGTGGCTCAAGCCTGTAATCCCAGCACTTTGGGAGGCCGAGACGGGCGGATCATGAGGTCAGGAGATCAAGACCATCCTGGCTAACACGGTGAAACTCCGTCTCTACTAAAAAATACAAAATACTAGCCGGGCGAGGTGGCGGGCGCCTGTAGTCCCAGCTACTCGGGAGGCTGAGGCAGGAGAATGGCGGGAACCCGGGAGGCGGAGCTTGTAGTGAGCTGAGATCCGGCCACTGCACTCCAGCCTAGGCGACAGAGCGAGACTCCGTCTCAAAAAAAAAAAAAAAGAAAAAGAAAAACAGAGACCCAATTCCCTCTCTCTTTCTCTTCATTCTCCCACTCTTATTTGGATATTCATGCCCTCTTTTCCTATATTGAATTTATAATGCAATTAATATCCTGGAGTTCAGCTGAACCCTGAACAAGAGACAGTTTGACTAAAGTTAATAATGTACTAGAGAATATTTAAGAGTTGATATAATTTAAGTGAAAATATTCACCTACAAAAGGTTGGTAGCTCTTCAGAAGTCTAAAGTTAATATTAAGTAACCTGAACAATGAAACCTCCACTATATGTACACACACACACACACACACACACCTTGCACTCTTAATTCAAAGGAGTAAAACTTACATTCCTGCTTTGGATGCATCATCACTCAAACAGTTATAATGGAGATAACAAAAACAGATAAAGACAAAAACCATGATGATAATACCGACTAAAATAAGTAGATTTCTTCTAAGGTAGTTCAATTTTGTCTGCATTGATTCAACAGGTTTATCTCCTGCAAAGAGATTGTATAATCAGAGAAGGTGTTAGGTAACCAAGTTTTTTTTTTTTTTTTTTTTTTTACATTGATAGTGGTTTGATAGTGTAGATCGAAATAACATTTCTTCATCAATTATTTTTTAAACCTGATTAATTGTACCACTATTATGTTTTTACCTCATGGATCCAGCCAGTCTAGAAGCTAAATCTGGGAGGCATCACTGACTAATCCATACCATTACCTGGGTTATCCCTGAATCTTGGCTTGCTTATCACATTACCCAGGTTTTTGAATCTGTGTGTGTATGTCTTGCATGTATAAGTGTACTTGAGCGTCAATGTGTGTGTGAATGTGTGTAATTGAAAAGAGATGTGACAAAAACAAACCCTTGTTAAAAACCTACTATATGCTGGAGATCTGGCAAGATGGCCAAATAGGAACAGCTCTGGTCTGCAGCTCCCAGCGAGACCAATGCAGAAGGCGGGTGGTTTCTGCATTTCCAACTGAGGTACCCAGTTCATCTCACTGGGACTGCTTAGGGGTACCCAGTTCATCTCATTGGGACTACAATGGGTGTAGCCCAAGGAGGGTGAGCAGAAGCAGGGTGGGGCGTTGCCTCACCTGGGAAGTGCAAGGAGCCAGGGGACTCCCTCCCCCAGCCAAAGGAAGCCGTGAGGGACTGTATAGCCCAGATACTACGCTTTTCCCATGGTTTTGGCAATCCACAGACCAGGAGATTCTCTCGTGTCCCTACAACACCAGGGCCCTGGGTTTCAAGCACAAAACTGGGTGGCTATTTGCACAGACACAGAGCTAAATGTAGCAGTTTTGTTGTTGTCGTTGTTGTTGTTTTTCCCCCGAGTGGCACCTGGAAGCCCAGTGAGACAGAACCGTTCACTCTCCTGGAAAGGGGGCTGAAGCCAGGGAGCCATGTGGTCTCACTCAGCAGATCCGACTCCCATGGAGCCCAGCAAGCTAAGATTCACTGGCTTGAAATTCTTGATGCCAGCACAGCAGTCTGAAGTAGACCTGGGATGATGGAGCTTGGTGGTGAGAGGGGTGTCCACCATTACTGAGGCTTCAGTAGGCAGTTTTCCCCCTGACAGTGCTAAGGAGGCCAGGAAGTTCGGACTGGGTGGAACTCACCACAGTGCTGCAAAGCAACTGTGGCCAGACTGCCTCTCTAGGTTCCTCCTCACTGGGCAAGGTATCTCTGAAAGAAACGCAACAGCCCCAGTCAGAGGCTTACAGATAAAACTCCCACTTCCCTGGGACAGAGCACCTGGGAGAATGGGTGGCTGTGGGTGCAGTTGCAGTGGATTTAAACGTTCCTGCCTGCCGGCTCTGAAGAGAGCAGTGGATTCTGACAAGGAGGATTCTTCCAGCACAGCACTCAAGCTCTGCTAAGAGACAGACTGCCTCCTCAAGTGGGTTCCTGACCCCCGTGCCTCCTGGATGGAGAGACCTGCCAGCAGGGGTCGACAGACACCTCATACAGGAGAGCTCTGGCTGGCATCAGGCTTGTGCCCCTCTGGGACAAAGATTCCAGAGGAAGGAGCAGGCAGCAATCTTTACTGTTCTGCAGCCTCCACTGATGATACCCAGGCAAATAGGGTCTGGAGTGGACCTCCAGCAAGCTGCAGCAGACCTGCAGAAGAGGGGCCTGACTGTTAGAAGAAAAACTAAAAACAGAAAGCAGTAACATCAACATCAACAAAAAGGACCCCCACACAAAAACCCCATCCAAAGGTCATTAGCCTCAAAGATCAAAGACAGATAAATCCACGAAGATGAGGAAAACCCAGTCCCAAAATGCTGAAAATTCCAAAAACCAGAATGTATTTTCTCCTCCAAATGATCACAACTCCTCTGCAGCAAGGGCACAAAACTGGACAAAGAATGAGTTTGATGAATTGACAGAAGTAGACTTCAGAAGGTGGGTAATAACAAACTCCTCTGAGCTAAAGAAGCACGTTCTAACCAAATGCAAGGAAGTTAAGAACATTGATAAAAGATTACAGAAATGGCTAACTAGAGTAACCCATTTAGAGAAGAACATAAATGACCTGATGGAGGTGAAAAACACAGTATGAGAACTTCAGATGCATATACAAGTATCAATAGCCAAATCAATCAAGCAGAAAAAAGGATATCAGAGATTGAAGATCAACTTACTGAAATAAGGTGTGAAGACATGATTAGAGAAAAAAGAATAAAAAACAAAATGAACAAAGCCTCCAAGAAATATGGGACTATGTGAAAAGACCAAACCTATGATTGATTGGTGTACCTGAAAGTGACAGGGAGAATGGAACCAAGTTAGAAAACACACTTCAGGATATTATCCAGGAGAACTTCCCCAACCTAGCGAGACAGGCCAACTTTCAAATTCAGAATATACAAAGAACACTACTAAGATATTCCTGGAGAAGAGCAACCCCAAGACACATAATCATCAGATTCTCCAAGGTTGAAACGAAGGAAAAAATGTTAAGCACAGTCAGAGAGAAAGGTCAGATTACCTACAAAGGGAAGCCCATCAGACTAACAGAGGATCTCTCTGCAGAAGCTCTACAAGCCAGAAGAGAGTGGGGGCCAATATTCAACATTCTTAGGGAAAAGAATTTTCAACTCAGAATTTTATATCGGCCAAACTAAGTTTCATAAATGAAGGAGAAATAAAATCCTTTCTAGACAAGAAAGGATTTTTGTCTTTTGTCAAAATATTTGTCAAATACTGAGGGATTTTTGTCACCACCAGGCCTGCCGTACAAGAGCTCCTGAAGGAAGCACTAAATATGGAAAGCAAAAATCAGTACCAGTCACTGCAAAAACACACCAAAATATAAAGATCAATGACACTATGAAGAAACTGCATCAACTAATGTGGAAAATAACCAGTTAGCATCATAATGACAGGATCAAATTCACACATAATAATATTAACCTTCAATGTAAATGAACTAAATACTCCAATTAAAAGACATAGACTGGCAAATTGGATAAAGAGTCAAGACTCATCAGTATGCTGTATTCAGGAGACCCATCACACGTGGAAAGACACACATAGGCTCAAAATAGAGGGATGGAGGAATATTTACCAAGTGAGTAGAAAGCCAAAAAAAGCAAGGGTTGCAATCCTAGCCTCTGAAAAAAATGAACTTTAAACCAACAAAGATCAAAAAAGACAAAGAAGGGCATTACATAATGGTAAAGGTATCAATGCAACAAGAAGAGCTAAGTATCCTAAATAGATAAGCACCCAATACAGAAGCACTCAGATTCATACAACAAACTCTTAGACACCTACAAAGACATTTACACTCCCACACAGTAATAGTGGGAAACTTTAACATCCCACTGTCAATATTAGACAGATCAAGGAGACAGAAAATTAACAAGGATATTCACAACTTGAACTCAGCTCTGGACCAAGTGGACCTAATAGAACTCTCCAACCCAAATCAACAGAATATACATTCTTCTCAGCACCACATAGCACTTATTCTAAAACCAACCACGTGATTGGAAGTAAAACACTCCTTAGCAAATGCAAAAGAACAGAAATCATAACAAACAGTCTTTCAGATCATGGTGCAATCAAATTAGAACTCAGGATTAAGAAACTCACTCAAAACCACACAACTACATGGAAACTGAACAACCTGCTCCTGAATGTACATAACAAAATTAAGTCAGAAATAAAGAAGTTCTTTGAAACTGTGAGATCAAAGAGACAATGTACCAGAATCTCTGGGACACAGCTAATACAGTGTTAAGTGGGAAATTTATAGCACTAAATGCCCACATCAGAAAGCAGGAAAGATCTGAAACTGACACCCTAATATCACAATGAAAAAAACTAGAGAAGCAAGAGCAAACAAATTCAAAAGCCAGCAGAAGACAAGAAATAACTAAGATCAGAGCAGAACTGAAGGAGATAGACACACAAAAAACCCTTCAAAAAGAAAATCAATGAATCCAGGAGCTGGTTTATTGAAAATATTAATAAAATAGACCACTAGCCAGACTAATAAAGAAGAAAAGAGAGAAGAATCAAATAGACACAATAAAAAATAATAAAGGGGATATCACCACTGATCCCACAGAAATACAAACTACCATCAGATAATAGTATAAACACCTTTACACAAATAAACTAGAAAATCTAGAAGAAATGGATAAATTCCTGGACACACACATTCTCCCAAGACTAAACTAGGAAGAAGTCAAGTCCCTGAATAGACCAAGTTCTGAAATTGAGGCAGTAATTAATAGCCTACCAACCAAAAAAAGCCCAGGACCAGACAATTCACAGCCAAATTCTACCAGAGATACAAATAGGAGCTGGTACCATTTCTTCTGAAACTATTTTAAACAATAGAAAAAGAGGGACTCCTCCTTAACTCGTTTTATGAGACCAGCATCATCCTGATATGAAAACCTGGCAGAGACACAACAAAAAAAGAAAAATTCAGGCCAATATCCCTGATGAACATCGATGTGAAAATCCTCAATAAAATACTGGCAAACTGAATCCAGCAGCACATCAAATAGCTTATCCACCATGATCAAGTTGGCTTCATCCCTGGGATGCAAGGCTGGTTCAACATACGCAAATCAGTAAATGTAATCTATCACATAAACAGAACCAATTACAAAAACCACATGATTATCTCAATAGATACAGCAAAGGCCTTTGATAAAATTCAACACCCCTTCATGCTAAAAACTCTCAATAAACTAGGTATTGATGGAACATAACTCAAAATAATAAGAGCTATTTATGACAAACCCATAGCCAATATCATACTGAATGGGCAAAAGCTGGAAGCATTTCCTTTGAAAACCTGCACAAGACAAGGATGCCCTCTCACCACTCCTATTCAACATAGTATTAGAAGTTCTGGCCAGGGCAATCGGGCAAGAGAAAGAAATAAAGGGTATTCAGATAGAAAGAGAGGAAGTCAAATTGTCTCTGTTTGCAGATGATGTGATTGTATTTTAGAAAATCCCATCATCTCAGCCCAAAATATCCTTAAGCTGATAAGCAAATTCAGCAAAGTCTCAGGATACAAAATCAATTTGCAAAAATCACAAGGATTCCTATACACCAATAATAGATAAGCAGAGAGTCAATGAGTGAACTCCCATTCATAATTGCTACAAAGAGAATTAAATATCTAGGAATACAACTTACAAGGGATGTAAAGGAACTCTTCAAGGAGAACTACAAACCACTGCTCAAGGAAATAAGAGAGGTCACAAACAAATGGAAAAACATTCCACACTCATGGATAGGAAGAATCAATATCGTGAAAATGCCCATACTGCCTGAAGTAATTTATAGATTCAATGCTATTCCCATCAAGCTACCACTGACTTTCTTCCCAGAATTAGAAAAAACTACTTTAAATTTCATATGGAACCAAAAAAGAGTCTGTAGAGCAAAGACAATCCTAAGCAAAAAGAACAAAGCTGGAGGCATCACTCTACCTTACTTCAAACTGTACTACGAGGTTACAGTAACCAAAACAGTATGGTGCTGGTACCAAAACAGACATACAGACCAAAAGAACAAAACAGAGGCCTCAGAAATGACACCACACATTTAAAACCATCTGATCTTTGACAAACCTGACAAAAACAATGGGGAAAGGATTCCCTATTTAATAAATCATGCTGGCAAAACTGGCTAGCCATATGCAGAAAACAAAAACTGGATCCCTTTTTTACACCTTATTCAAAAATTAACTCAAGATGGATTAAAGACTTAAATGTAAAACCTAAAACCATAAAAACCCTAGAAGAAAACCTAGGCAATACTATTCAGGACATAGGCATGGGCAAAGACTTCATGACTCAAACACCAAAAGCAATGGCAACAAAAGCCAAAATTGACAAATGGGATCTAATTAAACTAAAGAGCTTCTGCACAGCAAAATAAACTATCATCAGAGTGAATAGGCAACCTACAGAATGGGAGAAAATTTTTGCAATTTATCCATCTGACAGAGGGCTAATATCCAGAATCTACAAGGAACTTAAACAAATTTACAAGAAAAAGCAAATGACCCCATCAAAAAGTTGGCGAAGGATATGAACAGACACCTCTCAAAAGAAGACATTTATGGGGTCAACGAACATATGAAAAAAAGTTCATCATCACTGGTCATTAGAGAAATGCAAATCAAAACCACAATGAGATACCATCTCATGCTAGTTAAAATGGTGATCATTAAAAAGTCTGGAAATAGCAGATGCTGATGAAGGGAGGAGAAATAGGAACGCTTTTACACTGTTGATTGGAGTGTAAATTAGTTCAACCATTGTGGAAGACAGTGTGGCGATTCCTCTAGGATCTAGAACCAGAAATACCATTTGACCCAGCAATCCCATTACTGGGTATATACCCAAAGGATTATAAATCATTCTACTGTAAAGACGCATACACATGTATGTTTGCTGCAGCACTATTTACAATAGCAAAGACCTGGAACCAACCCAAATGCCCATCAATGATAGACTGGATTAAGGAAATGTGGCACATATACACCATGGAATACTATGCAGCCATAAAAAGGAATGAGTTCATGTCCTCTGCGGGGACATGGGTGAAACTGGAAACCATCATTCTCAGCAAACTAACAGAGGAACAGAAAACCAAACTCTTCATGTTCTCACTCATAAGTGGCAGTTGAACAATGAGAACACATGGACACAAGGAGGGGAACATCACACACTGGGCCTGCTGTGGGGGTGGGGGGCAAGGGAAGGGAGAGGATTAGGACAAATGCCTAATGCATGCAGGGCTTAAAACCTAGATGACGGGCTGATAGGTGTAGCGAACCACCATGGCACATGTATACATATGTAACAAACCTGCACATTCTGCACATGTATCCCAGAACTTAAATTAAAAAACCCAAAAAACAAAAAACAAAAAACAAAAAACCCCTACTATATGTTAAGTCCCTTGCCAGATTCATTTATATAGTATTAGCTAGTTTGGTGGGGACGGGTTGGTATATTGAGTGGGGAAGGGTGGTAAAGGAGGACCATAAGTCTGTCATCTTGACGCTTATATTTTGCTTAAGTTTTTTACACAGAAGTAGAAATATCAGCTGTTGTATTAGAAATTCTTGAAGACCTACTAATGTTAACACTGCTAAAAGCAACAGCAAAGTAACAGCAGATTTCTTAAATACAGCTGGCTTTTCTAATTAAATACTTTAATGTATACTATAACAGATCATAATTTACAAGTTTTAAGGTTAGGCACCTACCTGTAGTAGAAGATCCATTCGTTTGGTTTGTAGTCATACAATTATTTGTCCAAATGGACAGAAGTAGGACACAAATAACAAGATTCATGTCCGCAACTTGGTTCAAATGATTCGTCTACTAATTCTCAAGGTAACTACTGAATTTATGTGGTTCAGAGTGTTCTAGGCATTTATGACATCATTACCATTGTGTGTCATACTCTGACAACATAATCTCACCATGGGGAAGCATAAGCTTCTGTATACAAATTTTACCAGGTGACTTTTTTTTTTGAGACAGAGTTTGGCTCAGGCTGGAGTGCAATGGCATCATCTTGGCTCACTGCAACCTCCACCTCCCGGGTTCAAGGCATGGTGGCTCACAGCTGTAATCCCAGCACTTTGGGAAGCAGAGGTGGGCGGATCACTTGAGGTCAGGAGTTCAAGACCAGTCTGGCCAACATGGTAAAACCCCATCTGTATTAAAATGCAAAAATTAGCTGGGTGTGGTGGTCGGCACCTCTAATCACAGCTACTTGGGAGGCTGAGGGAGGAGAATCACTTGAACCTGGGAGGTGGAGTTGGCAGTGAGCCTAGATTCCACCACTGCACTCCAGCCTGGGCGACAGAGTGAGACTCCATCTCACAAAAAGAAAAAAAAAAATTCGAAACAAGAAAATTGAGGCATTATTAATTAGAGAAGGAAGTATTTGGAGAAGGTAAGGGAAAATGGGATAGATTTCCTAGGGAAGCAATACTGGGGCTGAGTTCTGAAAGGTAAGTAGGAGTGAATTATCAGGAAAGCAAAAAGAAGAATATTCTAAGTGGAGGAGGCACATGTGCCAAGGCACTGTGATGGAAGGAAGGGTGGCACGTTGGAGAAACCAGAAGAACGTAAGAGAATTGAAGAATAATGGGGAAGCACAGAAGAGCTTTGGGTTGTTTGTTTGTTTTTGAGACAGGGTCTTGCTCTGTTGTCCAGGCTGAAGTGAAGTGACACCATCTTGGTTCACTGCGGCCTCCACCTCCTGGATTCAAGTGATTCTCATGTCTCAGCCTCCCAAGTAGCTGGGATTACAGGCTTATGCCACCATGCCCGGCTAATTTTTTTTTTTTTTTTTTTGTATTTTTAGTAGAGATAGGGTTTCACCATTTTGGCCAGGCTGGTCTCGAACTCCTGGCCTTTGGTGATTTGCCCACCTTGGCCTCCCAAAGTGTTGGAATTGCAGGCGTGAGCCACCAGCCTGGCCCACAGGAGAGTTTTTAGCTAAGGATTGACATGTTAAGGTCTGTGTTTTAGAAAAAGCACTCTGGCTGTAATATGGGGAACAGATTGGAGAGGCACAAGTGGAAGAAAGTAGTAAGACAATTAGGAGGATATTACAGCAGTCTGAGAGAGAGAGAATGGTGGCTTAAAGCAGAGTAGTAGTGGGGAAGATAAAGAAAAATGGACCAAAGCCAGGTGCAGTTGCTCATGCCTGTAATCTGAGCACTTTGGGAGGTCGAGGGGGACGGATCACCTGAGGTGAGGAGTTTGAGACCAGCCTGGGCAACACAGTGAAACCCCATCTCTACTAACAATACAAAAATTAGTCAGGCATGGTAGTGCATGCGTGTGATCCCAGGTACTTGGGAGGCTGAGGCAGGAGAATCACTTGAACTCGGGAGGTGGAGGTTGCAGTGAGCCAAGATCGTGCCACTGCACTCCAGCCTGGGCAAACGAGTAAGATTTCATGTCAAAAACAAAACAAACAAACAAACAAAAACAAAAACCACCACCACCACCAACAAACAAAAAAAGAAGAGAGGTAACGAGGATGATTCATTCATTCAACAAATAAGTACTGAATGTCTATTATGTGACAAGAAGCTTTGGGTTCAACGGTGAACATTCACATAGACGTAGTCCTTGCCTTCAAGTTCAAAATCTAAAGAGGGTAGGCAGACATATACATAAGCAATCAGTAGGCAGTGTGGGTGTGTACTGTCATGCAGGCTATGGCCAGGGAGCATGTACCACCACTGGAGCACACTAAAGGAGCATCTATTCAGAATGGCAACTCCTGGAGGAGATTGCCCTTAAGCTGAGGTGGGGTTTGTTTGTGTTTAAAACATGAGTATAACTTCCTTGAATCTAAAAAGGAGGGAAAGAAAATTGCATTGCAGACAGAGAAGTCAATATGTGCAAAGCATGGTTGAGGGAACTTCATTTCCATATGGCCAAAATGAAGAACGTCCAGGAGTGGAGGTGGGGGGTGGGGGTGAATTTAAGGCTAGAGTGGGTCAGCAGGGGTCAGATTACTAAAAGGGTATGTGTTAAAGGGTGTTCTTTATTTCAATTTCCTCATCTGTTAAAATAAGTAGAAAAGAGGTCAGGTGCAGTGGCTCACATCTGTAATCTCAGCACTTTGGGAGGCCGAGGAGGGTGGATCACTGGAGGTCAGGAGTTTGAGACCAGCCTGGTCAACATGGTAAAACCCTCTCTCTATTAACAATACAAAAATTAGCCAGATATGGTGGCACGCGCCTGTAGTTCCAGCTACTCAAAAGGCTGAGGCACGAGAATCACTTAAACCCAGGAGGTGGAGGTTGCAGTGAGCCGAGATTGCGCCACTTAAACCCAGGAGGTGGAGGTTGCAGTGAGCCGAGATTGCGTCACTTAAACCCAGGAGGTGGAGGTTGCAGTGAGCCGAGATTGCGCCACTGCACTCCAGCCTGGGCAACAGAGCAAGACTCTGTCTCAAAAAATAAAATAAAGTAAAATAAAGAGTAAAAAAGAAATGAAAGAACGTGTCCTATAAAGGTGACAGTCTTTGAAATTATGCATTTGGGGCCATTGGAATAGAATAAAATTAAATATTAATTGGAAAACTCCCAGCCTGGCCAATATTGTGAACCCCCCTCTCTACCATAAAAAAATACAAAAATTAGCCGGGCATAGTGGCAGGCGCCTGTAATCCCAGCTACTCAGGAGGCTGACACAGGACAATCACTTGAACCTGGGAGGCAGAGGTTGCAGTGAGCTTAGATGGTGCCACTGCACTGCTGCCTGGGCGACAGAGCAAGACTCCAACTTAAAAAAATTTAAAAACCAAAAAAAAAATACAACTCAGTTTTACCCTGAAGGTCTAAATAATCCTGCTCATACTTTTTAACTGTATAAAGATCAGAAAATGTTATTCTATTGCTTTTGAATAAGCTGCTTTTGAAAATTTGAATAGGGCTTATAAAGTAAAAGAATTGATCTGTCACCTTTTTTAAAAAAAGAAATCAGGTTTTTGTTTTTGTTTCTTTCCCCTAGTGATGGATACATGCTAGACAAATATCTTAAAGCCAGCATTTCAGAAACAGCTTCCAAATTAATTTGAACATTAACTTCATATTCGCAATGGTTACAAAAACACTTTAGTTTCTTTGGCTTTAACATAGATTTATATGATTTTATTTCATTTGCAAGTTTACATGACTAGCATGTTAGTAATAATAGATGTCACTCAGAAATTCTAGGTATTATTTTGATAAAAAATTGTGCATAATAAGTACACTATAAAGCCCCATTTCTTGCTTCATATTTGTTGTTGTTATTGTTTTGATTGTTGCCAGGACTAGAGTAAAACCCAGTGAGATATTTGCCTCTAGTACAAAATTTAAGGGGTGCTGCAAAATTCAGTAATCAAATAAGATTTTAATGTGATGCTTAAAAATCAAAATTAATGCCAAAAACCTACGACCAACAAAATATTGAACATTTAAATAAAGACAGGATCTGATTCTGCACTTGCATGAGCCTGTCCCACTCCCCTCACCCTAATCCCAGCTCTGCATCTTGAGCCTGCAGGGCCATATTTATTCTTTTCCATTTTAAAAAGCAGAGGGGAAGGGTCCAAGGACTCAGCCAGGTGCTTAACAGGGCTGTGTCCCCAAGACCCCTAGAAATCTCACTAGGTCATTTTCCCCAGAGAGCTGCTCCTGGGCCCTTGTGTAATGATTCTTGGTGAAGAATGGCTGCTCCTGGTTTCTCTCTCCTTGGTTCTCCAGAGATTAACCTGTACCACTTTTCTGATTTCCGCCATTGTATTTGATTATCTTGCTCCCAGTGTCTGGCTGGCATTATATCTAGAGGAATCAGTAGTAGGAAAAGCTCCTAAACTCTTCCCAGCATCCACATGGCAAGTTCGAACCCTTATTCTCATCCAGGTGAGAGGGAGGAACCTTTCTGGGGTTGCCACCTTGGGGAATTTCTACTGCCCTCCTCTGGACCTCAATTGACAGTGCAGTTCCACCTTGGGTGAGGTGGCGGGCGCCTGTAGTCCCAGCTACTCGGGAGGCTGAGGCAGGAGAATGGCGTAGACCCGGGAGGCGGAGCTTGCAGTGAGCTGAGATGCGGCCACTGCACTCCAGCCTGGGCGACAGAGCAAGACTCCGTCTCAAAAAAAAAAAAAAAAAAAAAAATATATATATATATATATATATACACATATATATATACATATATATATACACACCTTATAAAAATTTTAAATCACACAGAGGTATTTCAGACTTCCTTTATCCCTTGAGATCTTCTGACCCCGTTAAAATTGCTTTAAATATTCCTTACTCACAGCTTGCCTGAAGATGCCTGAAATCTTCATCTCTATGTTTATTTGCACTTTAAAATTGCATTAGGAATATATTAATATTAACCCATTCTCATTATGAAAAATACACAAGACAGACATATACAGAATAAAACGTTATATACTCTTTTCCTTCCCCACTCCACCCTATCCCCATTCTGGAGACAATGACACAAAAATTTCATGTGCATCTCTCAGATCTCTTTCTACATATTTATGTACATATCTATGTACATGATGCACGCCCATACTACATATAAATGGGAACATTCTGTAAGTATTCCTTTTCAGGATTAAAAAAAATCACACAACTATTCATATGCTGATATTCAGAGCAGTATTAGTCACAATAGCTAAAAGGTAGAAACAACCTAAATGTCCATCAACAGATAAATGGATAAACAAAATGTGGTATATGCATACGACGGAAAAATATTTAGCCTTAAAAAGAAAGGGAATTCCAATACATAATACAACATGAATGAACCCTGAAAACATTATGCTAAGAAATAAGCTACATATTGTATGATTCCGCTTATATGAGGTACTTAGAGTGGTCAAATTCATAGAGACAGAAAGTAGAATGGTGGTTACCAGGGGCTGGGCAGAGTGGGGAATGGGGAATTATTGTTTAATGGGGACAGAGGTACAGTTTGGGATGATGGAAAACTTCTGGATATGGATGTGATGATAGCTGTACAGCAACGTGAATCTGCTTGATGCCACTGAAGTGTACACTCAAAAAGGGTTAAAATGGTAAATTTTATGTTATATTAATTTTCTATAATAAAAATATAAAAAAATACATAACTAATTCTTAAACCATTTCCTTGTAAAAAAAAAAAAAAAAAAAAAAAAAGGTCAGACGTGGCTGGGCACAGTGGCTCACACCTGTAATCCCAGCCCTTTGGGAGGCCAAGGAGAGTGGATCGTCTGAGGTCAGGAGTTTGAGACCAGCCTGGCCAACATGGTGAAACCTCCTCTCTACTAAAAATGCAAAAATTAGCCGGGCATGTTGGCAGGCGCCTGTAATCCCAGCTACTTGGGAGTCTGAGGCAGGAGAATTGCTTGAATCTGGGAGGTTGTGGTTGCAGTGAGCCGAGATCATGCCGCTTCACTCCAGCCTGGGCAACAGAGTGAGACTCTGTCTCAAAAAAAAAAAAAAAAAAAAAAAAAGTTAGATGTAAACATTTATAAGGCAAAACATGACTGACACCCTTGACCACCCTCCATCCCATTCTTCTTTCCCGAGGTAATGGCTGATATATGTCCCTTGAGTTCTTTTTCTTTGCATTTACATATATTACAGAGCATAGATCTGAAGCCAAAATTGGTTGAAATCCTGGCTCTACCATTTACTAGCTGGCTGACCCTTGGACAAGTTCATGTCCAAGTTCTGTACTTTAAGATCCACATCTGGGCCAGGCACGGTGGCTCATGCCTCTAATCCCAGCAGTTTGGGAGGCCAAGGCAGGTATATCATTTGAGGTCAGGAGTTCAAGGCCAGCCTGGCCAACATGGTAAAACCCCGCCTCTACAAAAAATACAAAAATTAGCCGGGCGTGGTGGTGGGCGCCTGTAGTCCCAGTTACTGGGGAGGCTGAGGCAGGAGAATCGCTTGAACCTGGGAGGCAGAGGTTGCAGTGAGCTGAGATCATGCCACTGCACTCCAGCCTGGGTGACAGAGCAAGACTCCATCTCAAAACAAAACAAAACAAAAAATCTACATCTGTAAGAAGAATAATAGAATCTTCTACATGGATGGAACTGGAGATCATTATGTTAAGTGAAATAACCCAGGTACAGAAAGACAAATGTCTCATGTTCTCACTCATATATAGGAGCTAAAAAGTTGATCTTATGGAGGTAGGGAGTAGAATGATAGTTTCCAGAGGCTCAGAAGGATGTGTGTGTGTGGTGGCGAGGATAGGAGGGTGATAAACACAGGTTGGTTAATGGGTACAAATATATACTTAGGAAGAAGGAATAAGTTCTAGTGTACAATAGCATAAACAGGTGACTATGGTTGACAACAACATATTGTATATTTCAAAATAGCTAGAAGAGAAGATTTGAAATGTTCCTAATACAAATAAATCATGAATGTTTGAGGTGATGGATCTCCTAAATACCCTGAATTGGTCATTACACATTGTATGCATGTGTCAAAATTGATCGCATGTACCCTTATAAATATGTACAATTATGATGTATCCAAAAAGTTTAAGGAAAAAAATAATCGAAGCTTCTAAATGGAGATACAATGAGGATTAAATTAAAGAACGCATGTATGACACTTAGCACAGTACCTAGCGTATAATAAGTAGTCAAGAGGGGCCAGGCGCAGTGGCTCACGCCTGTAATCTCAGCACTTTGGGTGGCCGAGTCAGGTGGATCACCTGAGGTCAGGAGCTCAAGACTAGCCTGGTCAACATGGTGAAATCCCGTCTCTACTAAAAATACAAAAATTAGCTGGGCATGGTGGCAGGCACCTGTAGTCCCAGCTACTCGGGAGGCTGAGGCAGGAGAATGGCTTGAACCTAGGAGGTGGAGGTTGCAGTGAGCTGAGATTGCACTATTGCACTCCACCCTGGTCAACAAAAGCAAAACTCCGTCTCGAAAAAATAAAAAAATAAATAAATACGTGGTCAAGAAATATTATTATTATTGGATATAGTACCCACTTTTAAAGAGTCAATAAAGTAGGCCAGCAGATAATACCTATGATGTTGATATCAGGAGTCAGGGACTGAAGGGAATTTGAGAATAGGGGCCACAAAGAGAAGCAGAAGAGTCCCCAAATGGAAAGTGAGTGGTTGCCAATCAAATCTATTGTTTAACTTTATGCAACAAAAAGTAGGAGAGATATAAGAACACATAGATAGAAGCACAGTTATACTACACAACTTTCAGCACAAGATAAATCAAGCAAATGCAAAATTATTAAGGAGGTAGAATATATAAATAATATAAAATATAATCAGTAGGGTTGATCATATATACATATATATGGAACTTTACAGTCCTTTTCTTTTTCACAGGCATAATGAATTGTTTTTTCTTCTTGGGGGCAGGAAATCTATTATTTTAGAAAACCACTTCTTTCCACCTCAACCAAATGGTCCTGATAAGAACTAACAATCATAGTATCCCTCTCTCCTGGCCACAAGGGTGGGCATGTGGCTCAGGCTAGACCAGTAATCGGTTCCCATCTCTGACCACGGTGATTGGTTTATAGTTGGGCATGTGACTCAGGACAGGCTAATCAGAAGTTTTCCCTGAAGATTTTTCAAACAATCTGGGCTAAGAAATTCCTTTACCACCAGCGGCGGTAAACCTGGAAAAGATGTCCAAAGGTGCCTGTGACACAGCCCCTGATGGCAGGAGTGAGCTAATTAGAAAGGATAAAAGTGGATGGGTGTGGTGGCTCATGTTTGTAATCCCAGCACTTTGGGAGGCTGAGGCAGGCAGATCTCTTGAGTTTAGGAGTTTGAGGCCAGCCTGGCCAACATGGTGAAACCCCGTCTGTACTAAAAATACAAAAATTAGCTGGGCATGGTAGTGCACGCCTATAATCCCAGCTACTTGGGAGGCTGAGGCTGGAGAGTTGTTTGAACCCAGGAGGCAGAGGTTGCAGTGAGCCGAGATCACGCCACTGCACTCCAGCCTAGGCCACAGAGCGAGATTCTGTCTCAAAATAAACAAACAAAGAATAAAAGTGACATAAAGAGAAACAAAGATGAAAGATGGAGAGTCTTCCAAGGAGGGTTACAATTCCTGTTTTCCTACAGCCATCTGCATTGCTGCCCTTCTAGTGGTTTGATTATATGTATTAATATATTCCTTCTTTTTGATTCACTGGTTAGAATTTGCTTTGTGTCATTTTCAACCACAAGAGCCCTAACGAATACAAATTGATGTGATGTGTGTATATAAACAACACGATAATAGCACAGAGGCCCCTGAGCCATTAATTCAGATTGATGGGTCAAAGCCAGGCCCAGCATACTTGTTCTTGGTACTGCAGCCCCCAGCCACACCTCTGTAGCACAGGGGATGCTGCTGAGGTAGAATGAGTCTGACACCCACGTTCACTGGAATGTTAAATGCTCCCTTGCCAGCAGTTACCAACACATCTCCTCTTTGCAGGCATGGACATTTCTGGTGAGAAGGCTGTTAACAGCGTCCCCTCTTACATCTCTGTGCATAGACCTCCCTGCCAGTGCAAAGGCATGTGTATTCTTACCTGCACACATTCACAACATGCGTACACACGAGTGCCCTCCAGGGTCTTCACACATGCACGTATCTGCGTGAGCTCTCAGGTAGAACATGTAGGAAGCATCTGTAGTACTAGAAATTGTGTTTTGTTTATTTTTAAATCACATATGCCATATGCCTGTTAATGTGCTCTAGTCATTACCACGTAAAGAATGAATAGCTGGTTTGCTCTGAACTGTCGTCCAGCCTCAATTTATTCAGTGACTGTTATTAATGAAATTGTAATAGGTTGCTTTCGGGAAGGTTTTAACCATCCTCTAAAGGACAGCTTGACAGTCTAGTATCCATTTCACACTTCTTTGCCTATTCTGCCATCGTGTGGGCAAGGAACACAAACATCAAGGTGTTAACGACCCAAGGTTGCATTTAAAAGGGGCTCTAATGATTATTATTTTTTCTTTTCTCCAGGGGTAGAGGAAAAGTGGGAAGGACGCGGGGAGAAAACACAAGTCCCCTCGCACCACCCTGTAAAAAGGCTGACTACTTTCTTTTTTTTTTTTTTTTTTATTTTGAGACAAAGTCTGACTCTGTTGCCCAAGCTGGAGTGCGTTGGCACGATCTCCGTTCACTGCAAACTCTGCCTCCCTGGTTCAAGGGATTCTCCTGCCTCAGCCTCCCGAGTAGCTGGGATTACAGGCGCCAGCCACCACGCCTGGCTAATTTTTATATTTTTAGTAGAGAAGGGGTTTCACCATGTTGGCCAGGCTCGAATTCCTGACCTCAGGTGATCCACGTGCCTCGGCCTCCCAAAGTGCTGGGATTGATTACAGGCGTGAGCCACCGCACCTGGCCAAAAGCTGACTACTTTTACTAAATCTTTACAAGGAGTTCAGGTTGGAGGGTTTGCTCATCGGGATGCAGTGTCCCTCAGAGGAACTAGCGCATATTAGCACCACCGTGTGCCAGGCATGGAATTCTCGCAGCAATCCCTTGGGTGGAGGCCAGCTGGGTAAGCATTATCATTGCATTATCATCTTCCTTTTACAGATGAGCCTACTGAGACCCAGAATGGCTAAGTATCATGCCTAAATTCCCACAGGTAGTAAGTGGCAAAGCCAGGAGGTTTTGAAAATAAACTGGGAATATAAACGGAAACTATAAAAAAAATTTCATTAGAAAACTATGTACAAAGAAATACAAATTACAGGAATACAATGGCACACAAGGCTATATATATATGTCTTATGAAGCTCAATAATAAAACCAATACTTATGAATGCACCAACTAACTTAAGGAAACAGCACCACCAATGCCACTGAATCTCCTTGTGTGCTCCTCTCTGACCCTATCCTCTTGTCTCCTTGCCCTGAGATAGCCACTAATCTTTTTTTTTCATTCCCTTGATTTTCATTAATGTTTTATTCCAAAAGTATATGTGTTTAGTTAGTTTTGCTTTGTTCTGAAACGTATAAAAGTGGAAAGAGATTTTACGTTTCTCCTGTGACTTGCTTTATTCACTCAAAGTTGCTCCTGAGATTCATCCATGTTTTTTGGTGTACTTGAGGCTCTTTTTTTTTTTTTCGTTATACTTTAAGTTCTAGGGTACATGTGCACAACATGCAGGCTTGTTACATATGTATACATGTGCCATGTTGGTGTGCTGCACCCATTAACTCGTCATTTACATTAGTATATCTCCTAATGCTATCCCTCCCCCCTCCCCACTCCCCACAACAGGCCCCGGTGTGTGATGATCCCCTTCCTGTGTCCAAGTGATCTCATTGTTCAGTTCCCACCTATGAGTGAGAACATGCGGTATTTGGTTTTCTGTTCTTGTGATAGTTTGCTGAGAATGATGGTTTCCAGTTGCATCCATGTCCCTACAAAGGACACAAACTCATCCTTTTTTATAGCTGCATAGCATTCCATGGTGTACATGTGCCACATTTTCTTAATCCAGTCTGTCACTGATGGACATTTGGGTTGATTCCAAGTCTTTGCTCTTGTGAGTAGTGCCACAATAAACATACGTGTGCATGTGTCTTTATAGCAGCATGATTTATAATCCTTTGGGTATATTCCCAGTAATGGGATGGCTGGGTCAAATGGTATTTCTAGTTCTAGATCCTTGAGGAATTGCCACACTGTTTTCCACAATGGTTGAACTAGTTTACAGTCCCATCAACAGTGTAAAAGTGTTCCTATTTCTCCACATCCTCTCCAGCACCTGTTGAGTTAGGGAGGATTCCCTCTTTTTCTATTGATTGGAATAGTTTCAGAAGGAATGGTACCAACTCCTCCTTGTACCTCTGGTAGAATTTGGCTGTGAATCTGTCTGGTCCTGGACTTTTTTTGGTTGGTAGGCTATTAATTATTGCCTCAATTTCAGAGCCTGCTATTGGTCAATTCAGGGATTCAACTTCTTCCTGGTTTAGTCTTGGGAGAGTGTAAATGTCCAGGAAATTATCCATTTCTTCTAGGTTTTCTAGTTTATTTGTATAGAGCTGTTTATAGTATTCTCTGATGGTAGTTTGTATTTCTGTGGGGTCTGTGGTGATATCACCTTTATCATTTTTTATTGCGTCTGTTTGATTCTTCTCTCTTTTCTTCTTTATTAGTCTTGCTAGCGGTCTATCAATTTTGGTGATCTTTTCAAAAAATCAACTCCTGGATTCATTGATTTTTTGGAGGGTGTTTTGCGTCTCTATCTCCTTCAGCTCTGCTCTGATCTTAGTTATTTCTTGCCTTCTGCTAGCTTTTGAATGTGTTTGCTCTTGCTTCTCTAGTTCTTTTAATTGTGATGTTAGGGTGTCAATTTTAGATCTTTCCTGCTTTCTTTTGTGGGCATTTAGTGCTATAAATTTCCCTCTACACACTGCTTTAAATGGGTCCCAGAGATTCTTGTATATTGTACTTTTGTTCTCATTGGTTTCAAAGAACATCTTTATTTCTGCCTTCATTTCGTTATGTACCCAGTAGTCATTCAGGAGCAGGTTGTTCAGTTTCCATGTAGTTGTGCGGTTTTGAGTGAGTTTCTTAATCCTGAGTTCTAGTTTGTTTGCACTGTAGTCTGAGAGACAGTTTGTTATAATTTCTGTTCTTGTACATTTGCTGAGGAGTGCTTCACTTCCAACTATGTGGTCAATTTTGGAATAAGTGCGATGTGGTGCTTAGAAGAATGTATATTCTATTGATTTGGGGTGGAGAGTTCTGTAGATGTCTATTAGGTCTGCTTGGTGCAGAGTTGAGTTCAATTCCTGGATATCCTTGTTAACTTTCTGTCTTGTTGATCTGTCTAATGTTGACAGTGGGGTGTTAAAGTCTCCCATTATTATTGTATGGCAGTCTAAGTCTCTTTGTAAGTCTCTAAGGACTTGCTTGATGAATCTGTGTGCTCCTGTATTGGGTGCATATATATTTAGGATAGTTAGCTCTTCCTGATGAATTAATCCCTTTACCATTGTGTAATGGCCTTTTGGTCTTTTTTGATCTTTGATGGTTTAAAGTCTGTTTTATCAGAGACTAGGATTGCACCCATGCTTTTTTTTGTTTTCCATTTGCTTGGTAGATCTTTCTCCATCCTTTTATTTTGATCCTATGTGTGTCTCTGCATGTGAGATGGGTCTCCTGAATACAGCAAACTGATGGGTCTTGACTCTTTATCCAATTTGCCAGTCTGTGTCTTTTAATTGGACCATTTAGTCCATTTACATTTAAGGTTAATATTGTTATGTGTGAACTTGATCCTGTCATTATGATATTAACTGGTTATTTTGCTCGCTAGTTGATGCAGTTTCTTCCTAGCATCGATGGACTTTACATTTTCACATGTTTTTGCAATGGCTGGTACCGGTTGTTCCTTTCCATGTTTAGTGCTTCCTTCAGGATCTCTTGTAGGGTAGGCCTGGTGGTGACAAATCTCTAAGCATTTGCTTGTCTGTAAAGGATTTTATTTCTCCTTCACTTATGAAATTTGATTTGGCTGGATATGAAATTCTGGGTTGAAAATTCTGTTCTTTAAGAATGTTGAATATTGGCCCCCACTCTCTTCTGGCTTGGAGAGTTGCTGCTGAGAGATCTGCTGTTAGTCTGCTGGGCCTCCCTTTGTGTGTAACCCGACCTTTCTCTCTGGCTGCCCTTAAGATTTTTTCCTTCATTTCAACTTTGGTGAATCTGACAATTATGTGTCTTGGAGTTGCTCTTCTCGAGGAGTATCTTTGTGGCGTTCTCTGTATTTCCTGAATTTGGATGTTGGCCTGCCTTACTAGGTTGGGGAAGTTCTCCTGGATGATATCCTGCAGAGTGTTTTCCACCTTGGTTCCATTTTCCCCGTCACTTTCAGGCACACCAATCAGGCATAGATTTGGTCTTTTCACATAATCCCATACTTCTTGGATGCTTTGTTCATTTCTTTTTACTCTTTTTTCTCTACACTTCTCTTCTCGCTTCATTTCACTCATTTGATCTTCAATCGCTGATACTCTTTCTTCCAGTTGGTCGAGTTGGTTACTGAAGCTTGTGCATTTGTCACATAGTTCTTGTGCTATGGTTTTCATCTCTGTCAGTTCTTTTAAGGTCTTCCCTGCATTGATTATTCTAGTTATCCATTCATCCATTCTTTTTTCAGGGTTTTTAGTTTCTTTGCGCTGGTTACGTAGTTCCTCTTTTAGCTCTGAGAAGTTTGATCAACTGAAGCCTTCTTCTCTCAATTCGTCAAAGTCATTCTCCATCCAGTTTTGTTCCATTGCTGGCGATGTGCTGCATTCCTTTGGAGGGGAAGATGCACTCTGATGTTTTGAATTTCCAGCTTTTCTGCACTGTTTTTTCCCCATCTTTGTGGTTTTATCTGCCTTTGTTCTTTGATGATGGTGACGTACTGATGGGGTTTTGGTGTGGGTGTCCTTTCTGTTTGTTAGTTTTCCTTCTAACAGTCAAGACCCTCAGCTGCAGGTCTGTTGGAGTTTGCCTGAGGTCCACTCCAGACCCTGTTTGCGTGGGTATCAGCAGCGGAGGCTGCAGAAGATAGAATATTGCTGAACAGCAAGTGTTGCTGTTTGATTCTTGCTCTGGAAGCTTCGTCTCAGGGGTGTACCCCACTGTGTGAGGTGTGAAGTGTCGGTCTGCACCTAGTGGGGGATGTCTCCCAGTTAGGCTACTCAGGGGTCAGGAACCCACTTGAGCAGGCAGTCTGTCCCTTCTCAGATCTCAACCTCCATGCTGGGAGATCCACTGCTCTCTTCAAAGCTGTCAGACAGGGGCATTTACCTCTGCCGAGGTTTCTGCTGCTTTTTGTTTAGCTATGACCTGTCCCCAGAGGAGGAGTCTACAGAGGCAGACTGGCCTCCTTGAGCTGTAGTGGGCTCCACCCAATTCGAGCTTCCCAGCAGCTTTGTTTACCTACTTAAGCCTCAGCAATGGCGGGCGCCCCTCCCCCAGCCTCACTGCCGCCTTGCAGTTAGATCTCAGACTGCTGTGCTAGCAATGAGGGAGGCTCTGTGGGCATGGGACCCTCTGGGCCAGGTGTGGGATATAATCTCCTGGTGTGCTTTTTGCTAAGACCCTTGGTAAAGCACAGTATTAGGGTGGGAGTTACCCAATTTTCCAGGTGTTGTGTGTCTCACTTTCCTTTGGCTAGGAAAAGGAATTCCCTTCCCCCTTGCACTTCCCAGATGAGGCGATACCTTGCCCTGCTTCAGCTCTCGCTGGTTGGGCTGCATCCATGGACCAGCGCCAACTGTCCTACACGCCCAAGTGAGATGAACCTGGTACCTCAGTTGAAAATGCAGAAATCACCCGTCTTCTGTGTCACTCACTCTGGGAGCTGGAGGCTGGAGCTATTCCTATTCAGCCATCTTGGGTACGTCCCCTGCGATTCTTTTTTCACCAATGTATGGAATTCTATTCTATTCCAATTTCGCCAATGTATAGAATTCTGTATAGAATTCTAGTACATGTCACATGCCAGAATGTACTCATTCATTTACCTGTTGATAGACACTTGGCTTGTTTCCAGTTTTTCACAATTACATGCAATGCTGCTATAAATGCTCATGTACATGACTTGTAGGACATGGTGTTAAGAGTTTCTCTAGGGAATATGCATGGAAACAAATGGCCACATTATAGTGAATACAAATGTTCAACTTTTACAAAGCAATCTAATATCCTTTTCCAAAATGGTTGTATCATATCCATTTATGTTCCTACTGGAGTGTATGGGAGTTTCCATTGGTTTACATCCTTTGCTACCATTTGAAGTTGCCAGAACTTTAAATTTTGGCCAAACTAATGAAGTTAAAATGGCATGCCATTGTAGGTTTCTAGGAGTTTGTCAAATTTTTTAAAGTTTTCAAATTTATTGGCATTAAGTTGCATCAGTTGATGGGGCAGAGAGAGGGCATTCCAGGTTGGGGGAACCACTTGGGAAAGGGTTCTAAGTCAGGTCAGAGGTTGGTGCATGTAAGGAACAGAAAAAAAGCCAGCATAGATGTTGCATAATGAGTTCACCTCTGCCCTAGGCAGCTAACCTCTCGGTACCTCACATTTTACCTGACTTTACCTACAGCATCTGCCAGACCTTACCTGCTAGACCTGACTGCTTCTGAACAGCTCTCAAGTATTACACCATATTATATGGTGAAATTGTGTTTTAATTTTAACCAGATGGATTCAAACTAGTTCTTATGTTTTTTATCTTTTATCAGATAGCTTTCACATTTGGATGAACTTCCAAAAGCTTATTTCAAAATATCTTTCTGACCATTGCATCACAGGTCCACTGTCAAATCCTCTTTGATCATCAAACAACTTTAAATTTGCTTTGTGAAATGTATTTAGGCTCTCATATAGAGTTCTGAAAGACATGTGAGAATACATTTTCAGGAATTTATTTTAGAGCAAAAAATCAGCTTCCATTTCTTTGGCCTAGAACAAGGAGAGAACCTGTTAACTAGGCAACTGTGAATTACGATTATCTTTGTTCTTTGGGAGATTTTACTGCTGGTCGAGTGAGTCTGAAAGTCTAACTCAGGTTTTGCCCATTGGTTTGCAACATACAGACAATAAAAACAAAACCCAAGATAAGAATTAATAATTATGAAGTAAGTGAAATTTGCCTTTGGCCCTCTGTGGTAGCTAGATTCTGACGATGGCCCCCAGGGAACCACATGACCTGGTATTTGCACCCTTGTGTAATCTCTGCCCACATTAAATATGGGAAGGGACACCGTGTCAGTTCTAGATCTAGCCTTTAAGAGGACTGGCAGTTTCTGCTTCCTATCTCTTGGAATACTCACTTTTGGGAACCCTGAGCCACTGTGTAAAATGTCTAGCCACTCTTCTGCAGAGAACACAGGGAGAGGTCATGTGGAGGGTAGAGGCTTTGAGACCATATGGAGAGACATAGCAGTCCAGCTGTACCAGTGTCCCAGTCAAGCCTTCAGATGACTCCAGCCTCAGCTATCATGTGACTGCAACAGTAGGAGGGCTCCCAAGAGAGACAAGCAGAGCTTCACAGCTGAGCTCAATAAACCCACAGCACCACGAGAGATAATACAATGGTTTTAAGCCACTAAGTTTTAGGGTAGCTTGTTATGTAATAATAGGTAACCAAGGCCGGGCGTGGTGGCTCTCGCCTGTAATCCCAGCCCTTGGAGGCTGAGGCAGGTGGATCACCTGAGGTTGGGAGTTTGAGACCAGCCTAACCAACATGGAGAAACCCCGTCTCTACTAAAAATACATAAATTAGCTGGGTGTGGTGGTGCACGCTTGTAATTCCAGCTACTCGGGAGGCTGAGGCAGGGGAATTGCTTGAATCCAGGAGGTGGAGGTTGCAGTGAGCTGAGATAGTGCCATTGCACTCCAGCCTGGGCAACAAGAGCAAAACTCTCTCAAAAAAAAAAAAAAAAAAAAAAAAAAGGTAACCAAAATATAAATTGGTATGTGAAAGTGGAGGGCTGATGTAAGAAGAATCTAAAACATGTGGCAATAGGCAAAAGCTGAAATGGCCTTGTAGAAACTGTTAGTGAAGGCTTGAAGGAAATATGCAATTTTTGGAACTCTCAGTCACCATGTAAAAAGCCTAAATACCAGCAACAGAGCGAGACTCCGCCTCAAAAAAAAAAAAAAAAAAAAAAAAAAAAAAAAAAAAAAGCCTAAATACCTTGCTGGAAAGGCCACCTGGAGTGGAGATATCTTGATATACAAGGAAAAAGAGAAAGGTTCAACCTTCCAAGCATTCCAGATGAGTCTAGCCCAGTTGCCATCTTACTATCTAGTTGCAACCACATGAGATAATCCAAGTGAAACCAGCTAAGGAACTGCCCAGCTGAGACAAGTTCACTAACAGAACAATGTGAGATAATAAAATGGTTGCTGTTTTAAGCCATTACGTTTTGGCGATGGTTGTTATGCACGATAGATAACTGAAACACCTCCTATGGCCTCAGATTTTCATTGTTCATTGACTCTTGTGCTCATACACATTCTGGACTCACAGTTAAAAAGTTCCACCTCAATCTCCCTTCCTTTTGGTAGTGCTACAGATGGTCATTAAGGTCTTGGCTTTGCAGTCATGTGGCCCTCAGGTCAAATCCTTGCTCATGTGCTTATTTATTAACTGATCAAATTTTGGCAGATCATTTAAACATTTTGATACTTTAATTTTTTTATCTGTCAAACGGGGGAAATGGTGCTTATCTCATCCAAGGCTTGTTATGAGGATAAAATAATCATAAGCATCTTGATTACTTCAAAGCTATGGAAATAAGTTTGCATTATTATTTTTTTCTTTCCTTTCTTTCTTTCTTTCTTTTTTTTTTTTTTGAGATGGAGTTTCGCCCTGTTGCCCAGGCTGGAGTGCAATGGTGTGATCTCGGCTCACTACAAGCTCTGCCTCCCAGGTTCAAGTGATTCTCGTGCCTCAGCCTCCCGAGTAGCTGGGATTACAAGCACCCGCCACCACACCCGGCTAATTTTTTGTACTTTTAGTAGAGACGGGGTTTCACCATGTTGGCCAGGCTGGTCTCAAACTCCTGACTTCAGGTGATCTGCCCACCTCGGCCTCCCAAAGTGCTGAGATTACAGGCGTGAGCCGCCATGCCCGGCCCTCTATTTTTATTAGAAAATAAGAAATTAGCCACACTAGCCCCACAAAGACTGCAAGTTAGTCAAATTACGCTCTTTCTGAATCCCAGTTTATATCTGCAGAAATACTAGCTAACCACCGGCCACTCACAATATGCAGATTATAGTCCGAGAAGTCACCATTAACTTGGGTTACTGATTTCAATCTGTCCTCTCACAATCCTTGGCCTGTTTCTTTGCCAGTGTCCCTCAGACACTGCCTCTCATTTGGGAACTTGCTTCATTCTCGGCTCCAAGTAATTCCCCTCAAACTCTTTCATAGAACCCATCCATCACTAGCTGAGACTTTTTTTTCCAGATATTTGTCAATCCTAAAGTACCTGCCTAATTGCAACCTTGTTCTGAGACAAAGTAGGCTCCTTAAGTGGACTGAAAAAGCCTCTTCTGGAGTTCAGCTTTCCTTTTCTTTTTCATTCTTTCTTACTTTCTTTCTTTTTTTTTTTTTTTTGAGACACAGTCTCACACTGTCACCCAGGCTGGAGTGCAATGGCGTGTTCTCAGCTCATCTGCAACCTCTGCCTCCTGGATTCAAGCGATTTTACTGCCTCAGCCTCCCAAGTAGCTGGGATTACAGGCGCCTACCACCATGCCTGGATTTTTTTTTTTTTTTTTTTTTTTAAGTAGAGACAGGGTTTCACCATGTTAGCCAGGCTGGTCTCGAACTCCCAACCTCAGGTGATCCACCTGCCTTGGCCTCCCAAGGTACTGGGATTACAGGCGTGAGCCACCACCCCCAGCCTGGAGTTTAGCATTCAAGCAAGATGGGGCAATATGGGCTGCATTTACTCTGCCACATGAAGCAACAAAAACAAACAGACAAAGTATGTTTGAAACAGCAGTCTTAAGATGCAAAACATCAAGCAATAGAGGACAGTGATCCTGGAAGATGGAACGTAAGACGAATGCTACAGTGTCCCAGGTTATTACACTAAGAGAGTTTCCAGGCCACACTGCATGAAGGAGGAATCCAGGTGGAGACAGGCAGACTTTCTGAGGGTTTATAATAAATGTAGAAGTATGATATATGGCAGTAATAGCACAAAGGCCAGGAGGTAAGAAATGAAGGTATATGATTGTGTAGTTCTTATACTGTATGTGAAATGGGATAACCATTGGAAGTAGGCTCTGATAAGATGAAGATGTATCCAATAAACCCTAAAGCAATCACTAAAACAATAAAATAATGAGATATAGCTAATAAGTTAACAGAGGAAATAAAATGAAATCATAAATAAATAATCCCAAATAAGGCAGAAAGGATGAGAAACTACTAATGAGATGATACAATTAAATGTAACTATATCAGTGATCACATTAAATGTATATGGTCTAAACACTTCAGTTAAAGGCAGAGATTGTTATATTGGATAAAAAAGCAACACTCAGCAACCTTCTGCCTATAAGAAACCAACTTTGGATATAAAGACACAAATAGGGTAAAAATAAAAGGATGGCCAGATTGGTCAAAGGGTACAAACTTGCAGTTGTAAGATGAATAAGCTCTGGAAACATAATGTACAGTATGGTGACTGTGAGAGTTTTCAGAATCAAAATGAAGTCACTATACCAAACCCTAACAAAATGGAGTCAGGAGGCCATAATGGAGGGGCTCTAACACACACATGCTTGTGATAAAAAGTATTCCAAGTACTCTCCAAAAACCATAACTTTGCACAAAGACCACCACAATCTTACACAAATAATACTTATGCAGGCTGGGTGCAGTGGCTCACACCTGTCATACCAGCTCTTTGGGAGGCCAAGACAGGCGGATTGCTTGAGCTCAGGAGTTCAAGACCAGCCTGGGCAACATGGAGAAATCCCATCTCTACCAAAAATACAAAAATTAGCCAGGTGTAGTGGTGCACAACTGTAGTCCCAGATACTCAGGAGGCTAAGGTGGGAGGATCAATTGAGCCAGGGAAGTGGAGGCTGCACTGAACCACCATTGCACCACTGCACTCCAGCTTGGGTGACAGAGTGAGACCCTGTCTCAAAAAAAAAAAAAAAAAAAAAAAAAGTAGGCGAGGATGTCTGCTCAGCAACTGCCTATTCAGCTTTTGACTGATGCCACCCTTGTTATTAATTATTGTAGCCAAGAATAATTGTTTCAAAATAATTTCTGTAACAGTCTTCATTTTACCTTTATAAGTTTCACCTTGCCTCAGCCTCCCTGGATATGCCTATAATCCATCATAGCACATGTCTTGGATTATAATCCTGCTAATTCCTGAATAAACCCATTATCTTTGCAGAATCTCTCTCCATTGTTATTTTAGGTTGGCATGGTTATAGTTCATAATAAGGTATTCTATACTTGAGATTTACCAGTAGAATAGATCTTAGGTATTTTCACCACACCCAAGAAGTAGCTATGTGAAATGATGGATATGTTAATTAGCTTGATTGTGGTAATCAGTTCACGATGTATATCAAAACATCACATTGTACACTTTAAATATATATAATTTTTATTTGTCAATTGTACCTCAACAGAGCTGGGGAAAAGTGAAAGGATGGAAAAGTATATACTGTGGTAATACTAGTTAAATGAAAGCTGGAGTGGTTACATAAATATCAAAGTAAATTCAAAAGCAAAGATTATTGTCACAGATAAAGGAAGTTGTTTCATAATGACAAAAAGGTCAATTCATTGAGTGGAAATAATAATTCTAAGTGTTTATGCACCTAAGAACAGAACTCCAAAATGTATGAGGCAAAATTGAAGAAGCAGCAAGGATAAATAACAATTATAGTTAGAAATCTCAATACTTCTTCCTTAATTATTGCTACAAGTAGGTAGAAAATTGCAAGATATAGAAAAGTTGAACATGCAGCCATAAAAAGGATGAGTTCAGGCCGGGCGCAGTGGCTCATGCCTGTAATCCCAGCACTTTGGGAGGCTGAGGCGGGTGGATCACAAGGTCAGGAGTTTGAGACCAGCCTGGCCAACACAGTGAAACCCTGTCTCTACTAAAAATACAAAAAATTAGCTGAGTGTGGTGGTGGGTGCCTGTAGTCCTAGCTATTAGGGAGGCTGAGGCAGGGGAATTGCTTGAACACGGGAGGTGGAGGTTGCAGTGAGCTGAGATTGCGCCACTGCACTCTGGCCTAGGCAACAGAGCAAGACTGTCTCAAAACAAACAAACAAATAACAACAACAACAAAACAAAAGGACGAGTTCATGTCATTTGCAGGAACATGAATGAAGTTGGAAGCCATCATCCTCAGCAAACTAACACAGGAACAGAAAACCAAACACTGCATGTTCTCCCTCATAAGTGGGAGTTGAAGAATGAGAACACATGGTCACAGGGCGGGGAACAACACACACCAGGGCCTGCTGGGGGGTGGTGGGGCAAGGGGAGGGAACGTAGAGGACAGGTCAGTAGGTGAAGCAAGCCACCATGACACATGTATACCTATGTAACACACCTGCACGTTCTGCACATGTATCCTGGCACTTAAAAAAAAAAAAAAGCCCAGCCAGTGGGGGGAAAAAAAAGTTGAACAGTACTATCAAGCAACTTGATATAATTGGTATTTACAGAAGACTCTACCCAACAAAAGTAGAGTAACACATTTTTTTCCAAGTGTCCATGGAACATTTACCATAGTGCATAGACTGTGTCAGAAAATAACGATCAAATAATTTAAAAGGATTCAAACCCTACAGAGTAGGCTGTTTGACAACTAGGGAATTAAATTAGAATCAATAACAAAAAGTTCTCTTGAAAATCCCCCACATGTTGGAAACTAAACAACACATTTCTTAATAACATATGGACCCAAAAAGATATCAGAAGGGAAATTAGCAAGTATTTTGAAATGAATAAAAATGAAAATACAGTATAACAGAATTCGTAGAGTGCTACTAAAGCAGTGCTTGGGGGGAATTTATAGCACTAAATGCCTATGTTAGAAAAGGAGAGGCTGGGTATGGTGGCTCACACCTGTAATCCCAGCACTTTGGGAGGCTGATGGGGCGGGGGGGGGGGAGTGGATCACCTGAGGTCAGGAGTTCGAGACCAGCCTGGCCAACATGGTGAAACCCCATCTCTACTAAAAATACAAAAAAATTAGCCAGGCTGGTGTGGGTGCCTGTAATCCCAGCTACTTGGGAGGCCGAGGCAGGATAATCACTTGAACCTGGGAGGCGGAGGTTGCAGTGAGCTGAGATCACGCCATTGCAATCCAGCCTGGACAAAAAGAGTGAAACTCCGTCTCAAAAAAAAAAAAAAACAAAAAAAAAACAGAAAGATCTTAAGTCAGTGCCCTATAAGGCAGTTTGCCCAGAGTATCCTTTTTTTTTTTTTCTGAAACAGGGTCTTGCTCTGTCACTCAAGCTGGAATTCAGTGACATGATCACAGTTCACTGCAGCCTCGATCTCCTGGGCTCAACCGATCCTCCCACTTCAGCCTCCTGAGTAGCTGGGACTACAGGTATGCACCACCCCACCTGGCTAATTTTTTTGATTTTTAGTAGAGATGAGGTTTTGCTATATTCCCCAGACTGGTCTTGAACTCCTGACCTCAAGTAATCTTCCCACCTCAGCCTCCCAAAGTGCTAGGATTACAGGTGTTAATCACTGGATCTGGCTAGATTTCTTAATTCAATAACTGGAAATTTCAATAATCTTTAGCACTTAGGGAAAAAATAATCTTTAAAACATTTAGTTTTCATTCCTGGAATCTACAGCAATAAATAAAGTTAATTCAAACAATTTTACTAGCCTATGGCGCAAAGTGAAATTTAAGGAACTACTCATTAAGTGATCAGGTAGGTGAATATTTTTTTGCCTAGTGTGTAGTCTTTTTCAACTAAAATTCCTCATATGAACTGCTGAAAAGACAAAATTATTTGAGTGACTGTTTCCTCAATTTCCTTCATTTCTTTAAGGAGAAATGACTGGTACCACTCTAGACGCACGGGAAAGAAGTTAATTCATTACACAGGGTGGATGCCTTAGGGCGTCAGAGCTTAATCGCTTTACAGAACCTCAGTTGAAAATGATAATCTACAGAAACAAGGCACCATCCACCCATCGCACAGGGTTGCTCCAGGGATGATCAAGGTCAAATCCTTTAAAATTTCATGTGTAGCAAACTTAATGCTGCACTCTAAGATAATGCAGAGTTACTCATTCATTATAATTAGGATGAAACTTTTTAAAATGTTTATTTTTTTAAATAAAGAACTTATGCCGCTATCTTAAAAACAGGAAATGCAAACAAAAAAATCTTTCATAAACACAACCTAGAGAAAGTCAAATTAATGTTTGAAGTGCATTTCCATCCTGGTTTTTAAAAGCGTATTTATGAATACACGTTTTAAAACCAGGATAGAAATGCACTTCAAACATCTATAGATATATATATCGATCGATATATAGATATCTATATATCAATATATCTATAGATATATAGATAGAGATATCGATAGATACAGATATACATACAGATATACATACATATAGATATACATACATATATATCTATAGATAGATATACATACGTATATATCTATAGATAGATATACATATATAGATATCTATCTATAGATAGATATAGCTATAGATATATATATATTTTTTGAGACGGAATCTCACTCTGTCACCAGACTGGAATGCAGTGGCACGATCTCAGCTCACTGCAACCTCTGTCTCCCAGGTTCAAGCGATTCTCCTGCCTCAGCCTCCCGAGTAGCTGGGACTACAGGCACGTGCTACCATGCCCAGCTAATTTTTGTATTTTTAGTAGGGACAGGGTTTCACTCTGTTGGCCAGGGTGGTCTCTATCTCTTGACCTCGTGATCTGTCTGCCTCGGCCTCCCAAAGTGCTGGGATTAGAGGCATGAGTCACCGTGCCCGGCCTATTTAGGTATAATTTTTAATACAAGTGACATCGAAGTTTGAAACCTAAAGAATAGCTTTTCCTTCAACACCAGTTGGTACATAGACTTAAAAATTGATACATAATGATTGTACATATTCTGAAGTACATGTGATATTTTGATACATGCATACGATGTATAATGAAATCAGGACAACTGGGGTATCCATCATTTCAAACATTTATTTTGTGTGTGTATGCTGGGAATATTCCAAATCTAAGGCTTTTGAAGTTGAGAAGGATTTGGAAGAGAAAACTGAGGCCCAGAGATTGGAAATGATTTGACCAACACAGGGAAGAACTTGGGCTGGGGCTGCAGGCTTCTGCTGCATAGCCGGAGATCTTTAGTCTCTCTTCACTGTGCTGCCTGTCGTGGAGATGAGTGATATTCTGGCTTTTATCAAGTATGTTTTCCCTAAAATATCTTTTCCTTTTCCTGGTAAGTATGCTTAAGAGGAATCTAGAGAATAGAGGAAGAAGAAACTTGGTTAACAATTTTTTATTTTTTATTTTTTTTGAGACAGAGCCTTGCTTTGTCACCCAGGCTGGTGTATGGTGGTGACATCTTGGCTCACTGTGACCTCCTCCCGTGCTCAAGTGATTCCCAAGCCTCAGCCTCCCAAGTAGCTGGGACCACAGGCATGTGCCACCACGCCCGGCTCATTTTTGTATATATGTCTATATTTTTTTTAGTAGAGATAGGGTTTCACCATGTTGGCCAGGCTGACCTTGAACTCCTGGCCTCAAGTGGTCCACCCGCCTTGGTCTTCCAAAATGGTGGAATTACAGGCATGAGCCACTGCGCTCGGCAATAAACAGCTTTTGATAACTTGGTTAGTTAGATTTTTGTCTGGCTCAACTTTTTGTTGTTGTTGTTGTTAGAAAATTGGATCGGCAGGTCAGACATAGTGCTAGTGAGTGAAATAGACCTAATTACTTTATAACATGTTTTTAATTTAATGTTCAACAAAGGCCAGTTACTCCACACACAAATCAATAAACAAACAACCAAAGCTGATTGTTGGGACACAAAAAAACATTGCAAGCTGATTGCTGGCTGCCTGGTTTCCTAAGCACGCCTAATGCAATTTGAGATAACCTTGAAGCTTTACACAAGCCTTACTGAAAGAACTATTTTGAAATAGTTAAGAGTGGCCTGTAAACAATTTCAGGTAGCCTGTAAATTGTGTCAAACATCTCAAAGCACCTTTTCAAATTCTGACCGTGTTGAGCAGGAGTTGAAAATGAAGCTCAGAAATGGATGTATGACAGCAAAGAAAGTGGGAAGGACTAGAATGGTGTGGCTTAAGGGGCACCTGGAAGGCTTTTTGTCCCAAAAGCTCTTCCCCATTGCATGTCAAATACCTGAAATTCTTTCATTATAGACTGGAACCAAATGACTAAACAAATGCCTTAGTGTGGATTAGTTTTGGGAGCCGAGGCGAGAGGACCACAAGGAAGCAATTGCTGTGAAGGGCAAGTGGCTTCACCAGGTGGTCTCTCCAGGTCCTTTCCAACTCTGTGGAAATGAAAATGTGGAGGTTTTTGTCGAAGGTTTCTTTCTTTCTTTCTTTCTTTCTTTCTTTCTTTCTTTCTTTCTTTCTTTCTTTCTTTCTTTCTTTCTTTCTCTCTCTCTCTCTCTCTCTCTCTCTCTCTCTTTCTTTCTTTCTTTCTTTCTTTCTTATTTTTGAGATGGAGTCTCGCTCTGTCGTCCAGTCTGGAGTGCAGTGGCGCCATCTCAGCTCACTGCAACCTCCACCTCCTGGGTTCAAGCGATTCTTCTGCCTCAGCCTCCCAAGTATCTGGGATTACAGGCGTGTGCCATCATGCCCAGCTAATTTTTGCATTTTTAGTACAAACAGGGTTTCACCATGTTGGGCAGGCTGGTCTCGAACTCCTGACCTCAGATGATTCGCCCGCCTCAGCCTCCCAAAGTGCTGGGATTACAGGCATGAGCCACTGCACATGGCCAAAGGTTTATTTCTTTCTAAATGCGATTCTCTTCTAAAACAAGTCACTTTATTTTTTTATTTTTTTGCCAATAGAGCATCACTTGGTTTAACATGCAGTTCTCATGAACTATGTAAAACTGTTCCGCTTTGCAACTCAAATTGTTCAAATGTACTGCTCTGCAAGTTCAATTTTTGATTTGTTTTCTTAAAGTGAAAACTATCTTAATATTTCAAAACAAACGCATTTAACTAAAAGAAGAATATTTCATTCCTATCATAACATATATCTCAAAAGTCTTACTCTCCTGAATCATTAAAATATCAAAACAAAATTCATCCTTATAGCAATGATAAGAGCTGTGTCCTGAGCCTCACCTAGGATAGGGAGAAAAGAAATCAACATCACTATCTAAAGGGTTAGGATTTGACCAGTGTCCTTTATAATAGTGTTTTAAAAAATATATGTCCTTTCTGTCCATCTTCACCCAGCTTTAATGTTTTCTTAAAATGTGAAGGCATGGATTTTAAATGACTCATTAAAAATATAAATTATAGGCCGGACACGGTGGCTCACATCTGTAATCTCAGTACTTTGGGAGGCCGAGGTGGGCAGATCACTTGAGGTCAGGAGTTCAAGACCAGCCTGGCCAACATGGTGAAACCCCATCTCTACTAAAAATACAAAAATTAGCTGGGTGTGATGGCACGCGTCTGTAGTCCCAGCTACTTGGGAGGCTGAGGCAGGAGAATCACTTGAACCCAGCAGGCGGAGGTTGCAGTGAGCCAAGATTGTGCCACTGAACTCTAGCCTAGGAGACAGAGCAAGACTCCATCTCAAAAAAAAAAAAAAATTAGAGATGTTAAAAATGTGTGACAGTATGGATTTAAGCAGGAAATGAAGACAGGCAGAATGAACCGTTTTAAGAAAAGGAGAGAGTATAATAATAGTGAATGTGCCCATGAGGTGCTTGCAGTAGCTAATATTATGTCACTGGTAAATCACTACCAAGACGCTGCATTAGGATGGTGGCATTATGGTTTGTGTTTCCTTTCTGCTTTCCAGACTTTCTGGAATGCTCTTAAAACGTTTTTATCAGTAGCTATGTTTGTCTGTATATACTTACATTCTACTGTGATTCACAAGAATACAATAATAGTGTTTTTTGCAAATTGCAATTTTAAAAGTTGTCAGCAGTGAAGCATTAGGATGCAGCTGAATGAGCACTCATTTGAGAAATCAGGAAACCTGGATTTTAACCCCAGTTCTACCACCATGGTCAAGTGATGTTTCCACTCTGTGCCTTGGTTTTCCATAGGTAAAATGAAGAGGGCGGACAAGATGTTCTCCAAGTTCTCTTTGCAGCCCTTAGTCCTCTGACTCCTTTCTGTCAACATGTGTTTAATGATTACTCCATTCAGACTTAAAGTACTTAATATTTCACAAGGTGCACTAAAGTTTAAAGATGGTATGTAATGTCTGGGTGCGGTGGCTCATGCCTGTAATCCCAGCACTTGGGGAGGCTGAGGCAGGCAGATCACCTGAGGTCAGGAGTTCAAGACCAGCCTGGCCAACATAAAAAAAACTCTATCTCTACTAAAAATACAAAAATTAGCTGGGCAAGGTGGTACATGCCTGTAGTCCCAGTTACTCCGGAGCCTGAGGCAGGAGAATCGCTTGAGCCTAGAGGTGGAGGTTGCAGTGAGCTGAGATCCCGCAACTGCGCTCTAGCCTGGGTCACAGAGCAAGACTCCATTTAAAAAATAAATAAATAAATAAATAAATAAATAAAATGAAAAAAAGATAATATCTACCAAATTTTGTTTGTTTCATTTGGAAATGGAAAAGAAACCCTATCTGCCTTATGGTCAAAGCAGCCATCCTAGAGCGGGTCTGACACCACACAAAAGCCATAGAGCAAGGAAAGAATTGACAGGGACTTCTGTTTATTCCAAATATCTATTGAAAATAGAGCCATAAAGAGCAAAAAGGGCTGGGCATGGTGGCTCACACCTATAATCCCAGCACTTTAGGTGGGCGGATCACCTGAGGTCAAGAGTTCGAGACCAGCCTGGCCAACAGGGTGAAACCCCATCTCTATTAAAAATACAAAAATTAGCCGGGCGTGGTGGCACATGGCTGTAATCCCAGCTACTCGGGAGGCTGAGGCAGGAGAACCGCTTGAACTCAGGAGGCAGAGGTTGCAGTGAGCCAAGATCACACCACTGCACTCCAGCCTGGGGGACAGAGCAAGACTCCTTCTCAAAAAAAACAAAAAAAAAAAACCCCAAAAGAGTAAAAAGGAAACCTGTGTGTAAACATCAGCAGGACATTTGCCCAGAGGAGAGAAACATGGGCCTGGGAATTTTGACTGGATGAATTCCATGTAAAAGCTTCCCTCTTTGACAGTGGTATGAAAGCAGGTGTGAGCTTTCAGCCTCAGTGCTGACATTAAAAAACTGTGTTATCTGGGTTTAACTGCCCGGAGACAGTAGATAGAAACCTTTTCATCTGAGAGGAGTAACATTAAAGTTGGTACTCTAAAATCAAACTCTAACATTTAGGTGAAGAAAATGACAAAATTTGCCTCAGTGCTCTAAGTACTATAGTCCTGTTTAAACTCTTCCCATCCATTTCAGCATCGTATCAGCAACAGAGACCAAGACTGAGCCCTCGGTATGGCACTATTCTTTGGAGAGACGTACTGGCCACTTGGTGGCAAGTTGACTGCATTGGGCCCTTCCATCCTGGAAACTGATCCTCACAGGGAGAGATACTTATCCAGGCATGGGTTTGCCTTTCCTGCTTGTACAGCCTCAGCCAGCACCAGTCTATGCAGCCTTATGGAATTCCTGATCCATAAATATGGTACCCCACACAGCGCAGCATCTGACTAAACTACCTCTGCACAGCAAAGGAGGTGCAGGAGTAGTTCAAATGCCATGAGCTCCACTGATCATCTCATCTACCACACCATCCAAAGGCAGCTGGTCTCACAGAATACTGGAGCAGCCTTCTTTTTTTTTTTTTTTTTTGAGGCAGAGTCTTGCTCTGTTGCCCAGGATGGAGGCTGGAGTACAGTGGCACCATCTTGGCTCACTGCAGCCTCCACCTCCCAGGTTCAAGCGATTCTCCTGTCTCAGCCTCCCTAGTAGCGGGGATTACAGGAATGAACCACCACGCCTGGCTAATTTTTTCTATTTTTAGTAGAGTCGGGGTTTCGCCATGTTGGCCAGGCTGGTCTCGAACTCCTGACCTCAGGTGATCCACCTGTCTCAGCCTCCCAAAGTGCTGGGATTATAGGCGTGAGCCACCACGCCCAGCCTGGAGCAGTCTTCAAAAGGTACAACTGAAGTGTCAGCTCAGAAGAAACATTCTGAAAATGGGGAGCCAACCTTCAAAGCACAGTGTGTTTGTTAAGTCACAGACTGCTATATGGTGCTGTGCACCACTGTTAAGGATACAAGAGTTCAGAATCCCAGCAGTGGAAGGATGAGTGGCCCTGGTTACTTTCACTCTTAACGACCCACTTGGAGCTTATACTTTCTGTCATTTTAACTCTGGGCTCTGCTAAGCTGGAAGTCTTGTTTCTCAAAGGGGATGCACTCTTTCCAGGAAACGCAGCAAGGGTCCCATTGAACTACAAGTCAGAGGTGATTCCAGGGCACTTTGGATTCCTTGTGCCCCAGGACCAGGCAGGTAAGAAGAGCCACTATACTGGCAAGGGTAGTTGATCCTGGCGTTCAGGAGAAGGCATGGCGGTTTTTACACAATGGTGGCAGGGAGGAATTGTGTGGCAATCCTAGGTGATCCTCTTGGGTGCCTCCTGGTATTCTCTTGCCCCATTCTAACTGAATAGGGAAGTACAGTCATTCCAGACTAAGTAGGTCTCAGACCACTCAAGAATAAAGATTTGGACCACATCACCAGGAAGTCAACAAGACCTGCAGAGGAGATAGCTGAGGGAGAGGTGGATTTAGAATGGCTAGTAGAGGAGGGAGAGGGTGACTCTCAGTTGTGGCCCCAAGACCAGCTACGGTGACTGGAGTTGTAGTTCATCCCACTAATAACCTTCCTACCTTTCTCTCAGAAAACAGTGTTCATGGGACAATGCAGGAGCTTCTCCACAAAACCGTGTAGAGTAAATCTGTGTGGCCAAAGATGTGGACGGACAGTGGCAGCAATGAGAATGCACCTCACAGACCTCTTACTACAGGGACCATAATTGGCGAAGGGCCTCAGCTATTGCATTCTGAAATCTATGTGAGACTCTTGTGCTACGCCACCCACGGGTGACTCCCAGCAAGGACTGGGAACTCCCTTAGACTAGATGGCAATCCAGGATACTTCCACCCAACCTTTTCTCCTTGCTTCCTTCATCCAGAGTCAGAATTTCATTGCAGTCCGAGGGTGCTTTCAGACTCTTCAAGCTTCCTCCTTATTTCCTTTCACACAGGTATTTCTTTTAATAACATTCTTGTACATTTAATCCTTTATTGACATCTGCTTTTCAGAGGATCTGGACCAACACAGGGGCAAAGTGGAGACAATTGGCAAATCTTAGAGAATGGTCTGTTTGGGTACTTTTACGATGATTGCAACTCTTCTTTAAGTTTGAAATTATATCAAAAATAAAAGTTGGAAACAACTGACTTCATGTGTTTGAAAGCACTTACAAAAAATGTCAATCAAATATAAACTCTTAGAAAGTGGAAGTGTCCTGGATTGTCATCTGGTCTAAGGAGTTCCCTGCCTTTGGGAAGTCTTTGAGCCAGTCTCTCTCCTGCAACTCCTTTACTATGAGGGGGTAGTCTGGTCAGATGCTATATTGTATGGGCTCCTAGGCCTATGGATCAGGAATTCCATATGCTCACAGATAATGGTGCTGGCTGAGGCTCTATAAGCAGAAAAGGCAAACTTATGCCTGGGTAAATATCTATCCCTGAGCTGGCCGGGTGTGGTGGCTCATGCTTGTAATCTTAGCACTTTGGGAGGCCGAGGCAGGCGAGTCACAAGGTCAGGAGTTCAAGACCAGTCAGGCCAACATGGTGAAACCTCATCTCTACTAAAAATACCAGAAAAACCAAACCAAACCAAACCAAACCAAACAAACAAACAAACAAAAAACCGGGTGTGGTGGCTCGGGCCTGTAATCCCAGCTACTAGGGAGGCTGAGGCAGGAGAATTGCTTGAACCTCGGAGGCGGAGGTTGCAGTGAGCCAAGATCACGCCACTGCACTTCACATGGGCAACAGAGCAAGACTCCGTCTCGAGAAAAAAAAAAAAGCCAGGTACGGTGACTTACGCTGGTAATCCTAGCACTTTGGGAGGCCGAGGTAGGAGAATCACCTCAGATCTGGAGTTTGAGACCAGCCTGACCAACATGGTGAAACCCCGTCTCTACTAAAAATACAAAAAATCTACCGGGTGTGGTGGTGGGCACCTGTATTCCCAGCTACTCGAGAAACTGAGGCAGGAGAATTGCTTGAACCCAGGAGGCGGAGGTTGTAGTGAGCTGAGATCGCACCACTGCACTCCAGCTTGGGCAACAGAGCAGAAAGATGAACTGTAGGTCTTTCCAGAATGGGAGGACCCAATCTAGTCAATTTGCCACCAAGTGGCCAGTAAGTTTCTTTAAAGAACACTGCTGTACTGGAGGTTTAGTTTTTTTTTAGTTTTTTTTTTGTTTTTTTTTTTTGAGACGGAGTTTCGCTTTTGTTGCCCAGGCTGGAGTGCAATGGCGCGATCTCAGCTCACTGCAACTTCCACCTCCCGGGTTCAAGTAATTCCTCTGCCTCAGCCTCCCAAGTAGCTGAGATTACAGGTGCGCACCACCACGGCTGGCTAGTTTTGTATTTTTAGTAGAGACAGGGTTTCACCTTGTTGGCCAGGCTGGTCTCGAACCCCAGACCTCAGGTAATCCACCCACCTTGGCCTCCCAAAGTGCTGAGATTACAAGTGTGAGCCACTACGCCCGGCCTCTTCTAGATTTATTAGTTTGTATTTTACTCTAAGGAAGAACTGTTCCTTCTACTCCAATAATTAACTCAATAACTAATGAATTAATATCAGTATGGATTCATGGATTCTTATTATATTTAATGCATTATTATGCATTGCTATCATTATTTATTTCAATGCACATATTATTATTTATTTATTTACCTATTTTTATTTTACTTTAAGTTCTGGGATACATGTGTACAATGTGCAGGTTTGTTACATAGGTATACATGTGCCATGGTGGTTTGCTGTACCTATCAACCTGTCGTCTACGTTTTAAGCTCCACATATATTAGGTATTTGTCCTAATGCTCTCCCTCCCCTTTCCCCCAGCTCCCCAACAGGCCCCAGTGTGGGATGATCCCCTCCCTGTGTCCATGTGTTCTCATTGTTCAGATCTCACTTATGAGTGAGAACATGCAGTGTTTGGTTTTCTGTTCCTGTGTTAGTTTGCTGAGGATGATGGTTTCCAGCTTCATCCATGTCCCCTGCAAAGGACATGAACTCATTTCCTTTTATAGCTGCATAGTATTCCATGGTGTATATGTGCCACATTTTCTTTACTAGTCTATCATTGATGGCCATTTGGATTGGTTCCAAGTCTTTGCTATTGTAAATTGTGCTGCAATTAACATACGTGTGCATGTTCTTTTACAGTAGAATGATTTATAATCCTTTGGGTATATACCTAGTAATGGGATTGCTGGGTTAAATGGTATTTCTGGTTCTAGATTTTTTGAGGAATCACCACACTGTCTTACACAATGGTTGAACTAATTTACACTCCCACCAACAGGATAATAGCGGTCCAATTTCTCCTCCCCTCACCAGCATGTGTTGTTTCCAGACTTTTTAATGATCACCATTCTAACTGGTGTGAGATGGTATCTCATTGTGGTTTTGATTTGCATTTCTCTAATGACCAGTGATGATGAGCTTTTTTTCATATGTTTGTTGGGCACATAAATATATTTTTGAGAAGTATCTGTTCATATCCTTTACCCACTTTTTGATTTTTTTTTCTTGTAAATTTGTTTAAGTTACTTGTAGATTCTGGATATTAGACCTTTGTCAATGAATAGATTGCAAAAATTTTCTCCCATTTTGTAGGTTGCCTGTTCACTCTGATTACATTTTTTTTTTTTTTCCTGAGCAGAAGCTCTTTAGTTTAACTAGATCCCATTTGTCAATTTTGGCTTTTGTTGCAATTGCTTTTGCTGTTTTAGTCATGAGGTCTTTGTCCATGCCTATGCCCTGAATGGTATTGCCTAGGTTTTCTTCTAGGGTTTTTTATAGTTTTAGGTTTTACATTTAAGTCTTTAATCCATCTTGGGTTAATTTTTGTATAATGTGAAAGGAAGGGATCCAGTTTCTGTTTTCTGCATATGGCTAGCCAGTTTTCCCAGCACCATTTATTAAATAGAGAGTCCTTTCCCCATTGCTTGTTTTTGTCAGGTTTGTTAAAGATCAGATGGTTGTAGATGTGTGGTGTTATTTCTGAGGCCTCTGTTCTGTGCCATTGGTTTATATATCTGTTTTGGTACCAGTACGATGCTATTACTATGCTGATTACTATAGCCTTATAGTATAGTTTGAAGTCAGGTAGCATGATGCCTCCAGCTTTGTTCTTTTTGTTTAGGATCGTATTGGCTATATGGGCTCTATTTTGGTTCCATACGAAATTTAAAGTAGTTTTCTTCTAGTTCTGTGAAGAAAGTCAGTGGTAGCTTGATGGGAATAGCATTGAATCTATAAATTACGTTGGGCAGTATGACCATTTTCACAATATTGATTTTTTTACCCATGAGCATGGTATGTTCTTCCATTTGTTCGCATCCTCTTTTATTTCCTTGAGCTGTGGTTTGTAGTTCTCCTTGAAGAGGCTCTTCATATGCCTTGTAAGTTGTATTCCTAGGTATTTTATTTTCTTTGTAGCAATTGTGAATTGGAGTTAACTCATGATTTCGCTCTCTGTCTATTATTGGTGTATAGGAATGCTTGTGATTTTTGCACAAGAATTTTGTATCCTGAGACTTTGCTGAAGTTGTTTACTAGCTTAAGGAATTTGGGGGCTGAGATGATGGGGTTTTCTAAATATACAATCATTTCATCTGCAAATAGAGACAATTTGACTTCCTCTCTTCCTATTTGAATACCTTTTATTTTTTTCACTTGCCCGATTGCCCTGGCCAGAACTTCCAATACTATGTTGAATAGGAGTGGTGAGAGAGGGCATCCTTGTCTTGTGCCAGTTTTCAAAAGGAATACTTCCAGGTTTTGCCCATTCAGTATGATATTGGCTGTAGGTTTGTCATAAATAGCTCTTATTATTTTGAGATACGTTCCATCAATACCTAGTTTTTTGAGAGTTTTTAGCATGAAGGGGTGTTGGATTTTGTCAAAGGCCTTTTCTGCATCTATTGAGATAATCATGTGGCTTTTGCCATTGGTTCTGTTTATGTCACGGATTCTGTTTATGTGATGGATTACGTTTATTGATCTGCATATGTTGAACCAGCCTCACATCCCAGGTATGAAGCTGACTTGATCATGGTGGATAAGCTTTTTGATGTGCTGCTGGATTTGGTTTGCCAGTATTTTATCGAGGATTTTTGCATCGATGTTGAGAATCTGACTGAGGGGCATAAGGCAGAAAAAGAGACTGAGGCAAGTTTTAGGGCAGGAGTGGAAGGCAAGAATTGATGTTGCTGCAGACCCATTTGAATTCACTGCTGAAATAAACAAGCAGAAGATGGCCACCTAGGAACAGCTCCAGTCTGCAGCTCCCAATGAGACCAACGCAAAAGGCAGGTGATTTCTTCATTTCCAACTGAGGTACACTGTTCATCTCACTGGGACTGGTTAGGCAGTAGGTGCAGCCCACGGAGGCCAAGCAGAAGCAGGGTGGGATATTGCCTGACCTGGGAAGTGCAAGGGGCAGGGGAGCCTGTCTTTCCCAGCCAAGGAAAGCTGCGAGGAATTTTGCTATCTCGCCCACACACGACGCTTTTCTCATAGTTTTTGCAATCCGCAGACCAGGAGATTCCCTCATGTGCCTACACCACTAGGGCCCTGGGTTTCAAGAACAAAACTGGGCAGCTGTTTGGGCAGACACCAAACTAGCTGCAGTTTTTCTTTTTCGTACCCCAGTGGCACCTGAAACCCCAGTGAGATAGAGCCATTTACTCCCTTGGAAAGGGGGCTGAAGCCAGGGAGTGAAGTGGTCTTGCTCAGCAGGTCCCACTCCCACAGAGCCCAGCAAGCTAAGAACCACTGGCTTGAAATTCTCACTGCGAGCACAGCAGTCTGAAGTCAACCTGGGATCATCCAGCTTGGTTGGGGGAGGGGTGTCCACCATTACTGAGGCTTGAGTAGGTGGTTTCCCCCTCACGGTGCTAAGGACTGGGCAGAACTCAACACAGCACTGCAAAGAGGCTGTGGCCAGACTGCCTCTCTAGATTCCTCTTCACTGGGCAGGGCATCTCTGAAAGAAAGGCAGCAGCCCCATTCAGGGGATTATAGATAAAACTCCCATCTCCCTGGGACAGAGCACCTGAGGGAAGGGGCAACTGTGGGTTCAGCTTCAGCAGACTTAAATGTTCCTGCCTGCCAGCTCTGAAGAGAGCAGCTGATTCTGACAAGGAGGGTTTTACTAGGACAGCGCTCGAGCTCTGCTAAGGGACAGACTGCTTCCTCAAATGGGTCCCTGACCACTGTGCCTCCTGACTGGGAGAGACCTCCCAGCAGGAGTTGACAGACACTTAATACAGGAGAGCTCCAGCTGGCATTGGCTGGTGTCCCTCTGGGAAAAGCTTCCAGAGGAAGGAGCAGGCAGCAATCTTTGCTGTTCTGCAGCCTCTGCTGGTGATACCCAGGCAAATAGGGTCTGGAGTGGACCTCCAGCAAACTGCAGCAGACCTGCAGTAGGGGGCCTGACTGTTAGAAGAAAAACTAAAAACAGAAAGCAATAACATCAGCATCAACAAAAAGAATCCCCACACAGAAACCCCATCCAAAGGTCATCAACCTCAAAGATAAAAGGTAGATAAATCCATGAAGATGAGGAAAACCCAGTGCAAAAAGGGTGAAAATTCCAAAAACCAGAATTACTCTTCTCCTCCAAATGATCACAGCTCCTCCCCAGCAAGGCCACAAAACAACAGAGAATGAGTTTGACGAATTGACAGAAGTTGGCTTCAGAAGGTGGGTAATAACAAACTCCTCTGGGCTAAAGGAGCACGTTCTAACAAAATGCAAGGAAGCTCAGAACCTTGACAAAAGGTTACAGGAACTGCTAACTAGAATAACCAGTTTACACAAGAATATAAATGAACTGGTGGAGCTGAAAAACACAACACAAGAACTTCGTGATGCATATACAAGTATCAACAGCCGAATCAATCAAGCAGAAGAAAGGGTATCAGAGATTGAAGTTCAACTTACTGAAATGAGGCGTGAAGAAAAGATTAGAGAAAAAAAATTGAAAAGGAATGAACAAAGCCTCCAAGAAACATGGGACTATGTGAAAAGACCAACCTACAATTGATTAGTATACATGAAAGTGACAGGGGGAATGGAACCAAGTTGGAATACACACTTCAGGATATTATCCAGGAGAACTTCACGAACCTAGCAAGACAGGCCAACTTTCAAATTCAGGAAATACAGAGAACACCACTAAGACACTCCTGGAGAAGAGCGACCCCAAGACACATAATCATCAGATTCTCCAAGGTTGAAATGAAGGAAAAAATGTTAAGGGCAGCCAGAGAGAAAGGTCAGGTTACCTACAAAGGGAAGCCCATCAGACTAACAGCGGATCTCTCTGCAGAAACCGTACAAGCCAGAAGAGAGTGGGGGCCAATATTCAATATTCTTAAAGAACAGAATTTTCAACCCAGAATTTTCATATCCAGCCAAACTAAGTTTCATAAATGAAGGAGAAATAAAATCCTATCCAGACAAACAAATACTGACAGATTTTGTTGTTGTTGTTGTTACCAATCAATTCAACAAGAAGAGCTAAGTATCCTAAATATATATGCACACAATACAGGAGTACCCGGATTCATAAAACACATTCCTGGAGACCTACAAAGAGATTTAGACTCCCACACAATAATAGTGGGAGGCTTTAACACCCCACTGTCAATACTAGACAGATAAATGAGACAGAAAATTAACAAGGATGTTCACGAGTTGAACTCAACTCTGGACCAAGCGGACCTAGTACACATCTACAGAACTCTCCACCCCAAATCAATAGTATACACATTATTCTCAGCACCACATAGCACTTATTCTAAAATCGACCACATAATTGGAAGTAAAACACTCCTCAGCAAATGCAAAAGAACAGAAATCATAACAAACAGCCTCTCAGACCATAGTGCAATCAAATTAGAACTCAGGATTAAGAAACACACTCAAAACCGCACAACTACATGGAAACTGAACAACCTGCTCCTGAATGACTACTGGGTAAATAATGAAATTAAGGCAGAAATAATGAAGTTCTTTAAAACCAATGAGACTAAAGAGAAAATGTACCAGAATTTCTGGCACACAGCTAAAGCAGTGTTTAGAGGGAAATTTATAGCACTAAAGGCCCACATTGAGAAAGCGGGAAAGATCCAAAATGGGCACCCTAACATCACAATTAGAACTAGAGAAGCAAGAGCAAACAAATTTAAAAGCTAGCAGAAGACAAGAAATAACTACGATCAGAATGGAACTGAAAGAGATAGAGGCACAAAAAAACCCTCCAAAAAATCAATGAATCCAGGAAGTGGTTTTTTGAAAAGATTAAAAAAATAGATAAAATGCTAGCCAAACTAACAAAGAAGAAAAGAGAGAAGAATCAAATAGACACGATAAAAAATGATAAAGGGGATATCACCACTGATCCCACAGAAATACAAACTACCATCAGAGAATACTATAAACACCTTTATGCAAATAAACTAGAAAGTCTAGAAGAAATGGATAAATTCCCGGACACATACACCCTCCCAAGACTAAACCAGGAAGAAGTCAAATCCCTGAACAGACCAGTAACAAGTTCTGAAATTGAGGCAGTAATTAATAGCCTACCAACCAAAAAAAAGCCCAAGACCAGACAGATTCACAGTCAAATTCCACGAGAGGTACGAAGAGGAGCTGGTACCATTCCTTCTGAAACTATGCCAAACAATAGAAAAAGAGGGACTCCTTCCTAACTCATTTTATGAGGCCAGCATCATCCTGATTCCAAAACCTGGCAGACACAAGAAAAAAAGAAAATTTCAGGTCAATATCACTGATGAACATTGATGCAAAAGTCCTCAATAAAATACTGGAAACTTCTTCAAAAGACCTACTATTCAGACTGTCAGGGATGGGGCTGAGGAATATGTAGTTTCATAGCCTCATCAGGTGATTCTTATGCACGTTCAAGTTTGAACTGGAGGTATAAGGACTGTAGCTCTGGTAACTGACAGGTTTGAAATCTGGCCCTGAAAATTTCTAGCTAACTATGGGCCAGTCGTCTAACCCCTTTGAGCTTTAGTTCCCTCATCTGTAAAATGTGAATAAAATAATAATGCCTACCTCGTAGAGTGGTTTTGATGATTAAATAAGCTATTACATGCAAAGCCCTTATCACCTCACATGACTAGCACTCAATGAATGGTAACTATTATTTATAAAGCACAAGCCCAGATTTTTAATTGTTTTGCTCTTATAGTTCCCAATAAACGTTGGCTATTATTATCATAGGTTAGAAGGAGACCACGGAGAGGCAGTGTGGTATAGTAAAATGAGCACAGGACATGGAGTCAGATCTGGATTCAAGTCTAAGCTCTGCCCTTATAGGCTGTGATCATAAACAAATCACGTTCTGTGTGAGCCTCCGTTTCCTCTTCCATAAGATAGTGATAATAACAGTATCTTCATCCTGGAGTTGTAATAATTCAATGACATAATCCACTTAAAGAACTTGGCATTCAGTAAGCACTTACTACATAATGTCAAACTTTGTCTCCCCATCCACCCCTCCTGAAGCCTCACTGTAGTAATCAAAATGATGGACTGGCTAAGGATGATACAGGTACAGCCTATGGAAAAATTCTCTAAGAAGTCTAGTCTAGTGATTTTTACCTAGTTTAGATTTTGCCATTGGTAATTTTCTGAACTTGGATCCTTTTACTCTATGATCTCTTCTTACTATGACTTCTGCATTTGTAAACCTCACCATACCCCTGCTTATTAAAACAGATGCATTTGTGGTTAGTGATTATCATTGCATCTCTTTTTCTGGTTAAAAGCTAAACATGTTCCTAGTCCAAAACTTCAGAATGATCCAAGGGTTCCACGAAACCACATGGCAGACATGTATAAATCATTAGTAAATTTTAAGATCTAAGTAAATCACATCAATATTTAAATAGTCACCCTTCTATCTTCTGATTTGCATATTTAGTCAGCAGTAAAATACATTTTTGTAAATCTCCGATGTTTCAGAAGTTGGCAATTGCTAGAAAAAATGATCTTACCTGATTAGACAGACTCGGGCATAGTTACCAGTTGGCCAATTCCTGCCAGTATGGGAAAGAGGACACTAATATGATGGAAACCAGGAGTCTGCAAGGCTTAGACATCTACTTTGGTCTAGATTGTCAAGGTCGTGACCATGTCAGCAGAAGGGCAATTAACTCTAGTCATTTACCTTGTCAAGACTAGGGTCCAAATAGAAAATTTCAGTTAGGAAGAATAAGTTCAATAGATCTATTGTACAACATGGCGACTATAGTTAATAACAATGTATTGTGTTCTTAAAAATTGCTGAGAGTAGATTTTAAGTGTTCTCACCACAAAATAATAAGTATGTGAGGTAATGCTTATGTTAATTAGCTCAATTTAGCCACATTCCCCAATTCATACATATTTCAAAACATGTTATATATGACAAATACATATAATTATGATATTTCAACTTAAAATCAATCAATCAATGTTAAACAAAACTCCATTAATGAATACTTCAGAGAATGACACCGGTCAGTGAGTACCTATTCTCCTACAGCAGTAGAGATGTGTGTGCAAGTGTATGGTAGACGCACCTGGCAGGGAAATTAAACTTAAGCATAATCTGAGAATTACCCTGTATGGCAGATGCACCTGAGTGTGTGCTCTGAGCTAAGGAATCCAGAAATGGCCAACGAGGAGATACATTCCTTGTCTATACATCCAGGAGGAACATCTGAACCCCTGGCCATCCAGTGGAATGTAGAAGGGAGTGAGGCCCTTTGTTTTGGGTTAAATGAAATTTGCTGGGTGGAGGTTGTTAGGGGGAGGGTGCTAAGTGAATATGTTATATAAACTGGTTGCTTTTTGTAAGCTGTTGTTGTTGTCCTGCCCAGCCCACCACCACTGGACTTTCCCTGTATGTAAGGTGATTCTTCTGTCTAGCCCAGCACCACCGGACCATCCCTGTATATGTTTCCTGCTAATGAAATCCTATGTCTCATTTGCTGACTCTGGGTCTCTTCTTTGGCCTCTTGAACCCGGCGCCATCCCTGTTGAAGTTAATTGGAGTCTAGTATGACAGCAAGTACCTGCAATGCAAAGTAATATCTTATTAAGTGTCCTGTGGGTGGTACAGACCCTACATCTTACGGGGGCTATGAGGAAGGAGAAGCATATCAGACTCTTCAAGAGCAGGTGCACTTTGGAAAAACATTTAAGGTACCTACAGATTTGTAATATAAATGTAAAAAACAAATAAAGATCTATAATATTAATATATTATTGGCTGGGGCCAATATGCAAATAAGAAAGCATGGTTAGGGCCATGAGTTGAAACAGGTCAAGAATATGACAGCCATTCTACCCAGTCAACAGATTTTTGTTTAGACACTGTTCTTGGCACTAGGGAGACAGCAGTGAACAAGGTAGATGACACCTATCTTGAGCAAGATAGTTAACCTCTCTACATCTCAGTGTCATCTTTAAAATGGGAAGAACATTCATTATTCCTACCTCATGGGGTTGGTGTGAGGATTAAAGGAGGGCAAAGAGTATAAGGTGTTTTGCATTATGTACTTCAGAGTAGACACATCATAAATGAAATAATAAGCCTGCTGGGGAAAATAAGTGGTTCATCAGCTTGGCTGTGAAGATGTATATGGTTTTGATAGGCAGAGACAAAAGGAAGATGTTTAAGTAGAGAGAACAGCGTTAATTAATTAAGTCACTCACGCAAAGAAACTTTTTGACATTGGCATTCATAGACATGTTTCATTTACATGAATTCAGCTATACACACTAGGAGAAAATTGTCTAAATAGTACAGGCAAATTATCCCACCATTATATTCAGTTAATATATACCCTGGATTGAGTGTGAAATGAAAGGCATGAATTTGTTCTTTCGTCTCATAGTGTGTACACCTCACTTTGCTGAACGTCATTCTTTTGCTTAGATATGTATTTTTCATGTAGTGTGGTCAGCCACGAGTGCAAGCCAATTACTTAATCTGAGGATCAAACAAAAGGAACAACCCAGTCATCTGCTCCTACACTGGAGGAAAAGCTGGCAGTGCTGAACTTTCTGAGAAAAGAATGTCATTCTTCAATGTTGCACCTTCCTAAGGCATTACGCAAAGTCATTTTACCAGATGATTTTCATTTTACATGTTGATTTTAGGACATATCTTGTGTTTAAGGAAGGACTTCACTATGTGTGTCAGGAATCATGCTAGATGCTGGTTATACAGTGATTTCAAAAAACCCGTCAATTTACAAATCTATGTCCAGCAAAAAATCTTGTAAACATAAAGGCAAATTGTGTTGCCAGCATATCTAATATATGAAAATGCTAAGGAAAATTTATAAAAATGATAAAACAAGATGGAAATTCAGACATAAGGTAATAAATGAAGAGCACTGGAAATTCTAAATAGGTAGTAAAATATAACACATTATTTTCCTTCAAATTTTTAAAGGGCAATTGAATGTTGAAATCATATACTAACAGCAACATATTTGAGGTGTTATAAGTAAAAGTAAAGCAAAACGACAGCACTAAAAGCAAAAAGGGTGTAAACATCATGACATAATTTTAATGTTATTATACATAAATGCTGTATTATTTGTTTTTTATAATTTTGACTTTTATTTTACATTCAGGGGGAACATGTGCAGGTTTATTACATGGCTATATCACATGATGCTCAGGTTTAGGGTATGACTGATCCCATCATCCAGGTAGAGGGCATAGTACCCAGTACTTAGTTTTTCAACAATTACCTCTCTCCCTCCCCCTGTAGTAGTCCTCAGTATCTGCTGTTGCCTTTTTTATGTCCATGAGTACCCAATGTTTAGCTCCCACTTGTAAGTGAGAACGTGTGACATTTGGTTTTCTGTTCCTGCATTAATTCACTTAGGATAATGGCCTCCAGCTGCCTCCATGTTGCTACAAAGGACATGATCTTACTCTTTTTTATGGTTGTATAGTATTCCATGGCATATGTGTACCACATTTGCTTTATCCAATCCACCATTGATGAGTACCTAAGTTGATTCTATCTCTTTGCTGTTGTGAATAGTGCTGTGATAAACATTTGAATGCATATGCTTTTTGGTAGTATAATTGCTGAGTTGAATGGTAGTTCTGTTTTAAGTTCTCTGAGAAATCTCCAAACTTAATTCCAGAGTAGCTAAATTAATTTACACTTCCACCAACACTGTATACACATTCTCTTTTCTCCACAGCCTACCAGCAACACAATAATAGTGGGGAAACTCAGTACTCCACTGACAGTACTAGACATGCCATCAAAGCAGAAAATCAGCAAAGAAACAATGGACTTAAACAATACACTAGAAAAAGTGGACTTAACAGATATTTAGAAAGCATTCTACCTAAGAACTGCAGAATATATATTATTTTTATCAGCATATAAAACATTTTCCAAGATAGACCATACAGTAGGTCACAAAACAAGTCTCAATAAATTTAAGAAAATCGAAATTATATCAAGTATCCTCTCAGACCACAATGGAATAAAATTGGAAATTAACTCCAAAAGGAATACTCAAAACTATAAAAATATATGGAAATTAAATAATCTACTCCTGAATGATCTTTGGATCAACAATGAAATCAAGATGGAAATTTAAAATTTCATTAAACTGAATGATAATCATGACAGGTTATCAAAACACCTGAGATACGGCAAAAGCAGTGCTAAGAGGAAATTTCATAGCATTAAATGTCTACATCAAAAAATTTGAAAGAGCACAAATAGACAATCTAAGGTCGCACCTCAAGGAACTACGGAAACAAGAACAAGCCAAACCCAAACCCAGCAGAAGAAAAGAAATAACAAAGATCACAGTAGAACTACATGAAATTTAAACAAAAAGAAAAATACAAAAGATAAATGAAACAAAAAGTTGATTATTTGAAGAGATAAACAAAATTAAGAGATCATTAGCAAGGTTAACCAAGAAGAGAAGAGACAAAATCCCAATAAGCTCAATTAGAAATGAAACAAGAGGTATTACAACTGGTACCACAGAAATACAAAAGATCATTCGAGGCTACTATGAAAACCTTTATGGGCACAAACTAGAAAATCTAGAGGAGGTGGACAAATTCCTGGAAATTTTCAACCCTCCTAGATTAAATCAGGAAGAAATAGAAACTCTCGCACGCAATGACACCCACAGGCTCAAAATAAAGGGATGGAGGAAATCTACCAAGCAAATGGAAACCAGAAAAAAGCAGAGCTCACAATCTCAGACAAAACAGACTTTAAACTAGCATATGAGATGGGTCTTTTGAAGGTAGCATACCTACCAGCAGGTCTTGCTTCTTTATCCAACTTGCTACTCTGTGACTTTTAACTGGAGAATTTAGCCTCTTTACATTCAAGGTTAGTATCGGTATGTGTGGATTTGATCCTGTCATCATATTGTTACATGGTTATAATGCCAACTTGTTTGTGTGGTTGCTTTATAGTGTCAGTGGTCCATGTACTTAAGTGTTTTTGTAGTGGCTGGTAATGGTCTTTCCTTTCCATATTTATTGCTTCTTTTAGGAGCTCTAAAAAGGCAGGTCTGGTGGTAACAAATTCCCTCAGCATTTGCTTGTCCAAAAAGGATCTTTTTTCTCCTTTGCTTATGGAGTTAGTTTGGCTGTATATGAAATTCTCTGTTGGAATTTCTTTTCTATAAGAATGTTAAATATAGGCCCCCAATCTCTTTTGGCTTGAAGGGTTTCTGCTGAGAGGTCTGCTGTTAGTCTGATGGGCTTCCCTCTGTAGCTGACCTGGCGTTTCCCTCTAGCTGCCTTTAACACTTTTTATTTCTTTCATTCTGATCTTGGAGAATCTGATAATCATGTCTTGGAGATGATCTTCTTGTGAAGCATCTTGCTAAAGTTCTCTGTATTAGCTTAATTTTAATGTTGGCCTCTCTAAATAGGTTGCAGAATTTCTCATGGATGATAACCTGAAATAAGTTTTCCAAGTTGCTTCCATTCTCCCCATCTCTTTCAGGGATGCCAATGAGTTATAGATTTGGTCTGTTTACATAATACCATATTTCTCAGAGGTCTTTTTCCATTCCTTTTCATTCTTTTTTTAAAAATTTTTCTCTGACTGTCATTTCAGAAAGCCAGTCTTCAAGCTCTAAGATTCTTTCCTTGGCTTGGTCTATTCTGCTGTTAATACATACAATTGCATTATGAAATTCTTGTAGTGTGTTTTTCAGCTGAATCAGTCAGTTATGTTCTTTTCAATGCTGGTTATTTTGTCTGCCAGCTCCTGTATCATTTTATTGTGATTCTTAGCTTTCTGGAATTGGGTTTCAATGTTCTCATGAATCTTGATGATCTTTGTTCCTATGAACATTCTGAATGCTATTTCTGTCATTTCAGTCATTTCCATCTCTTTAAGAACCATTGTTGGGGAACTAGTGTGGTCGTTTGGAGGAAAGAAGACACTCTGGCTTTTTGAGATGTCACAGTTCTGGCAATTGCTCTTTCTCATCTTTGTGGGCTGATTTTCCTTCAATCTTTGAAGTTGCTGTTTTTGGATCTTTTTTTTTTTTCCCCTTTTATGCTATTTTATGACCTTAGGAGTTTGACTGCTGTATAAGTTTTTTTCAGTCAACTGGATTCATTTCTGGAAGATTTTAGGGGGCTAAGGCTTAGCTCGGGAATCCTAGACTGCGTGTCCTAACTCTGGAGGACTAGTATCAGGCCCTGGCTTTGTTCTCTGGCTACTCAAGGTAGGAACCTGCTGCACTGGAGGGGCCGAGGTGCTCCCAGACCACTGGTCACAACAGTCCAATGGGTGGTGCCAACCAAATGGGTGGTGCCAATCAAACCACTTTGTAGGGCAGTGGCAGCATAATTTATCTTTGTTCACCCACGGCAGGAGTGGCGTCAGTGGCAGCATGATAAGGTGTCCACTTTTCAACTGCAGTGGGGTGCTAGCAGGTGCCAGGATGCTGGCCGTCATGTGGGCATTTGCTGCTGCAGCAGCATTGGCAGCATGTTGTTGGGAAGCAGGGACCCCCACTGGCATCTTTGTGTATGTTTGTGCTGGTGGCAGTTTTAGCATAGTGGTGGGGCCGTGGTGGCCACAGGACTGGATGAGCTCCTTGTGTGTGTTGATGGGTGGCAGGGGCTGCTCAGGGCCAGGGCAGGTCTCAGTTCTCGGTGCCTGGTTTCTGGCAGCAGCAGCAGCATCAACACAGGAGCAGGGTGCTGGTGGCAGGTAGGGTTAATGGGCTCTGTGCCCTCCAAAGCTTCAATGGGAATGGCAGGATGCATTCATGCTCACAGTAGTGCCATGGCAGGGTGCACCTGCACACGTGTGCTGGTGGGAAAGGGGAGGCAAAATCTGCCTGTGCACACACGTGCCAACAAAGTGATTTGGAAGGTGGCCGTGCGTGAGTATCTGCAGGCAAGGTACCACTGGGGAGGCTGCGTGGAAGGAGTGCATGTGTGGGCTGATATGTGTCTGTGGACGCTGCTCACCTGGAGCTCTCTGCTTGTCAGGTGTGGTCTGCCAGCACAGGAGCTATGATGCAGGCCACCAAGAGGAACACCCCTTTTGGGCACCTGAGCCTGTACTGCAAGCACCCAGGGAGAGTCCAGCAGACTGAGGGGTCTCATGGCCAAGACCACCCTGCAGAGTTCATGTATGACAATTCCTCTAGTGCTAAACTCTCCTACAGGAGTAAGTTGAGCCTAAGGGAACGGGTGTCCCTGGCTGTGTTCCACTGCAGATGCTCCTGCATCAAACCCTCTGGGACTCCACACTGGCTGGAATTCTGTCCCTACCACTTCTGTAAGCAGCTCTCCCTGTCCTCTCAAGTGTCCACAGTGGTCATGGGGTCTCCTCTGGCCAGGATTCCAAAGGCCCATGGTTAGAGCAGGTTGCTCTTTCCTTCTTCAACTCATCCCTTCCCCAGGAGTTGTTGGGGGATAGGAATGAGTCCTGGTGCATGGTAGCCCTGTGCAGGGTTTCCAGCTTCCTCCGCCTTCAGCCCAACATCTGTGTCTTCCCTACATCTGCTCTCAATGCCTTCCCTTTGAAGATCTGCTAAGAGTGCACCAGTCTTCCCAATGTCCCAATCCCTCAGTGGCAGATGTTCCTCCTGGCTGTGTATCTAGTTGGCCATCTTGATCACAGGTCTACTTTGCTCTCATAAACCCTGATAAAGCCTTGTTCCCAGTAACCTCACAACAATGAGATGGAAAGCCTCAGAGAACGCACCAATGTGGTTACTCCATGGTGATAGAGGCATGACCCACTTCAATTTTTGTTGTTGTAACAGTTGCTTTTGAGGACTTAACTATAAATTATTTCTCAAGGCTGATGCCCAGAGTTGTGTTTACTAGCTTTTATTCTGGGATTCTTAAAGTTTGAAGTCTTACATTTAAATCTTTAATCCACCTTGAGTTACATTTGTATGTGGTGAAAGCTAGGGGTCCAGTTTTATTCTTCTCTATATGTCTAGCCAGCTATCCCAGCACCATTTATTGAAGACTGCCATTTCCTACTGCTTATTTTACTGACTTTGTCAAAGATCAGATGGCTGTTGGTGTGTGGATTTATTTCTCAGCTCTCTATTCTGTTCCATTGGTTTATGTGTGTTTTTGTACCAGTATCATGCTCTTTTAGTCACTGCAGCTTTGTAGTATAGTTTGAAGTCAGGTATTGTGATGCTTCCAGCTTTGTTCTTTTCGCCTAGAAGTCCTTTGGCTATTCTGGCTCTTTTTGATTCCATATGAATTTTAGAATAGTTTCGTTCCAATTCTGTGAAAAATGATGTTGGTCATTTCACAGGAATAATGCTGGATCTGTAGATTGCTTTGGGCAGGATGTCCCTTTGAATGATATTGATTCTTCCAATTCATGAGCAGGGAATGTTTTTCCATTTGTTTGTGTCATCTATAACTTCTTTCAACAGTGTTTTGTAGTTCTCCTTGTAGATCTCTTTCATCTTCTTGGTTAGATGTATTACTAAGCAATTTTTTTTTGTGGCAGTTGTAAATGGGATTACTTCTTGATTTGGCTATCAGCTTGACCATTATTTGTGTATAGAAATGGTACTGATTTTTTACAATGATATTTGTATCCTGGAACTTTACTAAAGTCGTTTATCAGTTCCAGGAACCTTTTGGTGGATCTTTAGGGTTTTCTAGGCATAGAATCACATTGTCTGTGTAGAGAGATAGCTTGACTTCTTTTCCTATTTGGATGTCTTTTCTTTCTTTCTCTTGCCTGATTGATCTGGCTAGAACTTTCATTAATTCTCTGTTGAATGTAACAAGATCAGGATGCATATTGTAATCCACACAACAACTAAATATATATATATATATATATATATGCTCTCATATATATATATGCTATTATTAAAAAGCCAATAGAGAAAACAGAATAAAATACAAAAAAAAAACCCCTCAACCCAAAAGAAGACATGAAAGAAGGATATATATAACAAATAACAGAGAGACCAAAAATAACAAATAACAGAGAGACCAAAACAAAAAGCAAGTGGGTACACTTAAACACAGCCATGTCAATAATTCCACTAAATATAAATGTATTAAACACTCCAACAAAAGATGGAGGTTGATGAACTTGATTTAAAAATCAATATCCAATTATATGCTCTTAACACATAATGCACTTAAAATATAAAAACACAGCTAGGTTGAAAGTACTGGAATGGAGGAGATATACAATGCAAACAATAGGTGAGTATGCAAGAAATAACAGATGGGTGCAGCAAACCAACATGGCACATGTATACCTATGTATCAAACCTGCACATTGTGCACTTGTACCCTAGATCTTAAAAGCATAATAATAATAAAAAGAATGTATGTGGGACCTAGAATAGCTGAAATGATCTTGTAAAAGAAGAGCAAAGTTGGATGAGCTGTGCTACCTAATTTTATGTCTTAGCATGAAATTATGACATGACATGAAATTAATCATGACAATGTGGTTTTGGCATAAGGATAGGCAAATAGATCAATGGAACAGAATAGATGAGGAGTTGCCAATCTTTTTTTTAAAAGGACAGATAGCAAATACTTTATGTTTTGCAGGCTATACAATCTCTGTCGCAACTACTCTGTTGTAGTGTCAAAGCAGCCATAGCTGATAGTTAAGTTAGTGTATCTGTGTTCAAATAAAGTTTTATGAACACTGAAATTTCAACTTCACATAATTTTTACATCATAAAATGTTATTTTGTTTTTTTCCTCAACCATTTAGAAATGTAAACAAACACACACACACACACAAAACCTGTCTTAGTTTACAAACCATACCAAAACAGATACAAAATGGAAATTTGTTTGAGGGAAGTGGAATGATTCATATTTTGACTGAGAATTAAATAAGGCCACTGTACCCTGGGGGGGATTGTAGATAAGACATCCAAAATAGTAGGCCATGGTAAAGGGTGGGAGAGAACAGAATGGACCACTGGCTGGGGGTGGCTGTAGGGAATGCCTTTAAGGAAACACCTTCTCCCTGCTATGTGACCCACCAGAATTGAACATGGGGAATGATGGGGGTAGCAGGTCATTTTGAAATGGACCTTCAGGTAGTATTGGGGGTGGAAAAATCCCCTTTCTCTGACCACATTTTGGCCACCCAAGCAACACCACCCCCACAGAAGTGTCAGTGCTTTGTGATGTCCAAGCCACCCCAGGACTACCATTGGATAGGGGTGCCCCATTCTGACCAAACAAAGCTGAAGGGTGGGGCTCCTCGTCACCCAGGGCTGGGTATACATAAGGAAGTCAGGAGCATGGGGTAGACCACCGGGAGGCTTCAATATGGCTAAGGAGACCCACACACCAGTGAAGCCCAAAGAAAATACGAAACAACCAATTGTAAGCACGAAAAAGCCAACCCCAAGAACCAAAGAGAAGAAGGAAAAGAAGAACTCTTGTCAACAAAAGACCAACAAAACTGGCAAGGTCAGATGACCCTATCCTTGTTCCTTCTCTCCCTCCCCTCTATTCTCTCAAGACCCCTGTCCTGTCCTTGCCTAGCACACTCCCCTCCTCAGCCTGCACTCCTATCCATGAAGCTCCCCTTGCTATACAACCTCTCTCTCTTCCCCTAAACCAATGTCCTTCTGGCTCATGTGTTGTCCTTCCAGGTGGAGAAGAAAATCACAAAGGTAAAAAAACCCCTTCAAAGGAATTCAAGAAAGAAAACTCAATCACCTCCTTCCTGCTCCAAAAAGCCTAGGATAACAATGAGACCAACAATATTTGCGTGTCACCACAAGCAGAATAAGACGCAAACTAAAACTCAGAAGAGCAAGCACAAAATACAACGGAAAATAAAAATCACAAGAGCAAGCCCAGAAGCCATTGGCAACAGCAAACCATCCCAAGTAACCATCTCTGCTGCCAGTAAATGCAGAGCCTGGATCAGAAATGTACAACTAGCAACAGCATCTCCATAGGCAACTCTGGGGAATCACCAATCACATAAAGGCCGAATCTGAGACCAATAGTGTTCCACCATGTTGATGAACGCAATAAAATCAGCACAATGTGAAAAGATGATGTGGACTTTGTCTGTAGTGGGGAGGGGGTTAAGGAAGAAAAACTGGTAAGAGGGAGAGAGGCAGGCTCCTGCATGGTTGGGGGCCAGACCAACAGGTATACAGTTAGCCATCGGGGGGGATAAGGAGTGGGTGAGGACTAAGAAATGAAGACTAATGAACACTTTGCCCCCACAGACAAGAAGAAAAAGGGTTTTGGTGTTTCTACATGTATTTAGGGTAGGTGTGGGCAACAACATCAAGGTCTGAATTCCCAGAACCCAGTTAGGAAGAGGGTTTCATGTGTGATGTGTGTGGCAATAACACACCGCACAAAAAGACACTAAAACCACCTCCAGGTCACCCGCGTCACAGTGGTGTCTGTTGTACCCCACACTATGCTGTAAGCAAGTAAAGGCCCTCAGGAGGACCCAGAACTCATCCTGTCAAGAGTCACTCCAGCAGCCTGAAAGACAAATAGTGGAGTCTGGAGGCCACAAACCCAGCGCTAATTAGGCCACTTTCTTGTTAAGTAGCTTAGGATGGAGCAGTGGCCTACCAAGCGTGGGGGCAGTGGCAGAGGTCTGCCCACTTGCTGGCCATAAAGAGAAACATTGTCTGCGGAGAATTTTTTTTTTAATTTTTTTTTTTTTTTGAGATGGAGTCTCGCTCTATTGCCCAGGCTGGAGTGCAGTGGCTGGATCTCAGCTCACTGCAAGCTCTGCCTCCCAGGTTTTACGCCATTCTCCTGCCTCAGCCTCCCAAGTAGCTGGGACTACAGGCGCCCGCCACCACACCCGGCTAGTTTTTTTGTATTTTTTTTAGTAGAGACGGGGTTTCACCATGTTAGCCAGGATAGTCTCGATCTCCTGACCTCGTGATCCGCCCGTCTCGGCCTCCCAAAGTGCTGGGATTACAGGCTTGAGCCACCGCACCCTGCCGAGAATTTTAATATAAGAATAATAAAACCCAGTAAAAGTCAGTCTTTTACTTATTAGCATCACATACAAGTTTTCAACTTTTCTCCCCCCACATCCTCTTTTGGTCTGAGCTGTAAAAGATTGCTGTGGTTACATTTAAGCTTGAAGAAAATCTATGTAAGGTGCGAATTCGCTGATTTTTAATATTTCTGTTTTAATAATCATTTGATTCTACAGGGAAGTTAATTTGGATAAATCCTCATTAAATAGTTGGTCCAAGACATAGGCTGTTCCCTTCTAAAGTAAGCTCTGAACAATTTGGAAATGTTTTGATGCGGGACAGGGAAGCCCCACACTTGGGGCTTAGGTGGGAGGTTCTTGGCTTCACTCAGGAAAGAATTCAAGGGCAAGCTGGTGACGTTAAACAGCAAGTTTAATTGAAGCAGAAGTGTGCGGAGCAGCAGAGGAACTGTTCCTGCTTCTTGCAGAGCAGGGCTGCCCCATGGGCGGTGTCCCCAGAACAGCAGCTCAGAGGCAGTTCTGCACTCATGCTGATTCCCACTTTCAATTATATTCACATTAAGGAGCAATTTATGCAGCAATTTCTAGGATGAGGGTGGTAACTTCCAGGTTGTCAGGTCATTGCCATGGAAAGGGGCAGTAACTCCTGGGTGTTGCCATGGACTGGTAAATTGACATGACACATTGGTAGACAAGGCTTAAGGAAAGCTGCTTCTGCCCTAGACCTGGTTTAGCCAGTCCTCAATTCGGTCGGCTGTCCAAGCCCCGCCTCTGGAGTCAGGTCCTGCCTCCTAGCTCCGTTTGAGCTTGCTTTGAGCATACTTCCAGACTGCAGTCCCTGTGGTAATATATGATACATATGTCTACACTTTCAAAGTACACGAAATTAAAAATTACAGCGTGTGATTATAAAGACAAAGAACAACCCGAGTTACCGCAGCTCTGTGATTCTGTGTGATCACTTGCTTTTATTGGTGTCTAAATCAGTGAAACGAAGTGTTAAATTTAAGGAGTAAAATTTGGGGGGATAAAGACGTTTTTATTACATTTGAAAATAAAAGACTTTACTGAATTTGAACAATATACTCAAGCATGAAATATATTCTTTAATTGCTCATTAATACTACGTAAAAATCAAAATGCTAAAATGTTATATCAGTTGCATAATTTAGTAGTTGTCTACATTTTACTTTTACATGTTTTAATTTTCTTAAAATTGTCTTATGATTTTTACTATGACAACTATATGCAAAATGTTTTATAGAGAAAATCTACACTTTATTTTCTTTCTGGTTATAATTATTTGTGTTAATTCATGTGTATTACTAAAAACATATTCTGTTGAGGAAGGGGTGTTAAAAATATACCTCACAACTCAGTGTATACACTAAAAATCATTCAATTATGCACATTTATTAAATGGTTAATTGTACGTTAAATGAATGAATTGTATGGCATGTAATTATAGCTCAATTAAATTGGCTTTGTGTGTGTGTGTGTGTGTGTGTGTGTGTGTGTGTATCCAGGTGAGAACTATATTAATTGTGTCATGGAGGGGAATTTTTTAAACTAAAATCTTTCATAATTTGGCTCCAGTCTCTGGTATTTTTGTTTTTCTTTTTTCTTTTTGTTTTAAACAGCTCTATTGAGAAATAATTAGCCTACAATAAAGTGCATGTTTAAAGTATGCAATTCGATAAGTTTCCACATACATATACATCTGGTAAACCATTACCTCAATTAAAATACATATTCATTCATAATCTCCAAATGCTCAAAACTGGAGACAACCCAAATGGCCATTAATAGATTAAATAATAAACAAATTGTTATATATTCATACAATGGAATACTACTCAGCAATAAAAAGGGAACGAACTGAGAATACAAATAATGACATGAATGAATCTCAAAATAATTATGCTGAGAGAAACAAACCAAACAAAGTGTTTACTATATGATTCCATTTATATAAAATTTTAGAAATTACAAACTAATCCACAGTGATAAATAAAATCATTAGTTGCCTAGAGACAAAGCTGAGTCAGGGTGGAAGGAGTAGAAAGGAGGGATTACAAAGGAGCACACAGAAACTTTTGGGAATAATGGATATATGCATTACCTTAAGTGTGGAGATGGTTTCATAGATGATCATGTGTGTCAAACCTTTTCAGTTTGTACACTTTATTTATTTATTTTTTGAGACAGGGTCTCACTCTATTGGCCTGGCTGGAGTGCAATGGTGTGATCTGGGCTCACTGCAGACTTGACCTCCCGGGCTCAAGCAATCCTCCCACCTCAGCCTCCCTAGTAGCTGGGGCTGTAGGCACACATCACCACACCTGACTAATTTTTTTTCATTTTTTTTTGAAATGCCAGGAAAAAATGTGAAGGAGATGGAAAATAATCATAATGTACTTCATGACTAAGTTGACTATTGTATCTATATAATCATAATGATGTTAACATTGAATATTGATCTGAAAGTATAAATATATTGAGAGCATATGGATGGGTCATGGGATGTGTGTGTAAGAAAGAAGCAGAGAGAGAGGCAGGTACAGAGGCTAAATCCTATCTTTCGTGGTGTAAAGTCAATCTAAAAAATGCTTCAAGCTGTAAACCCAAGCCCTATTCATGCAAGCGTGGAATTTGGAGAAGTAGCTGTAAATAGAAATATACCCAGCTCAAAGAATTAGCTGAAAGTGGTTAAATCTGGGGAGCAGACTATAAGAAAGGACTGTTGCTTTTCTTTCCTTTTCTTTTCTTGTTTGCCATGATGGGGCCAGAATTTCACTTTAAAAAAAAATTATTTTACTTTAAGTTCTGGGATACATGTGGAGAACGGACTGTTGCTTTTCTTAACAAGTCTTATAGATCTAGTTGTCTCTTTAAACTAGGTGTGTATATTTATTTAATAAAAAATAAAATGAATGTTATTTATTTTTAATTTTTTTTACACTTATTTATTTATTTATTTAATTATACTTTAAGTTCTAGGGTACATGTACACAATGTGCAGGTTTGTTACATATGTATACATGTGTCATGCTGGTGTGCTGCACCCATTAACTCATCATTTACATTAGGTACATCTCCTAATGCTCGCCCTCCCCCCTCCCCCCACCCCACAACCAGCCACAGTGTGTGATGTTCCCCCCGCTGTGTCCAAGCATTCTCGTTGTTCAATTCCTACCTATGAGTGAGAACATGAGGTGTTTGGTTTTCTGTCCTTTTGATAGTTTGCTCAGAATGATGGTTTCCAGCTTCATCGATGTCCTTACAAAGGACATGAACTCATCCTTTTTTATGGCTGCATAGTATTCCATGTTGTATATGTGCCACATTTTCTTAATCCAGTCTATCATTGATGGACATTTGGGTTGGTTCCAAGTCTTTGCTATTGTGAATAGTGCTGCCATAAACATACTTGTGCATGTGTCATTATAGCAGCATGATTTATAATCCTTTGGGTATATCCCCAGTAATGGGATGGCCAGGTCAAATGGTATTTCTAGTTGTAGATCCTTGAGGAATCACCACACTGTCTTCTACAATGGTTGAACTAGTTTACAGTCCCACCAACAGTGTAAAAGTGTTCCTATTTCTCCACATCCTCTCTAGCACCTGTTGTTTCCTGACTTTTAATGATTGCCATTCTAACAGGTGTGAGATGGTATCTCATTGTGGTTTTGATTTGCATTTCTCTGATGGCCAGTGATGATGAGCATTTTTTCATGTGTCTGTTGGCTGCATAAATGTCTTCTTTTGAGAAGTTTCTGTTCATATCCTCTGCCCACTTTTTGATGGGGTTGTTTGATTTTTTCTTGTAAATTTGTTTAAGTTCTTTGTAGATCCTGGATATTAGCCCTTTGTCAGATGGGTAGATTGCAAAAATTTTCTCCCATTCTGTAGGTTGTGTGTGCAATCAGATGGTAGTTTCTTTTGCTGTGCAGAAGCTCTTTAGTTTAATTAGATCCCATTTGTCAATTTTGGTTTTTGTTGCCATTGCTTTTGGTGTTTTAGTCATGAAGTCATAGCCCATGCCTATGTCCTGAATGGTATTGCCTAGGTTTTCTTCTAGGGTTTTTATGGTTTTAGGTCTAACATTTAATTCTTTAGTCGATCTTGAATTAATTTTTGTATAAGGCGTAAGGAAGGGATCCAGTTTCAGCTTTCTACATACGGCCAGCCAGTTTTCCCAGCATCATTTCTTAAATAGGGAATCCTTTCCCCATTTCTTATTTTTGTCAGGTTTGTCAAAGATCAGGTGATTATAGATGTGTGGTATTATTTCTGAGGGCTCTGTTCTGTTCCATTGGTCTATATCTCTGTTTTGGAACCAGTATCATGCTGTTTTGGTTACTGTAGCCTTGTAGTATCGTTTGAAGTCAGGTAGCGTGATGCCTCCAGCTTTGTTCTTTTGGCTTAGGATTGTCTTGGCAATGTGGGCTCTTTTTTGGTTCCATATAAAACTAATTTTAAAAAGATATTCCTCCTCCAAATCAGTCCATTAATTGCAGTGGTGTTCCTTTCTTTCTTTCTTTCTTTTTTTTTTTTGAGACACGATCTCACTCCCATTGCCCAGGCTGAAGTGCAGTGGTGCAATCATGGCTCACTGCAGCCTCAAACTCCCAGGCTCAGGGGATTCTCCCACCTCATCTTCCTGACTAGCTGGAACTACAGGCATGCACCACCATGCCTGGCTACTTTTTTTTGTATATTTTTAGTAGAGACAGGATTTCGCTATGTTGCCCAGGCTGATCTCGAATGCCTGGGCTCAAGTGATCCGACTGCCTTGGCCTCCCAAAGTGCTGGGATTAGAGGCGTGTACCACCATGCCAGGCCTAATTGCAGTAGTCTTCTAAACTTCCTGCTGAGGCCATGGGCCAAGTCTGGCTTACGTAAAAAATCGTTTCCCTTGACAATAAGGCTGTGGCATTTTTTTTTCAGTACTTACTGCTTCCACGGTACTTAGCATTCCTGCCAATAAAAGAAGGTGAGGAGTAATAAGAGATGTTCAACTTCATTAGCAATGGGAAAAATGAACGCAAATTAAAACAATAATAGTTTGGATTAAGAGATATAACACTCTAGTGGTTAAAAGCATGGGCATTGGAACCAGGCTGCCTCTATTCAAATGCAAGCTCTATTGCTTTTAGCTGTGTGACCTTGGACATGTTGCTTTATTTCTCTTAGCTTTAGTTTTCACATCTGTAAAGAGGAATTTATGCAGTATTTTCTTCTGTGGTGGTTGTGAGGATACAATGAATTAATATGTAGAAAATGCTCAGAACAGAGAAAGTACTTTGCAGAGTAATTTGGCAAATCTAGTAAATTTGAAAATGCTTGTACTTTGTGGCCCAGCAATTCAATTCCTAAGTGTCTCCCTGAGCAACTCTCAGAAGTGGGCACAAAGGGATATGCCACGAGAGCATTTTCTCCAGTGCTCTTTGTAATAGCAAAATATAAAATAAAAATTAAAGAGTGGAGGCAACCTAATTATCCCTCAGTTGATGAATGGGTAATTAAGCTGTGATTTACTTATACAGTAGAATGCTACATAACTGTTAAAATGAATGAACTAGAGTGAATACTACAGCAACATGAATCAGCATGAATAAGTTTTTAAAAACAATATTGCATAGAAAAAATGAAGAAAAAGAGCAAACATACCCTATTCAATTTTAAAAATTGTAAGAATACTTGAAATAATTTTTTTTTTTTTTAAGATGGAGTGTCACTCTGTCACCCAGACTGGAGTGCAATGGCGCAGTCTTGGCTCACTGCAAACTCTGCCTCCCAGGTTCAAGTGATTCTCCTGCCTCAGCCTTCTGAGTAGCGGTGATTACAGATTCCCTCCACCATGCCTGGCTAATTTTTTGTATTTTTAATAGAGACAGGTTTCGCCATGTTGGCCAGGCTGGTCTTGAACTTCTGACCTCTAGTGATCTGCCCACCTCGGCCTCCCAAAGAGCTGGGATTACAGGCATGAGCCTCCATGCCCGACTGAAATAATTGCTTATATTCATACATAAGTACAAATATATGCACAAAAGTGATGCATGACAACTGCAGGACAGTGTTTACCCAAGGAGAGATATTGATGAAGAAGTCATGGGTTGTAGAATTTTGCTGTATTTGTAATACATTATTTTTCAGAGAGAGCTGAAGCAAATTAGGCAAAAACGGTAGCGTCCAGTTAATTGCATGGTGATCGTAGGTGGCTGTTTTATCATTTTATCAAGTGCAACTTACAATTAATCTGTAGATTTAACTTCTATAAAATATGATTAGTAAACTGAAAAACATTATACAAATGTTAGACCATTATCATTATTCATATGTCATTATTCAGGCAATATATGAACACACAGGGCAAAGATAATGCTTAAGTTGAGGAACAGCCAAGGTGTAATGCTGGTAGACTGTCCTAGCATTCTAAATTCCAATGAGTTGATTTTTTTTTTTTTTTTTTTTTTTTTTTGAGACAGAGTCTCACTGTCACCCAGGCTGGAGTTCAGTGGCAGGATCTCAGCTCACTGCAACCTCTACCTCCTGGGTTCAAGCGATTCTCCTGCCTCAGCCTCCCCAGTAGCTGGGATTACAGGCACCCACCACCATGCCCAGCTAACTTCTGTATTTTTAGTAGAGATGGGGTTTCACCATGTTGGCCAGGGTGGTCTCAAACTCCTGACGTCAGGTGATCTGCCTGCCTTGGCCTCCTAAAGTGTTAGAATTACAGGCGTGAGTCTGACTATTCTTTGGGTCACTCATGAATAATGAAGAGTGATCAACAAAAAATAAAATGATTCCCACCTAATGCTGGAAGTAGCAACGGAGAAAACTTGAAGAAGACCAAACACTGATAAAATTTCCCATCCTTAAAGTCTGACTCAGCTCTCTCCTCCTCTGTGAACCCTTCACTGATCACCCTCCTCCCCAGTCAGAATCCACCTTCTTAGGCATTTCATCACAAGCAATGTTCTCATTAGCTTTCCATCAATTTATCTTCCCCAGTAGACTGTGACGCTGAGAGAAGAGAATATCTCTATTTCACTTCTTCTATTCCCGGCTGGGAATATCCTTTCTTACCCACTCGTCAAGGCTCAGGTCCAGAAAACCCTTTCCTGATTCCCCCAATTTGGGTTAATGCTCTTCCTCTGTGCCTCCATAATACCGTAAGCCAATTTCTGCTGCAGTGTGTGTCAAGGCATATTACTATCATTCCCTGTTTACCTGACACTCCGTAGAGACTGGGAGCTCCTTGACATCAGGGACTGTGTCCCCGCAGTGTTCAACAAAGAACTGGCCTATAGAGGGATTGCAATGATTGCATAGTTAAATCAAGAAAACGTACCAATTCTGCAATTAAGTCTTATATATGCATAGCAGATGCTCTGGCTTGATTGTAGTCGAAGTATAGCTGGTGTGTGGGGTTGAGTTCTAATTGTCATTATTAATCTCGTTGTGAGCATAGAAGCACCATAAAAACACCAAAACCTAGCTGAGAGTATATACAGGAGTGACACTTTTCAAATGGGCATAATTAACAAGGGAGTGTAACAATTTTGTGACGGCCTTTTATGTTCATTTTTCCCAAGCACCATCTGATCACCTTTTTAGTAGTAATATATGGAATATAGTAGCTTGGTTTTTTTTTTTTTTTTTTTGACATGGAGTCTCACTCTATCACCCAGGTTGGAGTGCAGTGGCATGATCTCAGCTCACTGCAACCTCTGCCTCCCAGGTTCAAGTGATTCTCGTGCCTCAGCCTCCCAAGTAGATGGGATTACAGGTGCATGCCACCATGCCTGGCTAATTTTTGTGTTTTTAGTAGAGGTGGGGTTTCACCATGTTGGCCAGGCTGGTCTTGAACTCCTGACCTCAGGTGATCTGCCGGCCTCAGCCTCCCAAAGTGCTGGGATTACAGGTGTGAGCCACCGCGCCCTGTCTATAGTAGTTTGTTAAACTAAATACCATTTTGTTAGCTTTTATTTATTTATTTTTTTGAGACAGGGTCTCACTCTGTCACATAGGCTGGAGTGCAGTGGCACGGTCATAACTCACTGCGGCCTTGACCTCCCAGGCTCAGGTGATCCTCCCACCTCAGCCTCCCGAGTATCTGAGAATACAGGCATATGCCACCACACCCGGCTAATTTTTGTATTTTTTGTGGAGATGAGGTTTTTGTCGTTTGCCCAGGCTGTTCTCAAAGTCCTAAGCTCAAGTGATTTGCCTGCCTGAACGTCACAAAGTACTGGGATTGCAGGCGTGAGCCACCATGCCCAGACCCCATTCCGTTAGCTTTGTAATAACATTAACTAACATTTATTAAGCACTCACTAAGTTTAAACCAAGATAGATAAACAGATATTCACGTGTAATACTTCCCTAAGTATCTTTCCAGTACTATTATTACTCTATGTTATAGGTGAAGAAACTGAGGCTCAGAAAGATTAAGTAACCTGCCCCAAATGACTCAGCACTTAAACCTGGGTAAGTTGACTACAAAATCAATCTTCTTAAACATCTCGACAATATTTAATTTCCTTTTTAAGACATCACAGTGGCCATTTAGGATGGCCTCCTGTGATTCCTACATTCAGGTAGTCATTCCCCTTGAATGTGGGCTGGTTTGTGACTTATTTCTAACTAAGAGTATCTGGTGCTGGCCAGGTGTGGTGGCTCAAGCCTGTAATCCCAGCACTTTGGGAGGCCAAGTCGGATGGATCACTTGAGGTAAGGAGTTCGAAACCAGCCTGGCCAACAGGGTGAAACCCTGTCTCTACTAAAAATACAAAAATAAGCCAGGCGTGGTGGCATGCACCTGTAATCCCAGCTACTTGTGAAGCTGAGGCAGGAGAATCGCTTGAAGCCAGGAGGCCAAGGTTGGAGTGAGCCGAGATTGCGCCACTGCACTCTAGTCTGGGTGACAGAGTGAGACCCTGTATCAATAATAATAATAAAAATAAAAATTAAATAAATAAAAAGTATATGGTGCAGGTGATGGGTTATCACTTCTGTGATTAAGCTACAAGAGATGGTAATCTCTGTTTTTCCAGCAGACTTGCTACCTTATTGACTTTGAAAAAGCAAGTTGTCCTTTTCAGGAGGACACTGTGGCGAGGATCTTAGGACAGCCCCTGGCCCATAGCCAGATAGAAACTGAGGCCTTTGGTTTTACAAACCATAAGGAACTGAATTTTCCCAACAACTACATGAGACTGGAAGCAAATCCTTCCCCAGCCAACCTTCAGAAGAGAATCAAGCTCTGGTTAACACATTGATTGTAGCGTCATTGGAGACCCCGAAGCAGCGGATCCTGTTAAGCAGTGGCCAGATTCCTGACCCACAAGAACAGTCAGATAATAAATGGGTGTTGTTTTAGGCTGTGAAATGGTGGCTATTTATTGTGCATCGATAGATTACTGATACAGTCATTAAAGATACTGCTACAACTAAGTTCTATAAATTATGTATATTAGATAAATATTGCAAACGCATACATGAGTTTACTATGTGTCATGCACTATTCGAAGTACATTACATGTATTTACTTGCAACTATCATATGAGGTAGGTACCATTATTGCCTCCATTTTCTAGATGAGAAAATAGAGGTATAGAGGTTGTCAGTAACTTGGTCACGCATCTAGACAATAGTGGAACTTAGATTTTTATCCAGGCATTCTGGCATTGAGAGTCTCACTCCTTAACCACTCTTACATTGAATCCAATATAATAATTTCTGAAAAAGACGCATGACAGAACGTGGCCATTAAACCTTAATTTATTAACATTTATTTATTTATTTTAATTTGTGCAAATACATAGGGTACAAAAATTTTGTTATATGCATATAATACATGGTGATCAAGTTGTGGTATTCAGAGTATCCATCACCCAACTACAATTCATTTTTGTTAAGTATAGTTATCCTATTCTATTAGTAAACATTGAATTTATTCCTTCTATCTTACTGTATGTTTGTATCCTTTAACCCACTTCTCTTTACCTTTCCCTCCCCCAACACATCCTTCCCAGTCTCTGTTATCTAATTTTTCACTCTCTACCTCCATGTGTTCCAATTTTATAGCTCTCACATATAAGTGAGAACATTAACATTTATTTTGAAAGCATACTATCTTTTTTAAAAAATTATACTTTAAGTTCTGGGATACATGTGCAGAACGTGCAGGTTTGTTACATAGGTATACACATGCCATGGTGGTTTGCTGCACCCATCAACCCATCATCTACATTAGGTATTTATCCTAATGCTATCCCTCCCCTGGTCGCCCAACCACCAACAGGCCCCGGTGTGTGATGTTCCCCTCCCTGTGTCCATGTGTTCTCATTGTTCAACTCCCACTTATGAGTGAGAACGTGCGGTGTTTGTTTTTCTGTTCCTGTGTTAGTTTGCCTAGGATGATGGTTTCCAGCTTCATCCATGTCCCTGCAAAGGACATGAACTCATCATCCTTTTTTATGGCTGCGTAGTATTCCGTGGTGTATATGTGCCACATTTTCTCAATCCAGTCTATCATTGATGGGCATTTGGGTTGGTTCCAAGTCTTTGCTATTGTAAATAGTGCTGCAATAAACATACGTGTGCATGTGCCTTTATAGTAGCATGATTTCTAATCCTTTGGGTATATACCCAGTAATGGGATTGCTGGGTCAAATGGTATTTCTGGTTCTAGATCCTTGAGAAATCACCACACTGTTTTCCACAATGGCTGAACTAACTTACACTCCCATCAACAATGTAAAAGCGTTCCTATTTCTCCATGTCCTCTCCCGCATCTGTTGTTCCCTGTCTTTTTAATGATCACCATTCTAACTGGTGTGAGATGGTATCTCATTGTGGTTTTGATTTGTGTTTCTCTAATGACCAGTGATGATGAGCTTTTTTTCACGTTTGTTGGCCACATAAATGTCTTCTTTTGAGAAGTGTCTGTTCATATCCTTTGCCCACTTTTTGATAGGGTTTTTTTTTCCTTGTAAATTTGTTTAATTTCCTGTAGATTCTGGATATTAGCCCTTTGTCAGATGGAGAGATTGCAAAATTTTTCTCCCATTCTATAGGTTGCCTGTTTACTCTGATGATAGTTTCTTTTGCTGTGCAGAAGCTCTTTAGTTTAATTAGACCCCATTTGTCAATTATGGCTTTTGTTGCCATTGAAAAGCATACTATCTGAAAATAGCCACACCTAAAAACAGATGTCATAAGGAAAATCTATTGTCCTCTATCATGACTCTATTAAGTAAGGTCTTTCCAAAGGTAACCATGGAGGACGAGAGGTTGGAATCTAAATAGATGAAAATTGGAATGAACTCTTGAATAGTTTGTCTTTTCTAATCTGGCTAAATGCTCTCAATTAGAATAAGATACACTGCAATTTATTCTCAAAATGTTTTAATTAAGTCAAAACACAGAGACCTTGATATTTCCATGATTTCATTTTATTCTGGAGATAACAACTAAAATAATTTACATATTAGATTCTTGGCATTTCATATTTAGTAGTAGTGGTTAGCGAAAGAGGAGGGATTTGTCTTCCAAACAAAACATTGAGGTTGAAAATAGGATAAAGAGGAGCAACATTAATTTAGAACTAGGAAAATTATTTTCAACATTGTTTTTAGCGTGCTATCAGTTTTTACCAGAAGTTAATATTTATTTATGCCAATAAACACTTAGTCACCAGAAATAGCATATGTCTATTTTTAGAACAGGGAAACTTCTGGGTAGCTAACAACAATGGCAGCCACCTAGGTCCCAATCTCCTAATATCCCTCCAAAATCAATACAGAACAACAAGAGAAAAATAAAACTAGGCAAAACCATACTCTCACAATAACTTGAAGAGAAAGAATACTCCAAATTCAAAAGAACGATAAATAAAAGGAGAAATAACACCAAATCATAATGCGTTGCTGCTCATGCTTCTTTCCTCCTACTCACCCTGCTATGAGACGTTGTGGCCAGCAAGGCAGACTGAATAAATTTGAGGGAAAAACAGAAGAGGGAAGATAGCTAAAGGGCCAAAAGATAGGTAAAACCACCACCAGAAAGAGTGAATTTACTCTAAATTTTTTTTAAAAAGCGTCTAAGTAGATCAGAGTATATGGATTACAGGGAAAAAAATTTAAAAGTATGTGTGATTTGAAGGGGCAGTCTTTGAAACAATTAGCCTCTGGGAAAGAAAAAGAAGGTAAAAAAGTAATGAAGAATGCTTTGGCAATTGAGTGGTGAAGGGGAAAAAGCAAAAGGTCAAAATTTATGTTCAACAAGAGAAGAGAGGACCACAAAATTAGAGAACAGTAAAACCCACTTCTCTATTATCAAAACAAAAGCACAAATTTACTAAATAGATGAACTTTGTTATGCTGACAGAAGAGGGCGCCATTAAAGTAGGAATCTGATATCACAAAATGAAAAGCAAAAAGATCTGTACACAGTTTTTAGAGAGAAATTTATGGCACTAAATACTTACAATAGAAAGGAGGAAGGACTTCAAATCAATAATCTAAGTGACTACCTCAAAAAACCAAAGAAAGAAGAGCAAAATAAACCCCAGGCAAGCAGAAGAAAGGAAATAAAAAAAGCAGAAATAAATGCAGTTGAAAATAGAAAAACAGGCCAGGCGTGGTGGCTCATGCCTGTAATCCCAGCACTTTGGGAGGCTGAGGCAGGTGGATCACCTGAGGTCAGGAGTTTGAGACCAGCCTGGCCAACATGGGGAATCCTTGTCTCTACTAAAAATACAAAAATTAGCCAGGCGTGGGGGTGTACACCTATAGTCCCAGCTACTTGGGAGGCTGAGGCAGAAGAATCTCTTGAACCTGGGAGGTGGATGTTGTAGTGAGCTGAGATCGTGCCACTGAACTCCAGCCTGGGTGACAGAGTGAGGCCCTGTGAGACTCTGCCTCAAAAAAAAAAAAAAAAAAAGAGAAAATGAAGGGCTAAAAAATATCTCATAGTATTCCATGTTGTTTATCCATTCATCATTTGATGGACATTTGGGTTGTTTTCACTTTTGGCTTTATGGATTATGCTCTTATAAGTGTTTGTGTAGAAGTTTTTGCGTTGACATAGGTTTTGATTTATCTTGGGTGTATATCTAACAGTAGAATTGCTGGGTCATATAGTACCTCTATATTTAACTTTTGCAGAACTGCCAAACTGTTTTACAAAGTAGCTGCATCCTTTTACATTCTCACCAGCAGTGCATGAGTGTTTGAATTTCTCTACATCCTCACCAACACTTGTCATTGTTTATCTTTTTGATACTAGGAATACTAGTGGGTATAAAATGTTATCTCATTGGGATTTTGATTTCCATTTCCCTAGTGACAAATAATGGTGAGCATCTTTTCATGTGCCTATTGGTCATTTGTATGTCTTTTTTAAAAAAAATTTTTTGGAGAAACGTGCTGAAATTCTTTGCTCATTTTTCAATTGGGTTATTTGTCTTTTTATTATTTAATTGTAAGTACTCTTTATATATACAGGATACAAGTCCCTTGCCAGATATATGATTTTCAATTTTTTTTCTTCCAGTCTGTGAACTGTCTTTTCACTTTTTCGATGGTGCATTTGTTACAGGAAAGGGGCCCCAATCCAGACCCCAAGAGAGGGTTCTTGGATCTCATGCAAGAAAGAATTTAGGACAAGTCCGTAGGATAACGTGAAAGCCAGTTTATTAGGAAAGCAAAGGAATAAATATAGCTATTCCATAGACAGAGCAGCCCCAAGGGATGCTGGTTGCTCATTTTTGTGGTTATTTCTTGATTATATGCTAAACAAGGAGTAGATTATTCATTCATGTATCCCCTTTTTGGACCATATAGGGTAACTTCCTGACATTGCCATGGCATTTATAAACTGTCATGGCGCTGGTGGAAGTGAGCGGTGAGGACGACCAGAGGTCACTCTCCTGGCCATCTTGGTTTTGTTGAATTTTAGCCAGCTTCTTTACTGCAACCTGTTTTATCAGCAAGGTCTTTATGACCCGTATTTTGTGCCCCAACCTCCTATCTCATCCTGTGACTTAGAATGCCTTAACCATCTGGGAATGCAGCCCAGTAGGTCTCAGCCTCATTTTACCCAGCTCCTATTCAAGATGGAGTTGCTCTAGCTCACACGCCTCTGACACTTTGAAGCATGAAAGTTTTAAATTCTGATCAAGTATAATTAATCGATTAATATTGTTTTTGCTTTCTTTTTGTGCCATATCTAAGAAATAATTGCCCAGTTCAATTGATTTTTGACAAAGAATGAAAAGCAATTCAATGAAGGAAAGATGGTTTTTGCAACCAATGATGCTGGCACAATTGGACAACCATAGGGGCAAAAAACCAAACCTCCCCTAAACCTCACATCATATACAAGAATTAAGACAAAATAGATCATGGATATAAATATAAACATAAAACTCTAAAACTTTACATAATACATATGAGAATATATTTGGGAAATAAGGCTAGGTGAAGACTCTGAGACATAACACCAAAAGAACAATCTATATAAGGAAACGTTGACAAGTTGGACTTCATCAAAATTAAAAATTTTGCACCACAGAAGATGGTTAATTTTATGTGTCAACTTAACTAGGCCATAGGCTGCCCAGATCTTTGGTTAAATATTATTTCTTTGTGTGTCTGTGAGGGTGTTTCTGGATGAGAGCAACATTTGAATCATAGAGTGAATAAAGCAGATCGCCTTCCCCAATGTGGATGGACCTCATCCAATCTGTGGAAAGACTGAATCGAATAAAAAGCTAAGTAAGAAAAGATTCATTCTCCCTGTCTGACCTTTCAGCTAGACCATTGGTCTCCCTCTTTCAGACTTGGCCTTAGACTGGAGGATATCATTGGCTCTTGTGGGTCTCCAGCTTGCCACCTGCAGATCTTGAATTTTTCACTGTCCCTAATCACATGACCCAATTTTTAATTGTCTATCTATCTATCTCTATCTGATCTGTATCTATCTATATTTCTCTCTCTGTCTTTCTCTCTCTCTCTATCTCTCTCTGAATATTGAGAGAAAGATACTGGTTTTGCTTTTCTGGAAAATAAAGAATAATAAAGATTTTGGTACAGAGTGGTTTCAGAGAAAAAGAATTTTAAGGATGAGTTTTGTGAATAGTTCTAAGGTTTCTGGAATTGGCTGTCTAATCTCATTAGATTTAAAGATGCTAATAACCATTTCCAGCAGTTAAAAAAAAGCACTGATAATCCATGGCATGATCTGGCAACTGAAGTGTGCAAAATATTTCAACTGGATATTCCTAATCAACCACTTATAAGAAGCAAGAAGGAGGAGGTGGAGCAAGATAACCAAATAGAATCCTCCAGTGATCATCCCTACATAGGAACACTACATTTATCAATTATCCCCAGAAGAAAGCACTTTCATAAGAACCAAAAACAAGTTGAGCAATCACAGTACTCGGTTTTAATATTTAATATTAAGGAAAGAGGCACTGAAGAGAGTAGGAAAGACAGTCTTACATTGCCTATACCACCCCTCCCCCATTCCCCAGTGGCACACAGAAAGAGAATCTGTGTCTTTTGGGGACGGAGAGGAAAGTGACTGTGGGACTTTGCATTGGAACTCAGTGCCACCCTATCACAGCAGAACACACGATAGGGAAGAAGGATTTGGTCAGTGCCCATGGAGGGAGCATTTAGATCAGCCCCCGTCAGAGGGGAATCCTAAAATCCAGTGGGAACTGAGTTCTGACCAGCCCCACCAGTGGTGAACTAAAGGGCCCTGGGGTCCTGAAAAAATGTGAAAGGCAGTCTAGGCTACAAGGACCACAGTCCTTGGGCAAGTCCTGCTGCTGTGCTGGGCTCAGAGCCAGTGGACTTGGGCACAAGTGACCCACTGAGACACCAGTTGGGGCAGCCAAGGAAGAACTTGCAGCTCCAACTCCAAGCGGTGCAGCCTGGGCAGAGATTGCTTTTGCTTGCAGAGAGGAGAGGGAAGAGTAAAGAGGTCTTTGTTTAGCAATTTGGATACCAGCTCAGCCACAGTAAAATAAAGCACCAAGCAGAGTCCTGAAAGCCCCCAATTCCAGGCCCTAGCTTCTGGGTGACAGTGCTAGACCCACCCTGAGCTAGAAAGAAACCTGCTACCCTGAAGGAAAGGACCCAGCTCTGGTAGGATTCAACACCTTCTGACTAAAGAGCCCTTGGGCCTTGAATAAACATCAGCAGTAGCCAGGCAGTAGTTGCCATTGGCCTTGGATGAGACCCAGTACAATGCTGGCTTCAGGTGTAACCCAGCACAGTCCCAGCTGTGGTAGCAGTGGGAGTGCTTGCATCACTCCTCCCTCAACTCCAGGCAGCCAAGCATGGAGAGAGAGACTATTTCTTTGGGAGAAAGTGAGGGAAGAATACAAGAACCTCTGCCTGGTAATCCAGGAATTTTCACGGATCTTAGCCAAGCCCACTAAGACAATACATCTACGAGGAGTTTACAAGAGTTGCAGTGCTCCTGGGCTTTGGGGCCTCCACTAGTGCAGATATGGCTGCAGTGACCAAAGACTTAGATCATAACACTCCATTCACTTTGAACAACTGGAAAGCCTTCTCAAAAGGACAAGACAAGGAAGGCCAAACTGTGAAGATTAGAATAAATACCTAAGTCTTCAGTGCTCAGACATTGATGAACATTCACAAGTATCAAGAACACTCAGAAAAACATGGCCTCACCAAACGAACTAAACAAGCCACCAGTGACTAATCCTGGGGTGGCAGAGATATGTCACCTTTCAGACAGAATTCAAAATAGCTGTTTTGAGGAAGCTTAATGAACTTCAAGATAACACAGAAAAAGAATTTGGAGTCCCAGAATAGAAGTTTAACAAAGACATTGAAATTATTTAAAAAATCAAGCAGAAATTCTGGAGCTAAAAAATTCAATTGACAAACTAAAAAATGCATCAGATGGCTAGGTGCAGTGGCTCATGCCTCTAATTGCAGCACTTTGGGAGGCTGAGGCATGCAGATCACTTGAGGTCATGAATTTAAGACCAACTTGTCCAACATGGTGAAACCCTGTCTCTACTAAAAATACTAAAAAAATGAGCCAGTTGTGGTGGCATGCACCTGTAGTCCCAGCTACTCAGGAGGCTGAGGCAGGAGAATCACTTGAACCTGGGAGGCGGAGGTCGCAGTGAGCCGAGATCATGCCACTGCACTCTAGCCTGGGTTACAGAGCAAGATCCTGTCTCAAATAAATAAATAAATAAATAAATAAATAAATAATGCATCAAAGTCTCTCAACAGCAGAGTTAATCAAGTAGAAGAAAGATTTTGTGTCCAAGAGCCTATTCCTGGAACTGGGGACCTCAAAAGACTGCTTGTTGCTCTACCCTATTGTGGCTGTGCTGGTATCTAAGGTGCAAGACAAAGTCCCTTTTACTTTTTCTTCTTTTCTCAAACAGAAGGAGTCTTTCACCATAGGTGGGAATGTGCTTGGTCACACCTGAAGTCAGCACATTTCAGAACCCAAGGCCCACGGCATACTTCTTAGTTATTACTGCTGGCTATTCGGGACCAAGGGCTCTTTAGTCAGGAAGTGATGAATCCTGCCTTCCCTTCAAGGCAGCAGTTTCCATTTTGACCCAGGGTGTATCTAGAAATGTCTATGAGCTAGGAACTAGAATGTGGGCCTCATGACTCTGCTTGGTGCCCTATCCTTCTGTGGCTGAGCTGATATCCCACATGCAACATAAAGTCCTCTTTACTTGTTGCTTTCCTCTCTTTAAGCAAAAAGAATGAGTCACTTTTATCGCTGCAAGGTGCACTGCCTGGGGTTGGGGAAGGTTGGCGCAATCACTCGTCTAGTCACTTCAACTGGTGTCTCCTAGGTCACATGCCACCCTAGCCCTCTGGCTCTGAGCCCAGCTCAGCACTAGGAATTGCTTAGTAATCATAGTTCTTGTGTCCTAGCCAGTCTTTCAAGTTTACCAAGGACCCCAGGGCACTGTGGCCCATGGTATGAGGCTTGCCAAGAAACTCAAGTTCCAACTGCTGGGATGGGTGATTCCTCTCTGGCGAGGTCTTGTCCAAATGCTCCATCCATGCCTGGGTACTGGTTGAGCACAGCATGGCTTTGTTCTCTATTATGACAGGGTAACACCGAGTTCAATGTGATGTCCCCCAGTCACTGAGCTCTCCTTTTCCAGTGTGCACATACTCTCTGCACCATAGGGATGCTGCCAGGGGATGGGGAAGGGGTGGTGCTGGTAACATGAAACTGTCTCTCTGACCCTCTTCAATACCTCTTTAGCAATATGGAGTTAAGAATAGGTATTGTGATTGCTCACCTGATTTTTGGTTACTGTGATGGTGGTTTTCTGTTGCAGACAGTTGTTAAAATTTGGTGTGTTTCTGTTGGGGAGACAAATGGTGTAGGCTTCTATTTGGCCATCTTGTTCCAACCTCTTTAATTTTTAAGAGATAGTTCTTGTCCTAAACTTCTTCTTTTCTATAACATTCTATACTTCTGGTATGAGTAGAATATTTTCTCTTATCTCTAAGGATGACAATGATAATGTTTGAAAGTTTTCTTCTGCCACCTGCATTGCCTGTTTCATCAGAATTCCTTCAACTCTGTTGTTTATGGTATTCTTTCTCTTTAGCATTGAAAATTTTTCTGAAAATTCTGATGATTGTAAGCTATTTGTTTATATATGTGAATAAGATTGGAAGTTCTTTGTGCATAGGTGGGGTTGTCTACCAGCAGCCATCTGAAGTTGGGGGAAGATACCTGAGGGGTCCATTATTTGTATTCTGACTTTTAACCATCCTTTTCTATTTTGAACCCTGTGTCTTACTCCTGTTTTCAACTGTATCCCATGCCTTCAAATTCTGAGTCACTCCATGTTCTACAGTGTGACTAATTTACCTACTGCTCTTTGTCCCCCTCTACAAATGCTTGGGCTATAGTGCCCTCTGAGCCCTCCCTTCCCTCTCCTCCAGCCATAAACTGTCTTCACAATTTCTGTTAAACCTTTTCTTTGGCTGTTATTATCTCTCCTGTTTTGTTTATTTATGTGAGTATGTTTATGTATTTGTAATTACAAAAGCAACTTTATTTTTGTCTCCCACTATTTTAAATTTGTTCAGGTTAGATAGTCTATCCTTTGCCTTTTGGTGAAAACTCAGGCTGTCTCAGTGATTTCCTGATCACTCATTGACAGTCTCGCAGGGCCTTGCTCTGTTGCCCAGGCTGGAGTGCAGTGGTGCGATCATGGCTCACTGCAGCCTCGACCTCCCAGGCTCGGGTGATCCTTCCACTTCAGCCTCTCAGTACCTATTTTAAAATTAAAAAATATTTTTAAAATTTTTTAAAATTAAAAAATATATATTTTGTTTATTTATTTTCTTTGAGACAGAGTCTTGCTCTGTTGCCCAGGCTGGAATTCAGTGACTTGATCTCAGCTCACTGCAGCCCCTGCCTCTTAGGTTCCAGTGAGTCTCGTGTCTCAGCCTCCCAAGTAGCTGGGATTACATGCATATGCCACCATGCCCGGCTACTTTTTTGTATTTTTAGTAGAGATGTAGTTTCACTATGTTGGCCAGACTGGTCTCGAACTCTTGGCCTCAAGTGATCCACCCATCTCAGCCTTGCAAAGTGCTGGGATTACAGGCATGAGCCACCACACCTGGTTCCTACATTGCTTTTAAAAATACATTATACTAAATGAAAGAAGCCAGACATATATCATAAATTTCACCCATTTAAAGTGTACAATCTGGCTGGGCGTGGTTGCTCACATCTGTAATCCCAGCATTTTGGGAGGCCTGAGGTGGGTGGATTGCTTGAGCTCAGGAGTTCCAGACCAGCCTGGGCAGCATGGTGAAACCCCGGCAAAGAATAAAAAGAAAGAAAGAGAGAGAGAGAGAGAGGAAGGAAGGAAGGAAGGAAGGAAGGAAGGAAGGAAGGAAGGAAGGAAGGAAGGAAGGAAGGAAGGAAGGAAAGAGGAGAGAAAGGAAAGAAAGGAAAAGAAAGAAAGAAACAAACCTAGGCATGGTGGCATACGCCTGTAGTCCCAGCTACTCTGGAGGCTGAGGCAGGAGAATTGCTTGAGCCCAGGAGGTCAAGGTTGCAGTGAACTGTGATTGGGCCACTGCACTCCAGTCTGGGCCACAGAGCAAGACCTTGTCTCTAAATAAATAAATAAGTAAAGTATACAGTTTAATGCTTTTAGTGTATTTACAGTTGTGTTATCATCACCACTATCTGATTACAGAGCATTTTTATCAACCTAAAAGAAATCTCATAATTATTAGCAGTTGCTGCCAACTCCCACTTGCCTCCATTCCCTTGCAACCCCGAATCTACTTTCTATGTCCAGAAAATGCCTATTCTGGACATTTTATATAAATGGCATTATACAATATGTGACCTTTCATGTTTGGCTTCCTTCACTCAGCATAATTTAAAAAAAATTTTACTTTAAGTTCTGGGATACATGTGCAGAATGTGCAGGTTTGTTACATAGGTATACATGTGCCATGGTGGTTTGCTGCACCTATCAACCCGTCATCTAGGGTTTAAGTCCAGCATGCATTAGGTATTTGTCTTAATGCTCTCCAATCCCTTGCCCTCCACCCCCTGACAGGCCCCAGTGCATGATGTTCCCCTCCCTGTGTCCATGTGTTCCCATTGTTCAACTCCCACTTATAAGTGAGAAAATGCAGTGTTTGGTTTTCAGTTCCTGTGTTAGTTTTCTGAGGATGATGACTTCCAGCTTCATCCATGTCCCTGCAAAGGATATTATCTCATTCTTTTTTATGACTGCATAGTATTCCATGGTGTATATGTGCCAGATTTTCTTTATCCAGTCTATCATTGATGGGCATTTGGGTTGGCTCCAAATCTTTGCTATTGTAAATAGTCACTCAGCATAATGTTTTTAAGGTTCATCCATGTTGTAGCATGTATTAGTACTTCATTCATTTTTATGACTGAGCAATATCTTATTGGGTAGTTATGCCTTACTTTGTTTATCCATTTTATCAGTTGGTGGACATTGGATTGCTTGTACTTTTTGGCTATTATGAATAATGCTGCTATGAACATTTGTGTACACATTTTTCTGCACACATATGTTTTCAATTCTTTTGGGGATATACCTGTTGCAGGAAGTCAGGGACCCCGAACGGAGGGACCAGCTGAGGCCATGGCAGAAGAACATAAATTGTGAAGATTTCATGGACATTTATTAGTTTCCCAAATTAATACTTTTATAATTTCTTACACTTGTCTTTACTGCAGTCTCTGAACATAAATTGTGAAGATTTCATGGACACTTATCACTTCCCCAATCAATACCCTTGTGATTTTCTATGCCTGTCTTTAATCTCTTAATCCTGTCATCTTCGTAAGCTGAGGAGGATGTATGTCACCTCAGGACCCTGTGATGATTGCGTTAACTGCACAAATTGTTTGTAGAGAATGTGTGTTTGAACAATATGAAGTCTTGGCACCTTGAAAAAAGAACGGGATAACAGCAATGTTCAGGGAACAAGGGAGATAAGACTTTGGACTCTGACTGCTGGAGAGCTGGACAGAACAGAGCCATATTTCTCTTCTTTCAAAGGCAAATAGGAGAAATGTCGCTGAATTCTTTTTCTCAGTAAGGAACATCCCTGCGAAAGAGAATGTGCCCTGAGGGTAGGCCTATAAGCGGCCCCCTGGGGCAGCCGTCTGTTATGGTCGAAGCTGAAGGGATGAAATAAGCCCCGGTCTCCTGTAGCACTCCCAGGCTTATTAGGATGAGGAAATTCCTGCCTAATAAATTTTGGTCAGACAGGTTGTCTACTCTCAAATCCTGTCTCCTGATAAGATGTTATCAATGACAATGCGTACCCAAAACTTCATTAGCAATTTTAATATCCCTCCATCCTGTGGTCCTGTGATCTTGCCCTGCCTCCATTTGCTTTGTGATATTTTTATTACCTTGTGAAGTATGTGATCTCTGTAACCCACACCCTATTCGTGCACTCCCTCCCCTTTTGAAAATCGCTAATAAAAACTTGCTGGTTTTATGGCTCGGAAAGCATCACGGAACCTGCCGACATGTGATGTCTCCCCCGGACACCCAGCTTTAAAATTTATCTCTTTTGTACTCCTTCCCTTTATTTCTCAAACCAGCCAACATGCTTAGGGAAATAGAAAAGAACCCATGTTAACTATTGGGGGTAGGTTCCCCTGATATATACCTATAAATGGAAATACTACATCATATGGTAACTTCATCTTAAAATTATTGAGGAAATGCCAAAATGTTTTCCACATCAGCTGCACCATTTTTTCTTTCTACCAGTAATATACAATGATTCTAATGTCTTCACATCTTTGCTAACACTTGTTTTTTTCCTTTTTAAAAATTTTAGCCATCTTAGTGGGTATGAAGTAGTATCTCATTTTGATTTTGATTGACATTTCCCTAATGACGAATGATGGTGCACTTTTTTTCATCTCCTTATTGGCCATTTGTATGTCTTCCTTGGAGAAATGTCTATTGAGATCATTTGCTCATTTTTAATTTAGTAATTTGTCTTTTTGTTATTGAATTATAAGTATTATTATATATTCTGTATACAAGTCCCATATCAGTTATATTTGTAAATATTTTCTCCCATTCTATGGCTGTCTTTCACTTTCTTGATAGTGTCCTTACAAATGTAAAAGTTTCTAATGTTGTTGAAGTTCCATTTATGTATTAATTCTTTGGGCACTTGTGCTTTTTAGGTATTATATGCAAGAAACCATTGCCTAATCTAAGGTCATGAAGATTTATACCAATGTTTTCTTCTGGCCGTTTTATAACTTCAGAATTTTAGATGAGATATTTGGATCATTGATCCATATGGAGTTTATGTGTATAGCATGAGTTAAGGGTCCAGCTTCATTCTTTTGCTTCTGTATATCCAGGTGCCTCAGAAATATTTGTTGAAAAGATTATAATTTCCACATTGAAGGGTCTTGGCACCCTTGTCAAAAATCGATTGACCATAAATGTCTATTTTTAATGGGAAATTATCTTCATCTTAAAATTCTATGGCAATCCAAACATGCTCATGTTAAATGTTAGAGTAAAATATGCAAGGACTCAAAAAATTCCTCCTATGAACTCTTCTGGAAGCAATTGGAGGTTTTGCTCTACTAAAATGAAGGAGTAAGCCAAGAAAAAGAAAGACATAGTATAAGATCCAGGAAGAAAAGACTATAACTCCAGGGGATGGGAAGGGAGAGTCCCAGGAAGACAATCATGTTCAAGGCCGTGAGAATAACTGGCTTAGTTTGTAGCAGGGGAACAGGGAGCTGCAAAAGGACAACTGTTAGGGGGAATGTGAAAGCAGCAGAGTTTTAGATGAATCAGAGTGTTCGGAGAAATTATTAATAGATATTTTACGGAACTGTTAGAATACCTGGGGTGGGGGGAAGCATTAGAAATATTGAAATCTCAAATAATAAAATACTGAAGCCATTATTAACTTCAAAAAATCAAAAGTCTAACAATAATATGCTAAGACTAACAATAATGTACTACTTTACTTAGCAGCAAACAATAATTGCATAGTCATCATCGTGTGAACCTGGCAATGATTTTTTAAAAATTAATTAATTAATTATTATTATTATACTTTAAGTTCTAGGGTACATGTGCATAACGTGCAGGTTTGTTACATATGTATACTTGTGTCATGTTGGTGTGCTGCACCCATCAACTCGTCAGCACCCATCAACTCATCATTTACATCAGGTATAACTCCCAATGCAATCCCTCCCCACTCCCCCCTCCCCATGATAGGCCCCAGTGTGTGATGTTCCCCTTCCCGAGTCCAAGTGATCTCATTGTTCAGTTCCCACCTATGAGTGAGAACATGCGGTGTTTGGTTTTCTGTTCTTGCAATAGTTTGCTGAGAATGATGGTTTCCAGCTCCATCCATGTCCCTACAAAGGACACAAACTCATCCTTTTTTATGGGTGCATAGTATTCCATGGTGTATATGTGCCACATTTTCTTAATCCAGTCTGTCACTGATGGACATTTGGGTTGATTCCAAGTCTTTGCTATTGTGAATAGTGCTGCAATAAACATACGTGTGCATGTGTCTTTATAGCAGCATGATTTATAATCCTTTGGGTATATACCCAGTAATGGGATGGCTGGGTCATATGGTACATCTAGTTCTAGATCCTTGAGGAATCGCCATACTGTTTTCCATAATGGTTGAACTAGTTTACAATCCCACCAACAGTGTAAAAGTGTTCCTATTTCTCCACATCCTCTCCAGCACCTGTTGTTTCCTGACTTTTTAATGATTGCCATTCTGACTGGTGTGAGATGGTATCTCATTGTGGTTTTGATTTGCATTTCTCTGATGGCTAGTGATGATGAGCATTTTTTCATGTGTCTGTTGGCTGTATGAATGTCTTCTTTTGAGAAATGTCTGTTCATATCCTTTGGAACCTGGCAATGATTTAATCAAGCATTGTAATAGAAATTTTAAGGGAATTGATGAATCTGGATGTGCAGTGTGGGGAGGTATAAGAAAGCTAAATTGTCAACTATTGTGAAAGAAAATCAATAGGTAGTATCTAATATCAATCAATAAATAGCTCTTTAGGCATATTATTTAGATAATATAATGTGGAAATCAGAAGAAACAGCTATTATTGCTTCTTGGGAGGGTGATGGGAAATGCTGGGGTAGGAGACTGCTGTTATTTGCTATGTCATGCCTCAATATTATTTTATGTTTATGTGTATGTGTTACTATGGAAACAAAAATTGTTACTCTTTAACTCCCAAGCCAGCAGGAGCTACAAAGAGACTATCACCTTATAACATGGCTCAACTGGAAACTTAAGCTTCACATTTGGTTATCTGAACTTGGCCTCCATGTAGGTGAAGTATGTGGCAGAGAGGGAAGGGCCTTGAGCCTTCTAGATGCTAACCTCTGATGATGTGAATTAATGCGTGCAGGTGGCTTTCAACTGGCCAGCTAATTTCTGCAATATAGGAAATGACTGTAATTTCTGTTTTTGCATCTGGCCTCAAAAGAGAAAGTGGCCCCAATTGCCTATTGAATTTATGGAGATGAGATCTCAAGTATCTTAGGATAATTGTTGGATGAAGGGACAGGCTTTGCCAGAAAAGCAATTTTAGTCCTTTCCCCTCTCATAAGGTACTCTGAAACAATTTTTCTATTTAAATTTTTTTAAAGTACCATATCTTTAAAAAATCTCCATTTTTGCTGTGACTGGCATGTTTTATTAATGCATTTTAGCTCCCATCCTAGTGTCCGAGGTCACCAAAACAGGGTTCTATGTAGCTAGCTTTCTTTCCTATTTACCCTGCTTTATAGTTATGTGTTTCTCTTACTACCTAGGTCCCAAGTATATCTCCTGTTAGTGATCATTATGATAGGTTTCTGTGCCCCTTTTTCTGTTCCTTATCTATCTCTTTCATCACCTCCCTAAACCATTTTTTGTGGTTGTTTGCTTCACATTCCCACATTTTTCTCTCCATTGTCCATTCATTTAAGAAATATACATAGAGCAGCTATAATATGCATTAAAACATGACACTCCCCGAGGAGTGCTCTCAACAGTCTAATTGAGGTGACATACGAATGATGAATAGAAATAGTAATTAACTAGAGTTAATGATGTAATGACAAAATTATTTCTATACATGGTGAATGCTACGGGATTAAAAAATAAAGGTAATACGTGCTCATTGGAGGAAATTGGCAAAATACAGAAAATATACAAAAAAAAAATGAAAATTGAGTCAGACTGTCTAGGTTGGAATCCTACCTAGCTCTATCCTTGTTAGAGATATATCCTTGGGCAAGTTGCTTAACCTCTCTGAGCCCCACTTTATCTGTTATGTAAGGATAATAATATTAGAGGGCTACAAGAGGCGGAGGTTGTTGCAGTGAGCAGAGGTCGTGCCACTGCACTCCAGCCTGGCAACAGAGCGAGACTCCATCTCAAAACAAACAAACAAACAAATAAATAAATAAATAATAGTAATCATAATAATATTAGAGGGTTGATAGGCTTACCACAGAGCCTAGTAAACGTAAGTGGTAGTAGTCACAGTTGTCATTACCACCACCATCAGTTTTTTAGTACATGGCCTTCAAATATTTTTTTCTGGCATATGTTTTATGATTCTTAGTTGCAGCTTAACATGTTTTTCCTCCATGTTTCATTTTTCATACCTTATTCTTTATTTGCTATGCTTGTCACTGTCATTTCCTATTTCTTTAACGTTTTCTCTCATTTCTCCTGTTGTTTTTTTTTTCTTCTTGTAAAATTTCTTTTCTACCATTATTTGGAAATAGTCTGACAGGCAAGAAATATTTACTGAGCTGCTACAAAGTACAGGTACTGTGTTAAGTGTCAGGGAGACTGAAAATAGAAGATGAAGATATTCATTCTTTTTCAGTAAATTTGCTTACGTAGGGAGTCACTTCTGGCATAGGCAATAAGAGAGCTAGGCCCTGGTCCCTAGCTCTGTCACTCTCCAGGTTTTGTGACCTCTTTCACTTTCTAATTTGTCTAAATGGGTACATTAATGCCTGCCCTGCCATTGTCATTAGGCTGTGGACTATGGAATGTCAATGAGCTTTCGCAAACTAGACGTATGGAAAACAATGGCAAGTACATACGTTTAGAGAGAAACTGGTTCCTAGCTTCTTTATTAGAGGGCAACATAGGCTGTTTTTGTTCTTTTTAAAAAATTTCTTCTTAGGTTGGCACAAAAGTAATTACCATTACTTTTAATGGCAAAAACCACGATTGCTTTTGCACCAACCAATAATTAATCTTCTTACCTTCACTCACTTTGTCAAGAATAGTTAAATCTCTGGTCAGAATTACCCTGAAGTCAAACTGGTTTAGTATACTGAACCAACTAAATATTTGATGATATGCATAGTTATTATGAAAATAAAATGCTGCCCTCTGTATAGACTAGCTAGAGCCCTCCCCTTCCCCCACCAGCTTGTCCTCCATAGACAATTGAAATTCACTAGCCCTTGGCCTGTACTGAAAAACGGAAGTATTATTTAGATCAGAGACTCATTATGCTGAGGCATTTTAAAAGCAGCAAGACCAAGTAAAATCAATATTTGCTTGGAATTTGCCAGGTATTAAAATTAACTTTTTCTTCAGCATTTGAGAAAATCAAATACAACTCCCCCATTATTTTTAGAATCATAAAAAGAATCATATTCATATACTGCATTGGATTTTGTTTTAAAATATACAGAAATATAAAATGTCTGGGGGCTATGTGAAACAATAATAGCAGAGTTTAGAATCATTGAAGCTAGGATACCGGCCACGGAGACTCATTACTTGTTCTGTCTTCTTTTTGTATGTTTGAAAATTGGACTTGATGAAGAATAAAAATGAAACAAATTAAAACACAGAGGTCATTTTCACCATTCATTGTAGTTTGTTTCTCTAGGCATTTTCATGGCCTAATAATTTTGACTTGTTAATTGGGAAATCTATAAGATCATGTGGAATTTTAAACTTTTCAAAGCATTTTGGATTTGTTTTTATTTCACTGAAAGCCCTGTGGGGGGCATGATTCCTTTTGTTGTTCTTGTTATGCAGTCAAGGACACTTTATGGTCAAGTGAGTTGCCCGAGGTGACACAATGGGGTGACACAACTTCGTAGCACTACAAGATGGTTTCTTGACTGCCATGCTGAAGCCCTTTTTACACAAACATCAGAGGGTAAAATAATTCACAGGTATGTTTGAATAAGCCTTCTTTAATTACTGGGATATTTTATCAATGTGATGCCAACAAGATCTTTTAACATATACAATTTTAAGTTCATGAGGCCTGATGACAAGTAAGAAACTCCCATTTATCAAGCCAGGCACTGTTTCAAGTGTTTTATATTTATATGAGTTTTTCCCCAAATCCCCGGGTTTCAGTTATGTGTCCTGCAACTCACCAGCTGTGGGACCTTGAGCAACTTAAATGACATCTCTCAGCCTCAGTTTCCTTATCTGTAAAAGGGGGGCAATAATACCTACCTAATTGAGAGTTTGGCACAGTTAATGAGAGAGCATACATAAAGTGCCCAACACAGTGCCTGGAACATACCAAAATCATTAAAGAGATGATACTGAGAAAACAAAAGGCAAGGAGGAAGATGCCTATAAGGCTCAGAAGAAAGCACACATTGTTTAGAAAACTGTAAACCATCTGACATGGCTGCCTTCAAACTCTGCCCCGCTCTGTGCTACTGTCATCCTACAGTATATGATAGTCACCTTGTTTTAATAATACAGGCATATCGCGTTAACTCTCCACTCAAAACTCTTAAATGGTCCCTATGATCTCTCAGCATTCCAGAATCTTTTTGTCAGCAAAATGCAAACCATTTCAAAGTTTACTACAAAATTTGTACTTTTGCAACTCTCCGTAGAGTACAACTCTCCGTAGAGCATTTCACACAATGCTGTGTGAAATATATGCTGGTGATAATTTAACAACTTACTAAGGTAGAGAAGAACGAGTTAAGTAAATGATGATTAAAAACTATACCCTCATCTTTCATATTTTATATCAACATTAGTTTCAGGTACATACAAATGGAAACAACAAAAATGGGGGCCAAAAATTAAGACCATAACAATGTGAATATTTATTGCACCTCTGTATAGAGGACATGTTAAGTTTAAAAACAATAGAAGAAAAATCATAAAAGAAACTATTTAAATATCTGACTATATAAAATGAAAAGCTTCTACATGCCAAATATGATAAAAGACAAAGAACAAACTTGGAAAAATATTTGCCATGTATATGAGAGAAAAATAATGTCTTGAATATCTAAAGAGCATATACAAAATAATGAGAAAATCCAAAGGCGTTCAGTGGAAAATGACATTAACAAACAAGTCACAAAAGAGAAAAGTGAATGGCTAATAAACATATGAATAAATGTTCACTTGCACTAGTAATCAAAAATGCTAATGGTAACAAAAGCCCAATTTTCGCCTATTAATTAACAAAGATGGCCAGGCGCGGTGGTTCACACCTGTAATCCCAGTACTTTGGGAGGCTGAGGTGGGCGGATCATGTGGTCAGGAGATCGAGACCATCCTGGCCAACACGGTGAAACCCCGTCTCTACTAAAAATACAAAATTAGCCAGGCGTGGTGGTGCGTGCTTGTAATCTCAGCTACTTGGGAGGCTGAGGCAGGAGAATCACGTGAACCCGGGAGGTGAAGGTTGCAGTGAGCCGGGATTGCGCCATTGCACTCCAGCCTGTCCAGCCTGGTGACAGAGCAAGACTCCGTCTCAAAAAAACGAAAACAAAACAAAACAACAACAACAAAAAAAAAAAAAAAAAAAAAGAAAAGTGAAAAAAGATAATACTCCAATACTGTATGTTAGCCAGAGTAGCATAAGAAAGGGATTCATACGTTGGTAATGGGAGCATAAACTGATGCAGTCTTCATGGAAAGCAATTTGACAACACACTTCAGGAGCTAAAATATAGTCTTACCCTTGACCTGTATCTCCACTGTTAATATAATAACAATCACTTCTCAGGAAGTAAGCCGAGGTCCAGACAAAATTTATGCAAAGAGATGCCCATTTATAATAACCAAATTGTCAATCAACCTAAATGTTCAACAATGGGGATTTGGGTAAATACATTATTGTGTAATCTTAGAATAGTATGCAGCGATTCCAAACTGTGCCTGTGGGAGAATTGCTTGAACCCAGGAGGCAGAGGTTGCAGTGAGCCGAGATCGTGCCATTGCATTCCAGCCTGGGCAACAGGAGCGAAACTCCATCTCTAAATAAATAAATTTTTTAAAAATTGTGCCTATGATGACTGTTAAATGTCTTGGAAAACCTTTATTATATAATGTTTAGAAATAGAAAGATGATATATCACTGTGCATATATGTTCTCACCTGGGTTGGGAAAACATAAATGCATGGAAACAAAAGGAAAAACTGTTAATGTCGTAGGTATCTCAGGGAGGTGAGATTATAGGTGCTTACAACATTCGTGGTCATTTTTTCTGCGTTTTACAAATTTTTGACAATAGCCATGTATTTTTGTTATTTACAAAAAAGGAATATTTAGAATAGACCACGAGAAATGCTGCAGACTACAAATATTCCCCATTATCAACATTTAATCACAATGATTATTAGAGCATTTGATGTCCAGCAGATGGAGCTGCATCCCTTACCATCTGGCTTGCACTCTGGGACTATAAAAACTGTTTTCATTTGTTTTGTTTTGTTTGAAGCAAATCCCTTATATCCTCCTAAAGGTTTTGTAAAGCATATGTTCTTTAAAAAAAAAAAAAAAAGATTACATTTAAAATTTGTTTTGAGAATTTTATGAAACCCCTCTGGGGTAATTAGAGGCCCCCTGGGGTGTCACAAAAAGCAGGGCTATGCAATGGATTTGGGGAACTGGGTTACTTGAGAGATTAGCTGATTGTGTGGAGCCACAAAAGGAGTCGGGGCAAAGTCAGAAAAAAAAAGTTGAGGGTCCCGTTCACTGGGCTTCATTTGTTGAGGAAAGACAGGGTAGAAAATTGTATTTTGATGTGTAAGTGCACAGGCTTAGCATTTCTGCATAATTTCAGAATTGATGTTTTCATTGGTTCGCAACACACATTTAGGGTGGTGATTAAAACGCTCTCTTACTTAAGACCTCCATTCAAAGTCAAATTTCACAACTTCCTACCTGTGTGACTTTGGGCAAATCATTTCACCTCTCTGTACCTACCTTTCCTCATTTGTAAAATAGAAATAGTAATAAAACCTACTCATAAGGTGTTGTGAGGGTCAAATTATATAATGCATGTAAAAGTGTTTGGCATAATAATTGGCACATGGTAAGCACAAAATAAATGTTAGCCATGATTATCATTCATTCATTTATTCAACACACATATTGGTACCACCTATGTGCCAGGCAATGGGCTGCACACTGGCAAGAGAGAAAAAATAGACACGTTCTGCCCTCTAGGAGTTTAGAGGAGGAACAATACCGTGCCTAAGAAGCAGTGTGAGAAAGCTTGGGACCAGGATTTCTGGGTCTCAGTCTGGTTTTGGCTTATTTTAGGATCTCAGATATAATAAATTACTTACTCTCCATTTTTCTCTCAGTAAAACAAGGGATTTGGATGAGATGGTCTCTTTTAGCTCTGGAGCATTCTGACTGTATTTCAAAGAACATTGCTGAATGAGATCAAATCAAAGTTATTATCTTTCAAATATATTCACATTATGCAGTCTCTTCTCAGGAGGTGCAAAATTCTCATAATTAGGAAAAGGTCCAAGGGCAAACAGAATGATTACAGCAGAGGCTGGATAAGACACCCATATCTGAGACGCCAGAGAAAAGAAAAATCAGTCTTCAAAAAAATACTGAAACAGTGCCTTACAAAAAATATATTTACGGTTACTTTAATCGCCAAAGAATAAAAATAAGTTAATTTCCATTTCACAAACTTCGTGGGACATCAACATTAGTTTGCTATTTTCAGATGACAACAAAATTGTGTTTTGTCGTTATAGCACATTTGCGTGTGTGTGCATGTGTGTGTATGAGCATGTCGATGTCTGTGGGTGTGGCTGCTTTTTGCTATCATTATTTTATTCACTGAAACCATCTATCAGCAAATGTTTTCTGTAACGGACCAGATAGCAAATATTTTAGGCTTTCTTGGCCATATACTACCTCTGTTGCATAATCTTCTTATGTTTTTAATAACCATTTAATGATATAAAAACCATTCTTCAATCCCAGGATGTATAAAAATAGACTGAGGATTAGATTTGGTCTGTAGGTCAGTTTGCTGACCCCATCTTAAATCAAATTTTCAGCTTCCTGTCTCCATAAGTTTGGTTTCATGGTATGTCTCCACCACCACCCCATCCCAACTTGCTCAGTGCACAGGTCGTTTCTTACCCTAGTCTCCTCTACTTGTTATCATCCGATTGTACACAGTCCCTGCTTCCCATCTAACCACTCTAATTCCAGTGCCATCCTGGTGTACAGTGCAGTTCTAGCGGAAAGCATCACCCCAAACCAAAATGGTAGTTGGTGGTCTGGTCCACGAGATTGACTGCTCCATGGACGTGCACCCATCAACATATCTGTCCCATGAAGCAAACTGCAAGGTTTCCTGGGCCTAGCTCCTTAACCATGGCAATGGCATTGACTCACTTCTACCTAGTACCAAACTTTTCATTATTCAGCAAATATTTACTGAGCATCAATGATATGCTTGGCATTGTACCAGACTCAGGACACAGCAAAGAACAGTGTGGGCATGGCTGTGATTCTCATAGAGCTTACACATCACAGCGAGCAAAAAAGACATGGAGGCACGTCCGTGTAGTAATGCTGGAATTTTTATGTGATATTTCAAGAAGTACAGGGTTTTGTGGGAGCACAGAGAAAGGCATCTAACCCAGCTGTGGAGGTCAGGGGAGGCTGCCTCCAGAGGAAGTGTCACTTAGCTCTTTCTACGTGGGAAAGATATATGGAACCCTCTATTAGACCTTATTAGAGCAGCAGGCACCCTAATCTCCTTAGTAAATGGGTCTTGAGCTCTACTTAGAATTTTGGTGACAGTAATCCTGCCAAATCTGACTTTATCCCTTTGGACTGAGCTCCTGGTCTCGGTCCTACTTTCAAGGCTTCATTCCCAAGAAACACTGTCTTCACACCCCCTCCCACTGGTCGTGCCCTTACATCCACAACACTGACTCTAACCTAGTCAGTTCACCTCTTCCAGGAAAAGCATTTTTGCTAAAGTGACCTGAATTGAGTAGCCAATTGGCAAGAACAGTGATAATCAGCTTTCAATGATTAATATTGATACCAGCAATTACTCTTTTCAGATACTGGACATTTGCCTTTTCCAGTGGGCTTGGTTAGTTATGAATGGGCATCCAGGTTTAAATGGATATTTTCTATACTCAACATTTTAGCTGTAAATTCTGAATCCCCAGGGAAAATTGGTCAGAAAAGGTCCTCTTACTCTTCATTAACTGTAAAATGAATATAAAGAATCTCTTCCATTTGTACCCCCCCAACCCCGTGCAAGGGCTTCTTGGGAGGTATGTTAGCCTATTCATATGTTAATTCCGCAGAGCCCTCGATCTTTTCACAGAGGCCCTGTACAATGATGGGGGAGTCTGCATATTTCAAAAGAGCAGCATATGCTCCTTAAGGTGAACGTGCAATATAACACTGCAGGGGAAATACAGTGCATTATTCTTTGCCCCTTTGCAGAGAGAGTTTACAAGCATCATTTGGAAATGGATGACATTTTTCTGTATAGAAATTGAATTTGACAATTAACCATGATTTTTTTTTTTTTTATTTAGAGGTCCAGGTCTTCTAAACAACATTCTTTTTAGTGTAAATAAAAGAATTAAAAGAGAAGAAAATTTTAATTCCTGGAAAAGCCCCAGAAATGCCTTCCCCTGAAGCTGTTTAACTGTTGTTTGGAAACTGCATTCTCCTGAGAAAAAATTCTGAGTTGGGAGGGAAGCGGACAATGTATATAACTTGATATCTTAAATTTCTCTCTCACCCTCTTTTTTTGTTTTCATTCTTAAGCCTAATGCATCCTATCACAAGAGTGCTGAATGTTTAGGTTATAATTTCAGATATGCAAATGATTCATTAGTCGAGTATTTGATAATCATATTTCAAAAAACTTCTGATAGACATTAATTGCGTCTTCTAGAATTATATTCCAGTGCTCAGTAACGACAAACACTGCGTATTAATTTCACATGTATTAGAAATTATGATTAAAGTAAAACCTATTTGATGTAATGACCATTAGTTGAGAGCTGTAGAACGATGCTTCGTGGCTTAAGATGAATAATAATGGCCCGTTTTTCATCAGACAGATGTTCCATCTTATTGTAAAAAGATGTTACATCACTGAAATAGAAAATGTAAAACAACTAGAATATACTATATCACCAAGCTTGATTAACCAATTGAACAATTAATGTCTGAAAAGCATTAGCATTTGCAATGCACTATGTGCTGTTTTTATCATGTTTTCTATGGGACCAATTTTGAAGAACGTTTTACAAAAGTAAAATTTAAAAATTAGAGAAGAAATATGTAGTAACATAGTTCAAGTTTGTATGGACTATGAAATGCCAGAATGTCAAACCACAGTGTTGTAAAAGTTTAAAAAAAAAAAAAAAAAGTCACTGTTAACGATGGTTGTCCCCTGGGCAGGTTACTGGGTGGCTGAGGGACAGGAATAGGAGAGAGATTATTTTTTTGGATTTACTTTTTACCCTTTTTTAAAAAATGTTTTGCATTGTATATTATATGCATTGTTAAGTATTTTTAAATAATTTCATTATAAACAACAATAACAACTCATAACCATATATTGAAGTGGAGAGGGAGCATGAGAAACTACCGTGATAGGCTTCGGGGCCACACACACACACACACACACACACACATTCATTTCCCAATTCTGTTTCTTTCTAGTTATGAGGCCTCAAGCAGGTTGCTTATCTTTCCTAAACTAAGAGAACCCACCTCATGGGTTTGATAGGAGTATTTAAATAGGTTGTAGAATGACACCTGTCACATGTTAAGTGCTTGATAAATGTTGACTAGCATTATTGTTTATATCATACTAAAAACAGTCTTATCTAATACAGTAGTCCTCCAACATCTATTACTCTTATTTTCACAGTGCCAATTTAAGATTGTATTTATGTGGCTTGCTTTTATTTATTTATAGCCTAACACATTCCATTGAGAAAGAAGTGAAAGATTCATTCCTCTCTTCTCCCTCCCTTCTTTCCTTTCTACCACAAACTTTTCCTGGGTACCTATTAAGTGCTAAGTGCACAGTGCATACAAAACCTTACAAGTGATCCATACTATTTTTCAACTGATATAAGAATTTATTTTTGTCGTATACCTTAAAGGTGACCCAGCTACAGTTTTAACCCTCCATGTAACAAGAGACCTCACTGTTTCTTGAATCATACTTTCCTTTGTTGAACAATTCTAATTTGTTAGAATGATCTTTTTCACATTGAACTAAAAATTGTTGTCCCCATGGCTTCCATAGTTGGGTAAACCTCAATAATTTTCCTAACTCGTTTCTTACTTGCAATTCTTCACTTCTGTCACAGTGCTAGTATCAGAACCCAGATCCCCTGACTCCTTGTCCAGTACCATTTAGAGGTTATTTTATTTTATTTTTATTTTTTATTGATTTTTGAGACAGAGTCTCACTCCATCACCCAGGCTGGAGTACAGTGGCACAATCTCTGCTCACTGCAATCTCCGCCTCCTGGGTTCAAGCAATTCTTGTGCCTCAGCCTTCTGAGTAGCTGGGATTACAGGCACGTGCCACCACGCCCAGCTGGTTTTTGTATTTTCAGTAGAGACAGGTTTCGTAATGTTGGCCAGGCTGATCTCGAACTCCTGACCTCAAGTGATCCACCCGCCTCAGCCTCCCAAAGTGCTGGGATTACAGGCGTGAGCCACCGTACCCAGTCTAGAGGTTACTTTAAATAAAAATCTCTGACAGACCAGTTGGCTGCCTTCGATTTCATTGAACACCCTGACCTTGTCCAAAAGACTGACCGTGTTGAGGACTTCATTTCAAACACAAAGGAAAAAATTGCAAGAGTGCTTCCCAGGCAAGACCTGGTGCATCCTAGTCAAAGTTCCTCCAATCCAGTGGTTACCCTAGCATCAAGTATCGTACCAAGGACGAGTCTGGTGAGAGCAATTCTTCATGAGTTCTATAGCTGTGCTAGTCCAAAAGTGTTTTCCGTTGGTTGAGAATCACTAAACACAAGACAAGTTTCCTTGATATTCTATTCGGTTTTTCAGAGCTTCAAAATTTACTACTAAGTAATTTGAATTGCTCAGTGTTTCCAGTGTTCATTGGGAGCAAAATACCCTGGTCACTTTGTCAACTTGCCACTTACCAATGCAGACAACAGGTGATCTTAATATGGGTTGTTCAAGTGTGCATCTTCTGAAATAGGTGCCAGTGTCAGAGTCTGAGAAACCTTTGTCAAGGTTAGATGTAACATAGTCAGGTGGATCATTCTTATTCCTAGATCTGGTGAGTGCGCTAGCTGTGCAGGCTAGGACTGGGTTTGCAAACAGAAGGGAGGAGACATCTTTCAGTGCAATTCCCACTGAGACAGGTCCTGAGTTAGGCCAGGAGGGAGCAGCAGAGAGCTGGCCTAGCTATGAGCCCGGTGAACCCAGGGGTGAGGGGAGTACAATGGAGAACTCGAAGCTGAAGAGTGTGGGATTGTCTCCCAAAGGCGTAGAAAAGACACTAAGCGAGTAAGAGGCCTAGTGAGGGAGGTGGCAGGTGGAGGGAGATAATCACGGAGGAGGCACCTTCCTGAGGGCAAATTCACCAACTCAGGAGGCAGGGCCCACCCAATTTAAAGGCGTTCCTATGAGCCTGGCTTTGGAATAAAACAAACCGTGGCATGAAACTAGGCCCTGGCTTGGGAAGGCTAACATTCTTGAGCCTCAGTTTCCTCATGTATAAAAGGAGAATAATAGTAGTGCTTACCTCATATGGTTGTTATGAAACACATCTGGCATATACTGAACAATTAAAAACTACCTAGTAATAATGACTACCTGCTGTTAAAAAGACACAAACTTGGCCAGGCACGGTGGCTCCTGCCTGTAATCCCAGCACTTTGGGAGGCCAAAGTGGGCGATCACCTGAGATCAGGAGTTCGAGACCAGCCTGGCCAACATGGTGAAACTCCGTCTCTACTAAAAATACAAAAATTAGCAGGGCGTGGTGGTGGGAGCCTGTAATCCCAGCTACTTGGGAGGCTGAGGCAGGAGAATTGCTTGAAACCAGGAGGCGAAGGTTGCAGTGAGCCGAGATGGCGCCACTGCACTCCAGCCTGGGTCACAGAGCAAGACTCGTCTCAAAAGAAAAAAAAAAAAAAAGAAAACAAAGTGGGGAGCTGGGATCACTAAAGTGAACCTGAGTGCACAACCGGCTCTCTTCAAGACTGGCCAAAATCTAGAACTCTGTATACATATTCAGTTACTTTCTTTCCAAAAATTTCAACCTAAAAAATAGTTACAGAGTGGTTATCTATGCTTGAGTAAGATGTTAAAGGAGAACCCTGATACAAGGTTTTAACAAATGACCCCATCTAGTATTAGAGTAGCCTTGAGGAAAAGCACTAAAGAAGACCAAATGGAGATTTTTGAATGAGAAGAACTTCTTAAGCACCACGGCTTATGGATGTCTGGGGGCTGTATTTGAGGAACTATCCGGATTTTTTTTTTTTTTTTTTTTCCCAGCAAGCATATTAATACAAAGTTCTAGGACCCTTTTTTTTTTTTTTTTTTTTTTTGGAATTGGGCATCTGCAGAACCAAGGTAGGTGTGGACTCCTACTAGAAAGTTCCAGTAGTTTCTTTCTAGGAAAATAATTCATGGGGATGCAAGTTCAATTATAGTCTATTCTTTGAAGTGCGCTAGATATCAGACTAACAATTAGGGCATTATATTTGCTTCATGATAATAAAGTATTATTTACTTAATCAAACACTGTGATAGGATAGTCCCAAAAGCTCATTTAAATAGCTTAAAGTGTCTAGATGCTTCTACACCTAATATGTATACTATGAGAGAGAGAGAGAGAGAGAGAGAGAAGGAGAGAGAGAGAGGAGGAGAGGGAGAGGGGAGAGGATATCATATTTTTAAAATTCATTATAGGCCAAGAGCTTATAGGATTTTTTAAATAAATTTTTTAATTGACAGATAACGATGTATATATATTTAATATCTTTTCCTTTGTCACTTCCTCTGTGAAGCTGTGATATCCCGTCCAGTCCTCTATCAGAGCACTTCTTTTGTATTTAATTAATTATTTATAGGTCCAGTTTACCCAGCTGCTGAGATCCTTGAGGGAAGAAGCTGGGTTTCTTTCCTCTTTTGGGCCCTAGGGCCCAGTTCTGGGTGTGACAGATAGCAAACACTCAAAATATTAAATGAAAACATACATGAAATAAGAACATAAAAATCATCCTGGGGTGGTACCAACTTGAAACCAGTCATCCGAAGGAGGCATCAATGCAGACAAGCTGGGCAGAGAGCGAGAATCTGGAGGTGAGCCAATAAGATCAAAACCAGGAACACCAGACAAGAAAAGGAATGTTTCAACAGAAGGATGAAAGGCAGAACATGGAGATACTCCATAAGCTACGGAGGGGAGCTAAAATAGTCATTGCAAGGATCCCTTGGTCTTGGTTGTTTGTGGTGAGGTGTCATTAAACATTCTGATGGAGTGGCTAGATGTGGTGGCTCACATCTGTAATCTCACCACTTTGGGAGGCCTGTGTTGGGGGAGGATCACTTGAGGCCAGGAGTTCAGGAGCAGCCTGGGAAACATAGTGAGACCCCATCTCTGCAAAAAATTTGAAAATTAGCTGTGCCCAGTGGCTCATGCACGTGGTCCCAGCTACTCAGGAGGCTGAGGTGGGAGGCTTGCTTGAGCCCAGGGGTTTGAGGTTGCATTGAGCTATGAACATGCCACTGCACTCCAGCCTGGGCAACAGACCCCAACTCTTAATAAAAAAAAAAAAAAATTCTGATGGAATCTGAATATCAACATTTCCTCACACCTCACTTCTTGCTCTGTTGAGGTAGCTGGTGTGTCCCTACATTTGCCTGGCCAAAGGCCTCGATGTGCTCTAGAGAATTTGAGGTTGGAAACAGGGACCATTCCTTCAACCTTTACATTTTTCAGGAGCTTGAATTGAAAGTTCTAGCCTTGCAGATATCTCCAGGAAGGCCTGAGGTGCTTGAGGGGGAGGGGACTCCATGTGGTGTGCTAGACCCGAATTCCTGAAACCTGAGCATTATCAAGGGACCTCCCAATAAAGCTTACACATTTGTATAACTACCCTGGCTGGCTTCCCATATCCACCATCCTCTGTGTTTATGTGAATTGCTAGGCCAAATAGCAACAATAATAAAAACAACTTTATTAGTGAATTTAGGCTCCTGGGTGTGTCCAAGCCTTTGCTGAGTCCCACCCCATTTTGTATTCTGGTCCTCAGTATTATTATTATTATTATTTTTTGAGATGGCGAGTCACTCTGTCACCCAGGCTGCCAGGCTGTAGTGCAGTGGTGTGATCCTGACTCACTGCAACCTCTGCCTCCTGGGTTCAAGCGATTCTCCTGCCTCAGCCTCCCAAGTAGCTGAGACTGCAGGTGCCTACCACTATGCCTGGCTAACTTTTTGTATTTTTAGTAGAGATGGGGTTACTCTATGTTGTCCAGGCTGGTCTCAAACTCCTGGTCTCAAGTGATCTGCCCACCTCGGCCTCTCAAAGTGCTGGGATTACAGGTGTGAACCACCGTGCCTGGCCTAGTCCTCAGTCTTATAATGGAGTGTTTCTCATCCCATTAGGGCTCAAGGTGTAGGTTCCTGCCTTTTTACTAAAGTAATGATAGTCTCAGGGACTCATGGTGACTCCATGGACTCAACTCTGATTCACAGACATAAGGCATCCCAGTTAGAGAAACCAGTAATCCATGAGGCTATCATTAAGATGGGTGTGTATCTAGCATCCCATTAATTGTGCTGTCCATGACGCACTGTTCTTGCTTCCTTTTGGTCTTTGTCTTCTTCTGCCTTGAGTCCCATGAGATGACTTGGTCATGGAAAAATAAAATCCTCTATTTCATGCCACTTTTCTGCCAACCACATTGCTGGTGCCCCTAGCAAATACTACCTCATGTAATAGATCTAAGATAAAGGTCTTAGGCAAGTCCCCAGTTTACGGTAAAATGTTTTCAGGTGTGAAAGTGGCAATGGCACTTCCCTGTCACCACTGTGATTGGGCAGTAGAACTGAGACTAAGATGGCTCTGACCTACTATGCAAGTTTATTCTTATACGATGTGTGGAAAGGGTTCCTCCGTTCTTCCACCACCCCCACAGGTAATCTGCTGCTCTCTCTGAGCCTCACCTTCTTGGATCAGCTCTAGGAGATTCAGGTCCTTACAAAATTCAGCCATGGAGACCGTATAACCTCATCCTTAGCAGCAGGTGGTTAAAAGGAAATGCTTTCAGGTTTTGGAAGAAGACCTCTTACTAGCCATATTGACGTTTTGTTGTTTCTTGAGCATCCTATGCTCCTACTCACCCATGGGGCCTTTGCACTCGCTAGTCTCTTGATCTGAACTACTGTTTCCTTCCATCTTTTTTTTTTTTTTTTTTTTGAGACAGAGTCTCGCTCTGTCGCCCAGGCTGGAGTGCAGTGGCCGGATCTCAGCTCACTGCAAGCTCCACCTCCCGGGTTTACGCCATTCTCCTGCCTCAGCCTCCTGAGTAGCTGGGACTACAGGCGCCCGCCACCTCGCCCGGCTAGTTTTTTTGTATTTTTTAGTAGAGACGGGGTTTCACCGTGTTAGCCAGGATGGTCTCGATCTCCTGACCTCGTGATCTGCCCGTCTCGGCCTCCCAAAGTGCTGGGATTACAGGCTTGAGCCACCGCGCCCGGCCCTCCTTCCATCTTCACATGGCTGGCTTCTTATCTTCATTCAGGTCTCTGCTCAGAGAGGCCTTCTTTGACTACCCAAATTAACATAGCCTTCCCCCCATCACATCATCACTGTCTTTGTACTTAACTCCCTTAACTTTCTTTCATAACTCAGCACCTTGACCATATATATATATGGTCATATATATATATAAATATATATATATATAAATATTTATATATATATATAAATATATATATATATTTCTTTTTTGGACCTTTTTGGACCTTGTTCATGGTCTGACTATACAATACAATATAAGTTATGTGAGGTCAAGAACTTGGTCATGTATGAACTGTTCCCAGCACCCAGAATCGTGCCTGGCACATAGTAGGCATTTAATACATTTGGTGAGAATGTTCTAAATTTACAGTTATTATTATAATTATTTTTATCATTGTTATCAACCTGGCTGAAAGGAAGGTACTAAGGAATGGAAGTCACAGTGACATTCTCCCTATCACCACTGACTGCTATCTCCCATCCCGAGGACCATGAGGAAGAAAAAACAAAAAATTTGAGCCCCATATAGTAGCTTCAGGATGTCACATGCAGGCCAAAATAGAATTCTTACAGTTCTGGATGCCCACGATCCTCTATGGGACTCGCTGGGATACTGCCTCCCCAATCCTGTGAACCAGCTACTGCTATCATGCTTCAATCACTCCCCTCAAATCCTCTGGAATTCACATTGCCTGCTTAACCAATTCACCTGTAAACTCAACCCTTTCCTCAAACAGTCCTTTTATGACTTAGCCTTAAGTGAAACCTAGTTCCTCAGTAAAGAGACCATCATTCCAGCTGCTTCTTGAGCTGCCTACAGGTCATGTTCCCACACTTCATGGGCCAGCAGAGCCAGTTTTTTCTTCACTCTCCAAACCCATTTACAGCTCCTCCACCCACTTTTAAGCAAAGACAAGACTCAAAACCAACAACAACAACAGCAACAACAAACAAGGCCAAAAATGTCTGCTCCTTTGGAGACATGCCTCAGTTGAACTGCTCTTTAACCTTCCCTGTCACCATCATCTGTGGGTCTCCTAGACTTATCTCTGTATCGATGAAACACTTTGGCAGTAGGCCCACTCTTCCCCCATGCCAAGTCTTACCACACATTCTGGGCAAAGTCAACAGCTTATGTGAGCAACCTATCTGACACCTTCATCTTGAAACTGCTTGACTTCCGACTCAGCCACTCACATCTCCCATCTCAGCCTGTAATTTTTTAGGACCCCAAAATTGTTCCATCTCTAAGACCACGACTTCTGACATTCCTCTCTGGTCACAACTTCCTAGCCCTTTAGTTTGCATAGTCAGTCCCTGCCACCCCCACTGTCCCCCAGCCCCCACCCCACTGCCTCATCCTTCTACTTTCCCCTATTTTGACTTTCTTCTCCTTCCATCTTGCATAACATGGCTCATCTTTTGCTCTTTTGTCAAGATTCTTCACAACCAGTGAGCCTCTCCCCTCTCTCTTCTTCCCCCTACACAAAATATAAGGGAGCATATATTCTCTGCTGCCAAACCCACACTTGTGTGATCCTAAGAATGAGTGCCTCCTTACATTCTGTGCCAGGGAAGGGGGGTGTGGGAAGGAGGCTCAATCAACTCAACCTACTATCTAGGAAATCCTCAAATCTGGATTAACTCAAATTATATGCTTTTTTTTTTTTTTAATACCTTTCCTGGGGTAGCTGAGCACTACCAGAAAAAGTCACACAACAAGATAAATTCATTCCACTGCACATTCATGATTGTTCACCTCAAGTGGTCCTTAAACCTAGCCTAGTAATTCACTCATTGCCACATACTGTACAATAACTATTTTAAATCTTTTCCTCTTTCTTCAAACCTTTGACCCTTCTACCCACTTCCATCTCCACTCTTAGACAATGATTCGGGTCTCCTATCAGGGAAAATAGAAGTCATCAGATACAACTTACTTCAATCTCCTCCACCACATTTATAATCCTAGTTGCATCTTTTTTCTACGTCAGATGAGGTATCATCTTTATCATCTTCTTGCCACGATCTACTTGCCTTCCTGCCTGCCTTTTCTGTCATCTTGCCTGATTGAGTAACTATTCTGTGTTTCTTCCTCTATTGAAAATCTCTTCCCTACTATCAACTTCTCATCAGCGTTTAAACATGCACCCATCTTTAAAATATATCTTTCTTCGGTCACATATCTCTCTGCCAGACTACTGCTCTGTATCTCTCTTGACCTTCACAACTAAACACCTTTAACACAGTTCCCACATTTTATCATTAACACTCCTCCATCCACCACAATATTTTTTTCTGTTTCCTTACTCCTCCCATCATGAAACTGCTCTCACCAGTAAACTCTTTGTTGCTAAAGCTAATGGAAATTTTCAAGCATTCAATTACCCGACTGTTTATTAGTAGTCAACATTATTGACCACTTCCTCCTTCTTGAAATTTTCTTTTTTTTCTCCTTGTCTTCCACAGCAACACACAATCTTGTATTTTATCTTTTTTTTTGGAGGCAGTCTCACTCTGTCGCCCAGGCTGGAGTTCAATGGCACAATCTCGGCTCACTGCAACCTCTGTCTCCCAGGTTCAAGCGATTCTCCTGTCTCAGCCTCCCGAGTAGCTGGGATTACAGGCCCATGCCACCATACCCGGCTAATTTTTGTATTTTCAGTAGAGACGGGGTTTCACCATGTTGGCCAGGCTGATCTCAAACTCCTGACCTCAAGTGATCCGCCCACCTCGGCCTCCCAGAGCGCTGGGATTACAGGCATGAGCCACTGTGCCCAGCTGTATTTTTTCATTTTTCTCTGGATGTTCTTTTTTCAGTCTTTGTGTTGGATTTTTCTCCATCTGCCCCAAATATTTTCATCCACTCAGTCTTTTACTGGATATTTCCACTTGGATGTCTTACAGGCAACTCCAACTCAGTATGTTCAAAATTGAACTCCTCTCCCTCCTACACACACACACACACACACACACACACACACACACCCGCTTCTGTGCAGTGTTCTCTATTTAGGTTAATATCACCGAATAGCAAATCTAGAAACCTGAGACATCTTTTCAACGTTGGCTCTGGTTTTCTCTCTTTCTTTTCATAGCTGGGTAATCAATAAGTCATGTTGCTCTAGCCTAACCCAGTCTGATCAACATTTTCTCAAGGGTACACTTATCAGAACCTGGTTCTCTCTAACCAGCTGCAAGGAGCTTAGAAAAGGATGGTTCTGGAAGGCAATAAAAAGTCAAAGTACCCTGGCCGACCCAAGATTAGCCCAGTAACCTCAAGGACGTGATGAGATCAGTAACCCCAGCATGCATGTAACTCTTATATAACATAAGGAAGCTACTCAATGTGTGGTCTATGGACTAACAGCACCTACATCACTCAAGAGCTTAGTAGAAATGCAGAATTTCTTGTTTTAAAATTATACTTTAAGTTCTGAGGTACATGTGCAGAATGTGCAAGTTGGTTACATAGGTATATACTTGCCATGGTGGTTTGCTGCACCCATCGACCCGTCATCTACATTAGGTATTTCTCCTGATGCTCTCCCTCCCCTTGCCCCCCACTCCCCAACAGGCCCGGTGTGTGATGTTCCCCTCCCCAACAGGCCCAGTGTGTGATGTTCCCCTCCCTGTGTCCGTGTGTTCTCATTGTTCAACTCCCACTTATGAGTGAGAACATGCAGTGTTTGGTTTTCTGTTCCTGTGTTAGTTTGCTGAGAATGATGGTTTCCAGTTTCATCCATGTCCCTGCAAAGGACATGAACTCATTCTTTTTTATGGCTGAAGATGCAGAATTTCAATCCAGTGCTACCTCCTACTAGCATTGAATCAGAATCTGCATTTTAGAAGATTGGTAGTAAAAAGAGAGGGCAAGGCTTGAACTTGTTAAAAATACAACTTCCCAGCCATGCCTATGTACCCTTACATGTCTGGGGCAGAGCCTGGAGGTGTTTGGGAAACTCTGGACAAAAGCATTTCAGTTTCACGTAATATATTTACCCATCTAAAAAATTTGCATTTTCAAAATGTACTTTTACATTTACACTTAAAAGTAGATTGGCCGGAGGCTGGGCAAGGTGGCTCACGCCTGTAATCCCAGCACTTTGGGAGGCCAAGGCAGGTGGATCACAAGGTCAGGAGATGGAGACCATCCTGGCTAACACGGTGAAACAGCATTTCTACTAAAAAAAAAAAAAAAAAAAAAAAAAAAAATTAATCGGGCATGGTGGCACGTGCCTGTAGTCCCAGCTGCTCAGGAGGCTGAGGCAGGAGAATTGCTTGAACCTGGGAGGCGGAGCTTGCAGTGAGTGAGATCGCGCCACTGCACTCCAGCCTGGCGACAGAGTGAGACTGTCTTTAAAAAAAAAAAAAAAAAAGTAGATTGTCTGGGCGCGGTGGCTCATACCTGTAATCCCAGCACTTTGGGAGGTCGAGGCAGGCAGATCACAAGGTCAGGAGTTGAGAACAGCCTGGCCAACATGGTGAAACCCCGTCTCTACTAAAAATACAAAAATTAGCCGGGTATGGTGGCCGGCACCTGCAATCCCAGCTGCTCGGGAGGCTGAGGCAGGAGAATCGCTTGAAACCGGAAGGCGGAGGTTGCAGTGAGTGGAGATCATGCCACTGCACTCCAGCCTGGACAACAAGAGCGAAACTCCATCTCAAAAAAAAAAAAAAAAAAAGTGGATCATGCAAGAAGATGAATGACAATGGAAGGACCCTGCTTAACTTTCAATTACGTGATTTTTGCTTTTGTGGCTACAGTTAGAGAATCTAATATAGGCAGAGGATGCTTTTACAGTATGACGTATGACATGTTCAGACAGACATTGCATTATTTCTTCTTATACGTTAACGTAAAGCTGACTTTTCAATGAGGTTTTCAAAATAGTCGAGCCCATTTTTGTTTAGGTGGCTGTAACTTTACCATCTACCTTTGCATAGTGCTTAATAATTGGCAGAGTTTAGAATTTCATTGGTCTCATAAAAGCTCCTTAAGGTGAGAACTTCAAGTTTTATTACCCCTTTTCACAGAGGAAGAAACTGAGTCTTTGGGAGTTTGAAGAAATATATTTTCTTCATGATTACTTGGCCTATCGGAACTTGAGACTGGGATCTGATCATCCTCTCTCCCAACATCCATCACAAATATTGTTGTCGGGGGTGTTATCATAGTAATTATTGGGTCTAGGTCAGTGCTGCAAATGTGTGTCACTTCACTGAGATGATGCTGAAATTTGTGGTTTCACAGGGTAAAATAGGGGTAAGAATCCCTGCTTATGCTCTTCTCTTAGACACCAGAAGCATGCAAAGCCCTTCAACATCAAGCATGCATTCTTAATAGGGTGATATAGTCTCCAAAGTGGGCAGACTGTTGGTTCTTGGGTGACAGAAAGTTTTGATTTATATAAAGCACAGGTATACGTACAGTACATAAACAGATATAGAGTATATCTGTGGTATTAAAATTTCAAAAAGGGGCAATTAGGAAAAAATGTCTAAAAAGACTCCTGGAGGTGGCAGAGCAATACGGAAAATGAAGGTTGAGGGACTGGCATAGAGAGCCAGAGGAGCTCTGCGTTTCAGAAACGCCTCAGAAAGACCCAGTGTAAGTCAATACTTTATATAAGTTAGTTGGCCCCAGCATCCCTTTGAGACATAGTTGCTATGAAGAACATAAGCAGGGAAGTGGTGCCGCAGAGTGCCAAAAAGAATCAGATATGGATTCGATATTTTCTGTCCTACAGCTACAGATTTCACATTGGGCAAATCATTCCAGGCCTGGTTAAAGGACCAAGGCTAAGGGCTCAGGTCTGAGGAAGTTTGCCTGGTATTCAATCCTAGCTCTGACATCTACTATATGGGGTCCTTGAGGTTGGGCAAGATGTTGGGCCTCCCTGAGCCTCACTTTGCTCATCTACAAATGTGGCTCTTTAAAGTACATACCTCCTAGGGTTCTTATGAGAATCAAGGGAGTTGATGTCTGCCAAGATAGTAAAGCAGTGTCTGGTACTTGGTAGCTACTGTCTAAGGAAGCATTGCCTGGTGCATTGTAACTACTACCCAACTATTTGTTAAAGTAAATGAACAGTCTAGGGAAGCCATTCTCCCACTGAGTGCGTATTTATGCCTGCTATATTCAAGGCACTGACACATGTATGAGGCACATGCAGACATGTCAGAAGTAGACCCTAACTTCAGGGATCCTACTGTCTTTCAGGTGAAGCAATAAGAGTATGGAATAACCAGGACAGAAAGTAGTGCATATATAGTCAGAGTCGTGAGTGGTAACTAGTACTTTATATATACAGTTGGGGAAGACATCATGTACAGCAGGGATGATGGAGAAATCCTCCACTAAAGAAGGATTTCATTTGGGTCTTAAGGAAGGCATTAGATATTGAGGTACATGGTAATTGCTGGAAGTGTGGTGGCAAAATATTAGCGGAGTGGAGAATATGTAAAAAGGCTTGGAGGAGGGAAAGCCCCATGTATGTTTAGGGGAAGGTGATTAATCCACCTTCACTAACACATGAGGTTTGATGGTGGGGGTAGGATATAAACCCAGGGGTGAAGACAGGAGCCAATAATGCTTTCTGTAATGCTTTAATAGTAATTTCTCCTAGATAGAATGCAAGCATTAGGACATCAGGGTCTGTGTCTGTCTTGCTCTGTGCTTTATCCCCAGTGCCTAGCACAGTACTTAGCAAAGAGTAGAGTCTCAGTAAGAATATGTTGAAAAAAATGAATACATTAATGAAACAAATAGGTTTCAAGAAAAAGTTTTTCTAAAACAGATTTGGAATCATTGTATCAATAGAAAGAGGCTGTTGAAGGAGATAAAGATGTAAGATTAAATGTCACAGAAGTTGGTCAGGTGTTTGGCCATTGATACACATGCGTCAAAGAACAGAAGAACGTGAATATCCATTGCACAGGAACCTGAGTCCAAAATGAGTTTCTTAACCAAAATTCGCAAGTCAGAAGTAAAGGAAAGTTGTAGGAGACAAATGTGGACAATGTATTATTCCACTTTCTATTGCTAGAACTGAATACCACAGACTGGGTAATTTGTAAAGAATAGAGGTTTATTTAGCTCATAATCCTAGAGATTGGAAAGTCCAAGATCAAGGGACCAGTGCCTGGTGAGGGCTTTCTTGCCACATCATAACATGATGGAGGACATCACATGGTGAGAAAGCAACAGTGTGCCAGCTCAGGTCTCTCTTCCTCTTCTTATAAAACCACCAACCCCACGTTTGGCTGCAGGGTGAGGGAGTGGGGCTCAACCTGATGACCTTGTCTAGTCCTAATTTGGAGGCTCCACCTCCAAATGCCATCAGCATATTAATTTGAAGACTAAGTTTCCAACACATAAAATTCAAGGTGTACATTCAAGCCATAGCAGGCAGGCAGCTGTCTCTGAGAGAATTGAGCTGGTGAAGGCCTTTTTTTCTCTGCAGCACATAGGGGAAGGGTTGGTAGGGGACAGTACAGGCCTCAAAGACATTGGTGGGCATAGGACTCCTCTTTCTGCATGGAGGCAGCAGGAATCGAAATCCAGGAATATGGAAATCCTCAATAAAGCTTGGGGCCAGGCCAGAGGGCCTTCTTAGAGAGTGATGTGCATGGGCCTAGTGGTGACCCCAGCAAAGTCCACCACCATTAGGCCACCAGACACACGCTGGCCTGAAGACATGGAGCAATACACTGGGTGTTCAGCAGTGTTTGGATTCTGAAGATGAAAGACTGGGAAGAGAGCATTCTGCCTTTGAGTACATTACTGTCCCTGTTGTTTCTTGACCTGGTAACAAGAAGGTTCCTAATGTATCATCATGTCTGAAGTTGGGATTATAAACACATTGTATACCAGAATTTTATGTAGCCTGCTGGGAACTTGAAATGACCACATGGACAGGTGCTCTGGAGGCAGAAACAGACCAGATTTGTGTCCCAGTTCTTCCACCTCCTAGTTCTTACCTCTGGGACCTTGGGCCAGGCCCCACATCATTCTTGCCTCAGTTTCTTCATGTATAAAATGGCATCTATCTCATAGGCTTCTTGGGAGGATTAAATGAAGTAATGTTTGGAGCATGCTTGGCACATAGTAATTAAGATCTGACCCCAATCCACAAAACTCCAAGAAAACTGGCCTCCAGGACAAAAAGGACAGGTTCACTATGCCTTATCTTAAATCCTATGAATAGCGCAAAAGCACCATTTATAAAAGGGAAACTATAAACCATACCTCATCAAAATCAGGACATACAAAAAGATGAAAAGACTATGAGAAAATATTCACAAACCATATATCTGAAAAAGGACTAGGACCTAAAATATTTTTTAAAACTTGCAAAACTCAACAAACAAATAATTTAATTAGAAATAGAACATAACACATGAATAGTCATTTCACTGAAGAGGATATACAGGTGCAAATAAGCACATAAAAAGATGTTCCAGGCTGGGCATGGTGGCTCATGCCTATAATCCCAGCACTTTGCGAGGCTGACACAAGAGGATTGCTTGAGCCTAGAACTTTGAGACCAGCCTGGGCAACATAGTGATACCCTGTATCTTAAAACAAAACAAAACAAAAAAAGTAAAAAAATTTTCTTAAATGGTGTTCCACATCAATACCTCAACATAAGGAAAATGCAAATTAAAACCACAATGGGATATCACTACACAGTTATCAAAGAGAATGGCTGAAATGAAAAGTAGTGATAATAACAAATGCTGCTGAGGGTATGGAGAAACAGAATCACTCAGACATTGCTGTGGGAATGTGAAATGGTAGAGTCACTCTGGAAAATCATTTCTTTAAAAAGCAAACATGCGAGGGCATGCCCAAGATGGCTGAACAGGAACAGCTCCAGCCTCCAGCTCCCAGCATGAGTGACACAGAAGACGGGTGATTTCTGCATTTTCAGCTGAGGTACTGGGTTCATCTCACTGGGGCATGTCGGACAGTTGGCGCTGGTCTGTGGGTGCAGCCCGACCAGTGAGAGCTGAAGCAGGGCGAGGCATCGCCTCACCTGGGAAGTGCAAGGGGGAAGGAAATTCCTTTTCCTAGCCAAAGGAAAGTGAGACACACAATACCTGGAAAATCGGGCAACTCCCACCCTAATACTGTGCTTTACCAAGGGTCTTAGCAAATGGCACACCAGGAGATTATATCCCACACCTGGCCCAGAGGGTCCCACACCCACGGAGCCTCCCTCATTGCTAGCACAGCAATCTGAGATCTAACTGCAACGTGGCAGTGAGGCTGGGGGAGGGGCGCCCGTCATTGCTGAGGCTTAAGTAGGTAAACAAAGCCGCTGGGAAGCTCGAATTGGGTGGAGCCCACCACAGCTCAAGGAGGCCAGCCTGCCTCTGTAGACTCCTCCTCTGGGGACAGGTCATAGCTAAACAAAAAGCAGCAGAAACCTAGGCAGCGGTAAATGCCCCCATCTGACGGCTTTGAAGAGAGCAGTGGATCTCCCAGCACAGAGAGAGGTTGAGATCTGAGAACGGACAGACTGCCTACTCAAGTGGGTCCCTGACCCCTAAGTAGCCTAACTGGGAGACATCCCCCACTAGGTGCAGACTGACAACTCACACCTCACATGGCGAGGTACACCCCTGAGAGGAAGCTTCCAGAGCAAGAATCAGACAGCAACACTTGCTGTGCAGCAATATTCTATCTTCTGCAGCCTCCGCTGCTGATACCCACGCAAACAGGGTCTGGAGTGGACCTCAGGCAAACTCCAACAGACCTACAGCTGAGGGTCCTGATTGTTAGAAGGAAAACTAACAAACAGAAAGGACACCCACACCAAAACCCCATGAGTACGTCACCATCATCAAAGAACAAAGGCAGATAAAACCACAAAGATAGGGAAAAAGAAGTGCAGAAAAGCTGGAAATTCAAAAAATCAGAGTGCATCTCCCCCTCCAAAGGAATGCAGCTCATCGCCAGCAAGGGAACAAAGCTGGATGGAGAATGATTTTGACGAGTTGAGAGAAGAAGGCTTCAGTTGATCAAACTTCTCAGAGCTAAAGGAGGAACTACATAACCAGCGCAAAGAAACTAAAAACCTTGAAAAAAGATTTGACGAATGGCTAACTAGAATAACCAATGTAGAGAAGTCATTAAAAGAACTGATAGAGACGAAAACCATAACACAAGAACTACGTGACAAATGCACAAGCTTCAGTAACCGACTCGATCATCTGGAAGAAAGAGTATCAGCGATTGAAGATCAAATGAATGAAATGAAGCAAGAAGAGAAGTGTAGAGAAAAAAGAGTAAAAAGAAATGAACAAAGCCTCCAAGAAATATGGGATTATATGAAAAGACCAAATCTACGTCTGATTGGTGTGCCTGAAAGTGTCGGGGAAAATGGAACCAAGTTGGAAAACACTCTGCAGAATATCATCCAGGAGAACTTCCCCAACCTAGTAAGGCAGGCTAACATTCAAATTCAGGAAATACAGAGAATGCCACAAAGATACTCCTCGAGAAGAGCAACTCCAAGACACATAATTGTCAGATTCACCAAAGTTGAAATGAGGAAAAAATGTTAAGGGCAGCCAGAGAGAAAGGTCAGGTTACACACAAAGGGAAGCCCAGCAGACTAACAGCAGATCTCTCAGGAGAAACTCTACAAGCCAGAAGAGAATGGGGGCCAATATTCAACATTCTTAAAGAACAGAATTTTCAACCCAGAATTTCATATCCAGCCAAACTAAGTTTCATCAGTGAAGGAGAAATAAAATCCTTTACAGACAAGCAAATGCTTAGAGATTTTGTCACCACCAGGCCTGCCCTACAAGAGATCCTGAAGGAAGCACTAAATATGGAAAGGAACAACAGGTACCAGCCATTGCAAAAACATGTCAAAATGTAAAGTCCATTGATGCTAGGAAGAAACTGCATCAACTAGCTAGCAAAATAACCAGCTAATATCACAATGACAGGATCAAGTACACACATAACAATATTAACCTTAAATGTAAATGGACTAAATGGTCCAATTAAAAGACACAGACTGGCAAATTGGATAAAGAGTCAAGACCCATCAGTTTGCTGTATTCAGGAGACCCACCTCACATGCAGAGACACACATACACTCAAAATAAAGGGATGGAGGAAGATCTACCAAGCAAATGGAAAACAAACAAAAAAAAAAAAGCAGGGGTTGCAATCCTAGTCTCTGATAAAACAGACTTTAAACCATCAGAGATCAAAAGAGACAAAGAAGGCCATTACATAATGGTAATGGGATCAATTCATCAGGAAGAGCTAATTATCCTAAATATATATGCACCCAATACAGGAGCACCCAGATTCATAAAGCAAGTCCTTAGAGACTTACAAAGAGACTTAGACTGACATACAATAATAATGGGAGACTTTAACACCCCACTGTCAACATTAGACAGATCAATGAGACAGAAAATCAACAAGGATATCCAGGAATTGAACTGAACTCTGCACCAGGTGGACCTAATAGACATCTACAGAACTCTCCATCCCAAATCAACAGAATATACATTCTTCTCAGCACCACATCACACTTATTCCAAAATTGGCCACATAGATGGAAGTAATGTACTCCTTAGCAAAGGTAAAAGAACAGAAATGATAACAAACTGTCTCTCAGACCACAGTGCAAAAAGCGAACATGCAACTGCTGTATGACTGACAATCCCACTACTGAGCATTTGTCCCAGAAAATGAAGACTTGTGCTCATGCAAAAATTGGTACCTGAATATTCATAGCACACTGATTTGTATTGGAAAAACAAAACATGGTCGGGCGCAGTGGCTCATGCCTGTAATCTCAGCACTTTGGGAGGTTGAGGTGGGTGGATCACCTGAGATCAGTAGTTCAAGACCAGCCTGGCCAACATGGTGAAACTCCATCTCTACTAAAAATACAAAAATTAGCTGGATGTGGTGGCGCACGCCTGTAATCCCAGCTACTTGGGAGGCTGAGGTGGGAGAATAACTTGAACCTGGGAGGCGGAGGTTGCAGTAAGCCGAGATTGCACCACTGCATTCCAGCCTGGGTGGCAGAGTGAGATTCTGTTTCAAAAAAAAAAAAAGTAAAAGAAGGGAAAACAAAACAAAACAAAACTTGGAAACAGCCCATATGTCTTATAGTAGGTGAATGGTTAGAGAAAAATACTGTGGTATATCCACCACCATGGCGTATGACTCTGCCATGAAAATTAGTGAATTTTAGTCCACACAACAGTCTAGATGACTCCAGGAAATTATGCTGAATAAAAGGAGCCAATCCATAAGTTTACAGACAGTAGGACTCCCTTTACATAATATTCTTTTTTATTATTTATTTCTTTATTTATTTTAAACTTTTATTTTAGGTTCAGGGGTACATGTGCCAGTTTGTTATATAGGCAAACTCATATCACAGGAGTTTGTTGTACAGATTATTTTGTCACTCTGGCACTAAGCCTATTACCCTATATAATATTCTTGTAATGACAAAATTATAGAACTGGCAAACAGATTAGTGATTACCAAGGATTAGGGATGGGTGCTGAGGTCTGGAGGGAGGTACATGTGATTATAAAAGGATAAATGAATGATCCTTGTGGTAATAAAATTGTTCAGTATGTTGACTGTGCTGTTAGATACGTGAACCTACATATGTGATAAAATTCCATGGAACAAAATACACACACACACAAATGGGTACAAGCAAGACCAGGGAAATGTGAACAACATCGGTGGATTGTACAAATGTCATTGTCTTGGTTGTGATCTTGTAGTACAGTTTTCTAAGATGTTACCGTTTGGGGAGATTGGATCTAGGGTACATGGGATCTCTCTGTATTATCTCTTACATCTACAATTACCTCAACTAAAATTTCAATAAACATATAGACAGTGACAGATAAAGTGCCACTAGACTTGTCTCAGAGAAGCAAGAGGTGCAACTCCCAGAGCAATTTCTACGCAGAGCACTGTGTCGTGAAGCCTGATCCAAGGCCCTGTCTGGACTCGATGGGACAGAGAACCTCTTCAGTGATGTCTGCCCTCATGAAGGTGGAAGTGTCCTCAGAACTAGTGCTGCATGTTGGCCACCCATTCCGTGTGGAGTGCCTGTCTCACAATGACAGTGTGGCACTGTGACATCTGGGGTAGAAGGGGTTTTGAGGCAGCAGGGCCTGTTTAGGGCTCCACAAATTCCACCACTGTAGGCCACACCCTACAAGTCCAGGTGGGGTTCCATGATTACAATGGGTTCTACACTAGCCGGATCCCTAAGGGGCTGAGACTGTGGCTAATGTACCAGAAGCTGATATTCACTGAACCTAGGCCCTGTGCTCTACATGAATCAATTTACTTAATCCTTGCCACAGTCCTATTGCTTACTTTTGAAAACCAGGCTTTCCTGTTCCCAGATGTTCCAAGCCTGGTGTATTAGGTGTTCATTCTGCCACTAGGTCATTGGCTGATACTGACTTCATAGAGCAGCTGAGAGGTCCCTGGGAGTGACTCTCATCAGCCACTCCTCACTCACCTCCTGCCTCCTGTGCCCCAGGATTGCTGGCTAATTAGGAAGTGGCCAAGTGGGACCGTGCAGGAATCCTGGACTCTCCACAGCCACCACATGCTATGGTCAGACAGCAGGGCTCCAGGGCAGGGGTCTTGGGTAGCAATAGGCGACCTCTATGGAGCATTGCCTGGGTGTCAGACCCTGTGCTCAGAGTGTCACCCTTATCCTCTGACTTCATCCCTCCCAGCGTCCTGCGAAATTGTAGGATTTCCATCCCTTTTTCATGATAAGGAGATCGAGGGTTACAGAGGTGAAGTTGCCCGAGTGCACAAAGCTGATCAGTGGAGAGCAGTGATTTGCACCCAGGTCTGACTGACCCCAGAGCCCATGATCAAGTTTAGAGTCCTGCATAGGGCCTAGTGGAGGTCTCAGTAAATGTACAATGGCTGAATGAAAGGCCACTGGATAAATCTCATCCTGGGGCAGTACTAGTAGTCTTTAGGGTATGTGTCCTGAAATGAGGTAGCACACCCGTCAACCAGGGTAATGGGTGTCATCTGAGCTTGTGCTAAAAGATCCATCTCCTTATAGAGGCATCAAGGAGAATTGTTCATGTTTGTTGAGTACCTGCGATACATCCAGTTCTGGGCTGCACTTCAATGATGAATGAGATGGGGTCTCCTGTTTTAGAAAACAGTGTTGCTATGGAGACCAATGTCAGTTGTGAACTTTCTGGTGTTTACCTGCTGTTTCCATCTCGTGAAGCCCCGTCCACCTTGTCACCTTGCTTCAGATCACCACTTGGGCTGTGACTGGTACGCATTTCTGTGATGGGTTTCACTTAGGGGTTTTAGACTCTTTTATGATTGGGCTTGGCTGGGCCTGGGCCTCCTGATATGGTGGTTTAACCCTCATTTCAGCATGTGTGTGTGTCATGGGGTGGTGAGAAGGCACATTATTGCAAGAGTTTAAGCTTCCTTGCTTTTTCAAGTATCTTTCAGGTATACTCTCCTAATTAGTATTTTGTTGGGCTAGTGGGTCTCAAAGTGTGTACTCTGGACCAGCAGCATTACCTAGGAGTTTTTTGAATGCAGAAGATTAGGCCCCATCCCAGACCTACTGAATCAGAATCTCTGGAGTTGGGCCCAGCAATCTGTGTTTTGACAAGCTCTCCAGGTGATTATGATGCAAGCTCAGGTTTAAGAACCATTGATAAATATAATGGGCCTGGGGTGTGGCTGGTACTTCATAAATGGTCAAGATGGTTACTTGGAATGACGCTGATACTTTGTAGAGCTGACTGATCAAGAACTTGTGGTTTCTGAAGGAGGCAACATAGACCTGGTGCTCACCTTGGTTTGCCAAGGACCTTCCAGTATTTAGCCTGAAAGTCCCACATCCTGGCAACTTCTTAAAGTCACAGACATTTAGTTACCTTACTGGTAAAAGACAGTGTAGTACCACCCATTGATGCCAGGGTGCCATTATGTACCTTGAATTTATAGAGGGGCAAACTGACAGAGAGAAGTCACACAGGAAGGATGTGCTGGTGCCAGAATTCAAATCCAGATCTGTCTCACTCCAGGCACTATGCTTTTAACAAATTTCTCGATGTGGAATTGCTATGTCAGAGCATGCATGTGAAAAATGTCTAATACTATTGCTGAATTGTTATTCAAGAGGCACACCACATTGCCTCTTGTCCGAGAGCCACAGCCACACACATATTTTTATGCACTATTGTATATATATTAATGCAGCATATATATGTATGTATATATGAGAATGCATATAAAAAGATGTGTTTTTTCCATATATTTATCAAATGGGGGTTTATGAACCTGTTTAATCTTTGCCAATCTGATAAGTAGGCCTCATTTTATTTTCTGGTGCACATTTTTGACCTCAGCCAGTGTGCGCAGTTGGGCAGCAAAGCTGAGTGTAATGGGACACAGGAAATTGAATAGGGCATACCTTGTTTTGGCTTAGTGTGAACTTCGTTGAAATAAAGTCCTGATGTACTTCAGAGGCTCCTGGGGACACCATTAAAGATACATATGTGAAAATCTATGAGGATGAACATCCCATCTCATTGGTCCCAAGTGGATGCCAGGATTGGAGAGACCATGTTGTAAAGAAGCTTGCTAATCTTTTCTAAGTCTCTAAAGACATCTTCCTCCTTCAAGTTGCAGTTATATGCTTGGGGCTTGGCTGATGAACCCATTAGGTTACCTGGGGGAACAACATGTCGGAGGTTTAGGACACATACTCTCTCTATTCCTCAAGGGAATTTGTCTCTTTCTTCCAACCTCCTCAAATTGGTGGCAGAGTAGAGGGACATTTGAGCTGTCAAAGGAATTGGAGAGGGCACAGGAATTCCAAAGCATGAGGTTGGAGGAGATATATATATATATGTTGTAAATGTGGAGAACCCACTAGCAAGTGAAAACGGGAGCCATATTCCTGTGCAAAGCCTACAAAAAGTTTGTGACTGAGGTGTTGAAAATACGGAAGTTCTGACTCTCAATTCTTGTTTGCCTTTGAAGATCCTTTGAACCCAACGTCTCAACTCACCTGGACTATTTTACCTCAAGGGTTCAGGGATAGCCCCCATCTATTTGGCCAGGAATTAGCCCAAGACTTGAACCAGTTCTCATACCTGGACATTCTTGTCCTTCGGTATGTGGATGATTTACTTTTAGCCACCCGTTCAGAAACCTTGTGCCATCAAGCCACCCAGGCGCTTTTTAATTTTCTCGCCACCTGTGGCTACAGGTTTCCAAACCAAAGGCTCAGCTTTGCTCATAGCAGGTTAAATACTTAGGGCTAAAATTATCCAAAGGCACCAGGGCCCTCAGTGAGGAATGTATCCTCCTATACTGGCTTATCCTCATCCCCAAACCCTAAAGCAACTAAGAGGGTTCCTTGGCATAACAGACTTCTGCCGAATATGGAGTCCCAGGTATGGCAAAATAGCCAGGTCATTATATACACTAATTAAGGAAACTCAGAAAGTCAATACTCATTTAGTAAAATGGACACCTGAAGCAAAAGCGGCTTTCCAGGCCCTAAAGAAGGCCTTAGCCCAAGCTCCAGTTTTAAGCTTGCCAACGGGGCAATACTTTTCTTTAAATGTCACAGAAACAACAGGAATAGCTCTAGGAATCCTTACACAGGTCTGAGGGATGAGCTTGCAACCCGTGGCATACCTGAGTAAAAAAATTGATGTAGTGGCAAAGGGTTGACCTTATTGTTTACAGGTAGTGGTGGCAGTAGCAGTCTTAGTATCTAAAACAGTTAAAATAATACAGGGAAGAGATCTTACTGTGTGGACATCTCATGATGTGAACGGCATACTCACTGCTAAAGGAGACTTGTGGCTGTCAGACAACCGTTTACTTAAATATCAGGCTCCATTACTTGAAGGGCCAGTGCTGCGACTGCACACTTGTGCAACTCTTAATCCAGCCACATTGCTTCCAGACGATGAAGAAAAAATAGAACTTAACCGTCAACAAGTAATTGCTCAAACCTACACCACTCAGGGGAACCTTCTAGAGGTTCCCTTGACTGATCCTGACCTCAACTTGTATATTGATGGAAGTTCCTTTGTAGAAAAAGGACTTCGAAAAGCAAGGTATGCAGTGATCAGTGAAAATGGAATACTTGTAAGTAATCCCTTCACTCCAGGAACTAGCGCTCAGCTGGCAGAACTAATAGCCCTCACTCAGGCACTAGAATTAGGAGAAGGAAAAAGGATAAATATATGTACAGACTCTAAGTATGCTTACCTCGTCCTCCATCCCCACGCAGCAATATGGAGAGAAAGGGAATTCCTACCTTCTGAGGAAACATCTATCGAACGTCAGGAAGCCATTAGGAGATTATTATTGGCTGTACATAAACCTAAAGAGATGGCAGTCTCACTCTACCGGAGTCATCAGAAAAAAAAAAAAAGGGAAATAGAAGGGAACTGCCAAGCGGATATTAAAGTCAAAAGAGCCGCAAGGCAGGACCCTCCATTAAAAATGCTTATAGAAGGACCCCTAATATGGGGTAATCCCCTCCAGGAAACCAAGCCCCAGTACTCAAAAGAAAAAACAGAATGGGAAACCTCACGAGGACATAGTTTCCTCCCCTCAGGATGGCTACCTACCAAAGAAGGAAAAACACTTTCGCCAGCAGCTAACCAATGGAAATTACTAAAAACCCTTCACCAAACCTTTCACTTAGGCATTGGTAGCAGATGGCCAAATCATTATTTACTGGACCAGACCTTTTCAAAACTATCAAGCAGATAATCAGGGCCTGTGAAATGTGCCAAAAGAATAACCCCCTGCACTTCAGGCCATACATTTCAATCCCTGTACCTGAACAATGGAACAACTTCAGCACAGAAATAAACACCACTTCCGTTTTAGTAGGACCTCTTGTTTCCAATCTGAAAATAACCCATACCTCAAACCTCACCTGTGTAAATTTAGCAATACTATAGACACAACCAACTCCCAATGCATCAGGTGGGTAACTCCTCCCACACGAATAGTCTGCCTACCCTCAGGAATATTTTTTGTCTGTGGTACCTCAGCCTATCATTGTTTAAATGGCTCTTCAGAATCTGTGTGCTTCCTCTCATTCTTAGTGCCCCCTACGACCATCTACACTGAACAAGATTTACACAATCATGTCGTACCTAAGCCCTGCAACAAAAGAGTACCCATTCTTCCTTTTGTTATCAGAGCAGGAGTGCTAGGTGGACTAGGTACTGGCATTGGCGGTATCACAACCTCCACTCAATTCTACAAACTACCTCAAAAACTAAATGGTGACATGAAATGGGTCACCAACTCCCTGGTCACCTTGCAAGATCAACTTAACTCCCTAGCAGCAGTAGTCCTTCAAAATCAAAGAGCTTTAGACTTGCTAACTGCCAAAAGAGGGGACCTGTTTATTTTTACGGGGAAAATGCTGTTATTTTGTTAATCAGTCCGGAATCATCACCAAAAAAGTTGAAAAAATTCGAGATTGAATACAACGTAGAGCAGAGGAGCTTCAAAACGCTGGACCCTAGGGCCTCCTCAGCCAATGGATGCCCTGGATTCTCCCCTTCTTAGGACCTCTAGCAGCTATGATATTGTTACTCCTCTTTGGACCCTGTATGTTTAACCTCCTTGTTAAGCTTGTCTCTTCCAGAATCAAAGCTATAAAGCTACAAATCATTCTTCAAATGGAGCCACAGATGCAGTCCATGACTAAAATCTACCACAGACCCCTGGACTGGCCTGCTAGCCCATGCTCCCATGCTGATGACATCAGAGGCACCCCTCCTGAGGAAATCTCAACTGCATGACCCCTACTACACCCCAGTTCAGCAGGAAGCAGTTAGAGCGGTCATCGGCCAACCTCCTCAACAGCACTTGGGTTTTCCTGTTGAGAGGGGGGACTGAGGGACAGGACTAGCTGGATTTCCTAGGCCAACTAAGAATCCCTAAGTCTACCTGGGAAGGTAACCACATCCACCTTTAAACACAGGGCTTGCAACTTAGCTCACACCGGACCAATCAGGTAGTAAAGAAAACTCACTAAAATGCTAATTAGGCAAAAACAGGAGGTAAAGAAATAGCCAATCATCTATAGTCTGACAGCACAGCGGGAGGGACAATGACCGGGATATAAACCCAGGCATTCAAGCCAGCAATTGGCTACCCTCTTTGGGTCCCCTCCATTTTTATGGGAGCTCTGTTTTCACTCTATTAAATCTTGCAACTGCAAAAAAAAAAAAAAAAAAAAAAAGAAAAAAAAAAGAAAATACAGAAGTTGAAGGAATAATGAAAAGGGAAATTAAGGGACTTAAATATATATATAGCTTAGACTCTGAAGGGAAGAAGGAGGCCTCAAGAAAGGCCCAAAAACTGGAGGAGGCACTGTCGCAGATGGCTAAAATTTAGAAGAAAGGAAAGTTTTACATACCATGTTCCAAGAAAGAGGTAGTCTACATGAGTTGTGGAGTCCCTGTGCCCCTAATTGGGTAGCTTTCTGATGTGATTGCCTGCTCGGAAGATTTCTCCCAAGTGACTTACATTCACAGCAGGTAGACTGGACAACTAACAAGGATTGATACCTTGGTGAAGAGAAAACCCCCCCAAACCCCCCCAAAATTTTCCATTTTGGAAGTTTTTCAGCTCTATCAAGTTGTACTTTAGATACAATAAGATCCACCCATTTTTATTTATTTATTTATTTTTTAGATGATTTAGATTTTATTTTATTTTCATTTATTTATTTTTCTTCAATTTTTCTTTTTCTTTTTTTTTTTTTTTTTTTTTTTTGAGATGGAGTCTCACTCTGTTACCCAGGCTGGAGTGCAGTGGCGTGATCTCGGCTCACTGCAAGCTCTGCCTCCTGGGTTCACGCCATTCTCCTGCCTCAGCCTCCCAAGTAGCTGGGACTACAGGCACCCACCACCACGCCTGGCTAATTTTTTTGTATTTTTAGTAGAGACCGAGTTTCACCATGTTAGCCAGGATGGTCTCGATCTCCTGACTTCGTGATCCACCCGCCTCGGCCTCCCAAAGTGCTGGGATTACAGGCGTGAGCCACCGTGCCCGGCCTTTTTCTTCAATTTTTATTTTAAGTTTGGGGGTGCATGTGCAGGATGTGCAGGTTTGTTACATAGGTAAACGTGTGCCATGCTGGTTTGATGTACAGGCCATCTCATCACCTAGGTATAAGCCCAGCATCCATTAGCTATTCTTCCTGATGCTCTCCTTTCCCTAACACCCTGGCTCCAACAGGCCCCAGTGTGTGTTGTTCCCCATAATGTGTCCATGGATCCACCAGTTTTAAATGTACAGTTGGATGAATTTTAGTAATTTTATACAGTTGTGTAATCACCACCACAATTAAGTCATGGTGCAGTTTCATATATCTAAAAAGCTTTCTTGTGTCCATTTATACCCTTCCAAGACCCCATTAATTTGCTTTCTGTCACTGCAGTCTTTTGTATTTGACTTCTACTTAGCATAATATTTTTGAGATTTATCCATCTTGTTGGGTCTATCAGGATTTGCTCCTTTTAATTGCACAGTTTGTTTATCCATTCATCAGTTGATGGACGTCTGAATTGTTTCCAGTTTGGGGCTACTATGAATCATGCTGCTATGAACTTTTGAGTGTGGGTATCTCTGGATGTATATTTTCACTTCTTTTGGGTATATATCTAGAAGTGGAATTTTTGGGTTGTATGTTAACTGTATGTTTAATTTCATAACACATACAACTTCCTCCCATACTGTTTTGCAAGTGGTTATACCCACTTCGGATTCTCACCAGCAATTTCTGTGAGAGATCTATTGATCCACATCCTTTCCATCACTTGGTATTGTCAGTCTTTTTAATATTAGCCATTTGAATGGGTGTGTAGTGATGTATCATTGTGGTTCTAATTCACATTTTTTCTTTTTTTTTTTTGAGACGGAGTCTTGCTCTGTTGCCCAGGCTAGAGTGCAGTGGCCTGATCTTGGCTCACTGCAGACTCTGCCTCCCCGGTTCAAGCGATTCTCCTGCCTCAGCCTCTGGAGTAGCTGGGATTACAGATGCCCACCACTGCGCCTGGCTAATTTTTGTATTTTTTAGTAGAGACGGGGTTTCACCATCTTGGCCAGGCTGGTCTCGAACTCCTGACCTCATGATCCACCCACCTTGGCCTCCCAAAGTGCTGGGATTACAGGCATGAGTCACCGCACCCAGCCTGGGTAGAGGTTTATATTCTTTCCCAAATGGATATCCAGTTGTTCAGGCATTATTTGTTTAAAAAACAGTCCTGGTTTGTTTGTTTGCTTTTCTTCTGTTTTCTCTCTGTACTTGTATTTTACCCAGCTAAGGGTCCATTGTCTGTGTCTGGTAACAATCATGGGGATCTAAATTATAAGTGGAAATACTACTGTTTCTTCAGAAATGGAGCCTAGGTTGTAAGGAATATCAGTAATTTTGTGTGGCTATGGCATTTGGTAATGTTTTGTGGGTGTGTAAACTAAGGATACCACAAGAAGAACCAATACACATGTTAATCCATTTATCCTCACCTATCTTTGAAGACCTCCAAAAATATTAACTGTAATTTAGCTCAGAAACTATCCAACCTAGCCTCATCTGAATCACTTAAATTGTCTTAAATTGTGCCTTAAATTGTCCTTTATGTTTATTGTAGAGATAATGACTGCATATGGTTTCTAAGAAATTGAACAGTATAGAAGAGAAAGTTTCCTGTTTATTTACTAGTTTCCAGTCGAGAGGTAACTTGTAAAATTATTTTGAATTTTGAGTTTTTCTGATGATTAACATCATTACTCTAAAAATGTGTTTATACTTCTAGCTCTTGCTTTATCATTTTTAGACAATATTTGTTGACTACTAAGAAAAATGAAGGATTTAACATATGCTACCTCTTTAACCTATTTCTGATGTCCTCCAAATTTTATTATATTATTATAATTTTCAGAACACCTTAGTGGTTGCCTTTATAACTTTAAGTAATATATTTAAATCTCTATTTCTGTATCCATTAATTACATACAATGTTTATTGGCACTCATTTCAGAGACACTTGCCTACCCTCTTTCTCCCTCCACTGCTTCCGACTTCTGCCAGGTGTAACATTTCTTGTACATTATTAAGCTCATAGTAACTACCACCTGTATTCAAATCTCTGTTGCAACACTTGTTATCTATGTAATCTTGGGTAAATTACTGAACGTCTCTGTGCCATCACTTTCGTCAATTGTCAAATGGAGATGATAACATCTTCATAGGGTTGCTGTAAGACAAAATTTTACTGAAATCGAAATAAATATTTCAAAGCACTTAAAATTATATTTGGCATGCAGAAAGTGCTTTTTAAGTGTTAAATTTAAAAATAAAATGACAAAATTAAAAACAAAAAAATTCCGTTTTACAACTTTAATGAAATCTTCAGACTGCTGTATCTCTAGCTTGATTCAAAAAATCAAACCAATGGGCAAAAGAGATAAACATTTCACCAAGGAGGATATACAGATGGCAAATAGACACATGGAAATATGTTCAACGTCATTAAATATTAGAGAGACTTAAATTAAAAACACCATGTATCTATCAGAAGGGCTAAAATTAGTACATTAACATGCTTTGGAAGATGTGGTGAAACTGGATCACTCATACATTGCTGGTAGAAATGTAAAATGATACAGCCACTTTAGGAGAAAGTTTCTTTTGGAGGAAAGTGGGTGTAGATATAAGAAGGAAACATAAGGGATTCTTGTGGTGATGGAATTGTTCTGTGTTTTGACTATACCTTGACTGTACCAACGTCAATATCTTGGTTGTGATATTGTGTTATAATTTTACAAAGTGCCATCAGTGAGGGAAATGGGGTAAAGGGTACACTGGATCCTCTGGCTCTCTCTGTGTTGTTTCTTACAACTACATGTGAATCTAAAATTACCTTAAAATTAAAAGTTTACAGCTAGGCATGGTGGCACATGCCTATAATCCTAGCACTTTGGGAGGCTGAGGCCGGTGGACTGCTTGAGCCCAGGAGTTTGAGACCAGCCTGGCTACCATGGCAAAACCCCATCTCTACAAAAAAAATACATAAAATTCGCTGGGCATGGTGGCACGTGCCTGTAGTCCCAGCTATGGAGTTGGTACTGAGGTGGGAGAATGACCTGAGACCGGGAAGTTGAGGCTGTAGTGAGCCATGATTGCACCACTGCACTGCAGCCTGGGTAACGGGAGGCTGTCTCAAAATGAGACCCTGTCTCAAAAAAAAAAAAAAAATTACAAGCTTAATTTAAATCAGCGTTTCCAATAGTAAATTCCATGTAAATAATATTCACAGCAAGACTGAGGTGTGTGATTGGACCCAGAGAGAAAAAAATGTAATCATATGGCACCAAAGAAGGGCTGCTTGAAGGAGAATGTTTCAAGTGTCAAGATCAAATGGATTATCTTTTCTTACACTCCTTCAATGGCTCAGGATGATGCCACGTTTTAGTATGCCTCTTATTAGAACCAAGATCATAGGACAGCTTTTTGTTTTCTTTACAGTTCCTAATTGTATTTGTTTTATTGACAACCAAAACCACGTATAAATAACTTCTGGTTTCTTACATGGGTTGAGTATGGAATTTGTGTCCATCTTAAGAGTATTTTTCACTGACCTCCCTGACTTCCTGTTCTAATTATGACCTGTTGCTTTCTTGGTCAGCTTAGTAGTTGTCATCTTGAACTTTCTGTTATGTGTATCTCTGTGATGCTTTAAAACACAGATTCCCAGGCCTCACCACCGATCTATTAAATTAGCTGGGGTATGGGTGTTTCTGAAAAGCTCCCTCAAGTGACTTTGCTGATTAGTCACATTTGGGACCCCATTTAGCTAATCCTTAGAGTCCTATAGCTGTTATTATTAATAATAATAATAGTAATAATATATACTGTTTATTGAGGATTTACTATGTAACAGGCATTATTTTAGGTGTGAGTTCATGGTCTCATTTACTCTTTACTACAAACCTATGAAGGAGGTACTATTATTATCCTGATTTCAGAGAAAACTGAGTATCAGAGAAGTTAAATCACACCACTTTCAAGCTCCAAAGCCAGAATTAGAACTCAGTTTTGTCTGACAATATAATCTTCAATTTTAACCAATGAACTATGTTAATTTTAAATTGGTGGGTGTGGTGACACTTACCTGTAATCTCAGCTACTCAGGAGGCTGAGGCAGAAGGATGGCTTGAGTGGAGGAGTTCTGGGTTGTAGTGCCCTGTGACGATAGGGTGTCTGCACTGGGTTCAGCATCAATATGATGACCTCCTGAGAGCAAGGGACTACCAGGTTGCCCAAGGAGGGGTGATCTAGCCTAGGAATGGAGAAGGTCAAAACTCCTGTGTTTATCAGTAGTGGGATTGTGTGTGAATAGCTGCTGTACTCCAGCCTGGGCAACATAGACCCCATCTCTAAAAATTAAAATTATAAGATAAAATAAAATTAAAACTCAGTAGCTCCATGGAAAACATCTAGAAGTCAAAGAGCTTATTATTGGAGCACAGGTAAAAGAAGAGTAAAAGGAGAGTATGTATTGTCAACAAATTTTATAGCTAAAACCTGGCATTTTTTAATTAGTTAATTAAGCAATGTCATTTTTGTAAGATACCAGAGATTTGAAAAACGGGCCATGGATTAAGTGGAAAGCCTTGGGGATTTCTTTTGAACTCTGAATATTTTGGATGTCATAGAAACAATTTATAAATAAACTTCCCATTGTTGAACTAGAGTCTTAATATTTACAAATAACATATGCTCTTACTGTTCTGACATGGACTGATCCCCAAGATCCATCAGGTTAAAAAGAAATAGCATATGCTACCATCTATATTAAAAAGAGGAGGCATGCATATTTGCATTTGGTGATGAAGACATAAGAATCTCTGAAAAGATACACAAGAAGAAAACAAAACAAAACAAAACAAAACAAAAAAACCCCATGCCCTAGGAATGGGCACAAAAATAATGTTTGAAATCTAAATCTAAATTGTTAATAAAATGTGCAAAACTACTACACACACATAATGGAATAGTGAATTTTGTGTTACATTAGATCACTGTATGCTTTCATACTGTATTGGTTGTTTTTCTTGTGTAATTTAAAAACTAAACCAACTCTGCTAATTAAGCTCTCCCTGGCCAAGAGCTCACTTGGATCTCTGACAGTTCCTAGTTAAAGCCTAGTTTGTGGTTTTTGACAACAAACCAAGACCCTGTTGTTTGCTTCAAGAAAGCTGGCTGGTTTTAGTTTCTGGCATTATTCTGGGGGGTACCCTCATCCCAACAAGTCACTAATTGTCTTGACCATGACTTATAATTGTGCCAGATTTTTCTTAGTTGCTTTCTGTTTGAGTCAGGTAGTAAGAGTAGTGATGAAATTATTATTAATTTGGTTTTGATTTATGACAGATTATCTTGGAAACAGGAATAGGTGGTATACAGAGATGACTATATAAGGACAAAATCAACTAAATCAAATTAGTTGAACTAATATATGTGTTTTTGGCATATATTTTAATTCTTCCACTCATTGCTTCTTAATTAGTCCAGAACTCCAAAGATGAAAATACCATCGGCAAGTGACATTTAATAAGATGAAATGTTAAAAATGTACTACTTCTGATAATGGTATTCAATGTCAATAGTATTTAGTTATTTTTTTTTTTACAATTTTACTTATTTATTTTGGCATGTTTAAGAATAGGAAAAGAGGCTGAGCCAGAGACCTTCAATACTTTATTATTAAATCTACCTCATCTCCCTTTTTGTATCTCCCTATCAGAAAAGAAATGGCCTAAGAATTTCCACCTGCTTAGTATGATATTTTAAGACATCTCATAACACTTTGATTTCACTGACATATTACCCAAAGCAACTAGTTTCCATCACCTTTATCCTCTTATGAATCCCCAAACTAAGCTTAAAAGGAAATCACAAGGCTTGTAAAAAAAAAAAAAAAAAAATAGAACTATTTCTTCCTTCCCCTATATGCTCTACTGGTGTCACTTAACTAAAACTCCTCAGTCTGCGACCTTGAGAAACCTAGAGGCTAAATAGGAGTAGAGTATTGAAGGTCATCCCCTCGACCAAGACCCAAAAAGAAGAGCATATATTCATCCTAACAGGTATGTGTTTTCATAATTATGGCAGATGGTGATTGAAGCAAAGGCAATTCAGAAAGGGGGGGCACGTGAAAGCAATAATTTTGAATGTTTGACATTTGTTTTGAAACTACCTTACTACCCCGTACCCTTTACCATCTGTCTGTTATCCCTCCCAACACCCACCTCTGTCTTCCCACAGGGCTCCATTGTGTGCAGTTCCTGTTTCTCAGGGGCGGAGCTGTGGGAGGCAGCCATGGGTGCCATAATAGGCACCTGCGGCCAGCACAATGGGCTGTGGGTGCTTGTGGGAGAGACAGATTGATGTATTGTGCATGGGGGAGGAGGGCTGTCACTTGAATCCATGTGAACCCAGGCTTTAGGGGCAAGGGAGATTGACAGCTTTTGTAGGTTGCATTTCTTTTTCAAAGCTTGGCTTTAATAGACAGTAAGTTTGGGGCCCCAGGCTTTCACTCCCATAATTCTAACAGGGCAATCACGAGCATTCAGCATTTCTTTTTACCCCCCTTGTTACGCATTAAATGATTTCAGTAAAGGAATGTGCAGCATTAATTAGAATTTGTTAGCAGATACCAAGGGGAAAAGTTTCTTCACAACAACTATAGGAGGTGTCATTTGTACAAAGACGTTTTTGTTTTCTTTCCCCATTACATTATCACTGCAATATGTAAGGTAGTGATTCTTTTCATTTAAATTAAGTGGAAAGCTACTAAATCTTGTTTTATTCTCCAAAAAGAATAAGGTCCTTAACACTTATCTTTTAACTTCTTTCATTTCCTAAGGTTGGTGTTTACTTTTGCTTTCAGTCTGACCCATTTACTGGTCTGTGTGGTTGTGTATCCAGTTTTGTGTACCATTTAGCTCTTACAATTACAAGCAACCCACTACTGATATATAAGGATTGTTTCCAGGTGAAAATAGCTAGCAATAATACTGGAAATCATGGCTACTGGAGCCCATTTTGGTAATGGTATACTGAGAAATGGTAAAAATTAGACTGCTATAGATTTGTGTCCTAACTTATTTTCTAACAATATTTTTCCCTACTTGATATTTAACCTTACCCATGACATCAAACTTATGGAAGAATGAGGCAGTGGCAAAGGAATATTTTTTTCCCCGCAGAAAACTTACTCTTAAACCATGTCAGTTTTTTTTTTAAACATCAAAAGTTCTCCCTCACACACATACACAGATAGCATCATTTCCTTAGAGCAAGTAAAAAAATGGTCTTTTTGTTTAGTATCTGTTTCCTATTATTTTAAAAATAATCCAGACACTTTAGAATTATATAGGAAGAAAGCTGATGTCAGATAGGGTATCTTATAAACACATCTTTGGCATCCTGGGAACTAATAAGACATTACTAAAATTTCTGGTGTGATTTTTTTCTAACATCTCGCTTATATAAAATCATTTTCTCAATAGAAGGAGTTGGAGGCTAATTGAATTAGAATTTCTCCACTCAATTGTTTTATTTAAATGTGTTAAGGACAACAGTGAAAAATATTGTCTACCATTATTTCTCAGAAAGAACATAGTCTCACACAGTTGTCTGGCCCTGTCTATAATAATAATTTGGTGCAATGGTTTAAAAAGTAGTGGGGTGATAATAATTAGGGTGTGCGACACAGAAATTTCAATGTGGGATTCAACATTTCACCATGCAGGGCATGAAAATTGCCGACCAGGGCTAGTCAGCTCTAAGTACTAATTAACTAATTAATCAGGTGCTGAAACCAACTGAATGGAGGATACCAGCCAGACAACTCAAGCCCAAGCAGAGGTTTGTGCTCTTTAAAAGACAGAACAGTCTTTCTTCTCAGTTTTTAACCTAGTCAAAAATGAGAAGAGAAAGTAGGATATGCCGTCCTATCGTCAGTCATTTTGGTCTAAACTTTTTACTTAGAGAAAATAAAACAAAAGCATGTGCCTGTGATACTAACCGTGATACACCATATGTAGGGCAACCCTCAAAGCGCTGCAAACCTGCCTACTCCTTGGCCATGAAGTATTAACATTTCAGGTCTGGTGAGGGGTGGGGGATGAAGTAGGGTCTGCCTTCTTGGTTTCTTCCACAATGTATTTTCTGAACATAAAAGAATGAGAAACGTATCTCTCCTCAGGCTGGTCTTAGGTCTTTCGCCTCATCCTTCGTTTATGTAAATGAGAAGAGTCCAATTACACATATGGAAAAAGGGTTTAATGAATCGTGAAAAAGCCCGGTTTGCAGAGAAAGAGCACAATTCCCTCTTCTCCTTCTCTTCTAAATTTAACTTAGAAACATGTATTTCTTTTAAGGGAGATGATAAAACTTAGTAATTTTATTTTATGTCCTAATTTTCATTTTTGGGAATTATTAGACAGATTTTGCTAGAAGAGTTAGCTTTATTTATGTCTGTAAGGCTTTCTGGATACTTAGCAATTTTTCCACACAAAAACTGAAAAATTCTAACTTTTTTCTCTAAATCTTAAAATTGATTACGTTAGTTCCTCCAACTTTTGATGTTATTTTTAGTTCAGTGATTTTTTTTTTTCTTTCAACACAGTTTGCTCTGGAATTGTCTGCACTGAAAAAAGATTGCATTATTACAAGGAATTTGTTACTGAACCCAAGGAAATGACGTTAGTGTTCCATACCGTTTTAGCTTAATTTTGGTATTATTATGATGTTTTAACTAGCTGGAATTTTTAGGGTGTTGGAAATTAGGTATTTTTTTTTTCTTTCTTTCCTAAAAGGGACTGAACTTTATATTAGAACAGAAAATCTCGTGTTTGGGCATTCATTTTTTTTCTTCCTTTTTTCTTTCCCCTTACTTCTTCATCTTGGAATTTTCAATAGTTGAGAGTAGTCCACACAGAATCCACTCTCCACCCCATTTTTCTTAATGACAAAAACCTTTGCAAGAATGAAGGGGGGATCAATACCATTTCTGACCGTTACTCTTAGAATTTGATAAGTATGAAACTAACCCCGAAGCAGTGCTTTGCAGGGACAGCAGGGAAGTTCTCAATCAGGACTGGAGCACTTTCCGGAGACCTTGTTTAACAACTTCATTGGATACTTGGGGAAACTGAGGCCCAAGAAGACGCAGCAGGCACTTTCCCTGTGATTTTTTTTTTTCTTCTACAAAATACTGCTTTCGTCCACGGAAAACACTTTTCTCGGGCACCTAGTGTGGGGAGGACATTGCTGGGGTCCAGACTGCCTGCCTACCCACGAGGGCCGTGCTCTTTCCACTTTTATTCCCCCGGCCTCCCCGGATCGGCGCCCTGGATGTGATCGACACCATGAAGTTGCCCCATAATCCTCTCTGGCAACATAGGATGTAAAATTTGATCAGCTCATTGGATGAAGCCGACAAGTCCCAAAAATGTGTGAAAAGGGGGCTAAGAGGTAGGCAGGCGCCGCGTTGAGGCAGCGCTCCTGCCAGCCCCCCTCCGAGTTACCGGTGCTGCAGCCGCAGCGCAAGCGGGGGCTGGGACCGAGCTGCGGGGCCGCAGCAGCGGCGGCGACCGAGGCGGCAGCGGCTGGGAGGCCGCAGCGCCATGGGGGGGCCGTAGGAGCGGACCGCGGGGCCGGAAGGGGACATCGCGGCGGCGCCGGCGGCTGTGGGGTTATCTCCGCGGCCGCGAAGGCAGCGTCCGCGCCGTTGCCGGTGGCTGAGCCGGCGGGCGGGGCGGGGCGTGCACCAGGGCCGCGGGCGACTCGCGCTGTAGCAGTTGGCCTCAGGGCCCCGCCGCCCGCGCGCCGGCCCGCCCGCCCGCCCGCAGGGCGGCGCACGCGAAGGAGGCGGCGAGCTCGGAGCAGGAGGTGAGGAGGTGGAGGACCAAGAGTAGGCGGCAGCGGCGGCGGCGGAGCAGGAGGCGGTGGTGGAGGTGCGCGGCCTGAAGAGGAGGATGGAGGAGCAGCAGAAGGAGGGCGAGGCCGAGGTCGCGGAGCATTGGTTTTCCAAGTGGGAGCGCCAGTGCCTGGCTGAGGCCGAGCAGGAGGAGCAGCTGCCCCCCGAGCTGCAGGAGGAGGCGGCTGCAGAGTTGGCGGGGCTCAAGAGCGAGAAGCAGAAGCTGTGGCACCTCTTCCAGATCTCGGCCACCGCCGTTGCTCAGCTTTACAAGGATTCTGGGTGCCAACAGCAAGGACTTTCCATGTGGGACCCCTTCCAGAATGCGGCCATGGCCGTGACCAGCCTCTACAAAGAGAGCGGGGATGCCCACCAACGAAGTTTTCACTTGGGGGTCCAGGTTGGCCACCAGCGTCGCATCAAAGATGTGCTGGAGTGGGTGAAAAAGGGCCGGAGCACCATTCGTCGTGAAGACTTGATTAGCTTCCTGTGTGGCAAAGTGCCCCCCGCTCCTCCTCCACCTCGCACTCCTAGGACACCCCCGAAGCCACCCACTGGGGCCCCCAGCCAGGCTGTGGCAACTGAGTCCAGCTCATCGGTGGACGTCGACCTGCAGCCCTTCCAGGAGGCGACCGCCCTGCATGGCCTCAGTGGCGCTATGGCAGGCATCAGCATGCGATCAGGCGACTCGCCTCAAGACAGCGGTGTCGCCAGCAGTGGGCGCCGAAAAAGTAGCTTCTTGGAGGACGACTTGAATCCCTTCGGCTCAGAGGAACTGGCCCTCCATCTGGACAGTGGGGGGATCCGCAAGCGCACCTCGGCCCAATGCGGTGATGGCACCACAGACTCACCAATGCAAAAGCGCAACCGAATGGTCTAAACTGCCTCATTGGTTGCCTGCTGCCATATTGCTTGAGAGTGAACTCAACCTTCGACACGCTTGTCTAAAGGTTACTGGAGACCGTTTTTCTTCCCTTCTCTAAGTTAAACAAAGATTTCTAACAATTTTGTGATGAAGAAACTTTAAAAGTATTCCAGAAGAGGCTTCATATGACTCTGACTTTCCAAAAAATATAATCCTATCAGAGAACAAATATGTAGTAGTTAGCAGGATCATTTAAAGCAAACTTATCTGGTCAAGGCAGGAGTCTGATTTATCTTGTTCACAGTTATATTCCTCAGCACCTAGCACAGTTCCAGGTGCTCAATAAATGTTCATTGAATGAATAAATGTGACCTTATTTATTCTTAAAGGGAAGTCATAGCAGGTGTTTACTTAGTTATAGAATACTTTTTTCGTTGGTAACTGTTGACTTTAATGGTCTTTGCCAATTCAATTGCATTGTATCAAAATGTAAAACTTGACATCTTTGTGAAATCTGAAGTCTTCCATTTTTACCTCACTATACCATGCACCTAATTTCTAGAAAGAAACTGCAAGTAATACATATTAGGCTGTGATTTTTTAATTTTGAAAAATTGTTGATTTTGGTGATTATGTGATGCTGCAAAGAGGTGCTGTGGTGGTTACGCAGATATTACTTGATATTGAGTCAATTCAGTGCTCTTTTGGGGAAAACTAAACCATCAACTTGAGACCCTGATAAAATAAGATGGTGGCCCAGTGGTGCTCTTTTTCCTTAGGAATGTAAAAAGTTCCTTTTTCTGAGGTTACATCTTTTTTATGATCTCTGTTTTGAAGTGGAAGACCAAGTAGTCAGAATGAACTTGTGTTTTTTGTTTGTTTGTTTTTTTGTTTTTTTGGGTTTTTTTTGAGACGGAGTCTTGCACTGTTGCCCAGGCTGGAGTGCAATGGCGTGATCTTGGCTCACTGCAACCTCCGCCTCCCAGGTTCAAGGGATTCTCCTGCCTCAGCCTCCTGAGTAGCTGGGATTACGGGTGCCTGCCACCACGCCCGGCTAATTTTTTGTATTTTTAGTAGAGACGGGGGTATCACGATGTTGGCCAGGCTGGTCTCGAATTCCTGACCTCAGGTGATCTGCCCACCTCGGCCTCCCAAACTGCTGGGATTACAGGCGTGAGCCACCGTGCCCAGCCTTTTGAACTTCTGGGTTTTAATTAAGGGTACAGCATGGTATAACCAAAAGAGTGTGAGCTTTGTTTTAAAAGGACCAATCGCAGAATCCTAGCTCCATAAATTAACTGCATGATTTTGAGCAAGTTATTTAATGTCTTTTGACCTCAGTTTTTCATCTGTCAAATGGAACTGTGTGTCTCCTAAGGTGGTTGTGAGGATCAGGTGAAATTTATATTTCAAGTGTCCAGCACAATCTTGGCACATAAAAGTACTAAATAAAGGTTCTCCCTTCTCTATAAATAAAAATCAATAAAACGTTAAAATCATTTTATTTTAGAAAAAGCAGAAAAGTAGATCAGTTTTAAAATCAGCAAGTAGAATCTCTGTGTTTGAACTGTAAATTACTGTTTCACATTTGAAACTTGCCTAAATATCACAGATCTTGTGTAAGTGTGTTGAGCTCATGAGCACTCAGGGTCACCAATCTGGATACTAGGGCAATCTTGGAGTTTCTGAAGTTGCCTGAAGGATGCACTTTGCAATCAGGAGTAATGAAACATCTACCTCCTCTGGCCTGAAAAAATATGAGAAGGAGTGTGTAAAGGTAGAAAAAAAATGGAAGCCAAGGTCCTAGGGCACCTAAAAGGCTAGAGCGGTTTTAAATGAGGGTGGGGTGGGGTGGTGTGGAGGCGATGAAGGAGGTAGAGCAGGTGTGGAGTCTGAGGTGTCGGAGAGGGTGAATGGAGGTGGGAGTGTGATTATTGAAGTAAGGGGGAAGTTAAAAAGCCCAATCTTCCCAGGGTCTCCCAAAACCAGTGCATAAAATATTATAGATTGGCACAACCTTGCCTTTATGTTCACACAAGAGTTGTTTCTGCTTCGTTAGCATGGCCTTTCGAGTAGATTTGTAACTGATGAATGCATTAAAATAACAAAACAAAATAAAGTCAATTCCATGATATAATAAAAACTGGCTGGCCGGGCATGGTGGCTCATGCCTGTAATCCCAGCACTTTGGGAGGCCGAGGTGGGCAGATCACCTGAGGTCAGGAGTTCGAGACCAGCCTGGCCAACATGGTGAATGAAACCCGATCTCTACTAAAAATACAAAAATTAGCGGGGCGTGGTGGTGGGCACCTGTAATCCCAGCTACTCAGGAAGCTGAGGCAGGAGAATCTCTTGAACCCAGGAGGTGGAGGTTGCAGTGAGCCAAGACCGCACCATTACACTGCAGCCTGGGTAACAAGAGCAAAACTCCTTCTCAAAAAAAAAAAAAAACTCCGAAAAAACCTGGCTATTGAGGTACTGTGCTAGGTCCTGAGAAGGGATATAAAAAAGCATAAAAACAATTCTTATCCTCAAAGAGCACATCCTGCCTTGGAAGATAAATTATGTAGCCAAAAGCACGCTTCTAACTGGGAAAAGTGCCCAAGGGCTGTGCAGAATTCAGAGGTCAGAGACTCTCCTTGCTGAGAGGGTCACAGCTTCTGGAAGAAGTAGCATTTGAACCGGGCCCAGAAAAATGGGTAGGAAGGGAGTGTCCGGGGATGCCAACAGGGAACGGTGTCTAAGAAAGTTTGAGAAGGAGCAAACAGTGAAGTGGGTTCAGGGAATCACAGGAAGTGGGTAGGGGAGGTACAAGCCAAGGTGTTTAGGGTCTCAAATGCCTGTCGCCAGTACTTTAGGTTCTCTCTAAGTGCAGGAGGTAACACTGGTTTAGGAAGGTTAGTTTGACAGAATGCCGGGTTGTCCAAAAGTGAGACACGGGGTATCCCTGTAGGATGCATTTTACTGGGGATGTGGCCATTTGGTTAACCCGCGCTGGGGGAGATGTTTACCTTGACGGGGTTTTCTCTGGCAAGCCTTTGCTCATTCCACCCTCGCACACCACAAAGCTTACGAGGTAGGAAACAGCTCCACTGTGTTCTACGGTGCTTCTTTAAGGCTAAGAAAACCTTCACATCCAACAGCAGTATCTCTTGGAAGGCTAGTTTTGAAGAAACAAAGTGGCCATTCCCTTTTTTTTCCTTCCTGCTTCTTATGCAGTGGAATCATTGGGGTCCATAGGACTGATCAACCGCAGCAGTTTTAACAGGTAGGTAGGGAAGGTCATAAGAGGTCATGTCAATATGAGGGCAAGGACCTCATTTGTCTTGTTTACTTCTGTAATCCCTAGTATCTAGTACAGTGCCTGATCCATATGGGCGCACGATGAATATTTATTTAATGAGTGGATGAGTAGGACTCCATCCAGACCCAAGTATATCTATTCTCCTTCCCCTTTTCTCTATTTACTTACTGCCCAGAGAAGGCATCTGAAGCCCATACCCTAATTTGTAGATAATTCTCTGCTGTGTATCTTTACCCTCATTCCTAACTACCAGATTCAGCTTTTTGCAGTGTGGTCCGTCCCATGACTACCGCTCATGAGAATCTCCTGAGGAGTTTGTGAAACTGGTGACTTTAGAATTGCCCTTGCTGAATTAAAATCTTAATGGGAGGTTCCCCAAAGCTACCTGCTTTCAGGAAGAGGTCTCAGTAATTGTGTTGCAGAGTGAAGTCTGAAAACCCATCCTGATTCTGATTGTGATGGATTCAAGTGATGGATTCAAGGAGCTAATTTTAAATTGATTATTGTTTTCGAACTTTCTATGCAGGCTTAAAGTGAATCTTCTCATTTGTAGATATCTTTGTCATCACTTTGCATATTTCATACATTGTCTTACTGGGAGCTTAGTTAGATAAGACTGAAGCAGGCCGGGCGCGGTGGCTCAAGCCTGTAATCCCAGCACTTTGGGAGGCCGAGACGGGCGGATCACGAGGTCAGGAGATCGAGACCATCCTGGCTAACACGGTGAAACCCCGTCTCTACTAAAAAATACAAAAAAAAAAAAAACTAGCCGGGCGAGGTGGTGGGCGCCTGTAGTCCCAGCTACTCGGGAGGCTGATGCAGGAGAATGGCGTAAACCCGGGAGGCGGAGCTTGCAGTGAGCTGAGATCCGGCCACTGCACTCCAGCCTGGGAGACAGAGCGAGACTCCGTCTCAAAAAAAAAAAAAAAAAAAAAAAAAAAAAAAAAAAAAAAAAAGACTGAGGCAAACACTTGTCAATAACTGAAATTTCCTGATTTTTTTTTTCTTTTTATAGGAGCCTGAGAGAAGAAGGCTGATTTCCTAAACTCTAGTTGCATATTTTATCCATTAGACCTCTGCTTTCTAGTGAAAATTGCATATGCACTGATAGTTTGGGAACACTGCAGTTAGATCACTTTGCCTTTTATAAAATGATGGAGTAGGGATCAGGGGAGGATTGGTTGCTGATGACCTTGGGCCTTTGTGGAGGTCTACAGACCTTTATGTTTGATCTTCTAGTAGCATACGCACGGTCACTAGATTGCAAACACAAAGCCAAAAGGGACCTTAAGGATTATTCAGGGCAGGGTCAACTATTCATTTTACAAATGCGGCAGCTGACCTCACTAGAAAGGGCCACAGTGACTTATTGGTAAGTTCCAGTCCGTTGCTCCCTTCACTGTACCTCCCTTAGTTACATTGTGTATGACCTTGTAATTAATATGTTGATGGTCAGGTGGGGCTGGGGAACTTGATTATGAAGCCGCTCTGGCATGGTAAGCATACTCTTTTTACTATGCTGTGTTTATTTAGGGGAAGCTGTTGGAATTGTGCATTCAGGGAACACAAGTGACCCCTTGCCACTGCCACTGTGCTCTAGCCACCAGCCAAACTAGGCTACTTGAGCACTTGAAGTTTCCTGAATTTTCTATAATCTTTGCCTCTGGGCCCTTTTGCCTTGTTGCTTCCTTGGTCTGGAACGCCCCCCGTTGCTTGCCTAACTCCTATTCAGCCTTCAAAGCTCACCTCAGGCTTTACTGTTTTTTTTTTTTTTTTTTTTTTTTTTTTTTTTTTTTTAAATACCTTCCTTGTCCTTCTGAGTCAGGATTAAATCCCCACACTTTGGACTTATCACTGTAATTGTCGGTTTCCTTCTTTGTCTGCCCCACTAGTCTGTAAACTGTTCATTCTTATCGCAAGGGGCTCACTTCCCTAGGGAGGTGTGTAAGAATCTCCATGATTGCATGTGTAGGTTGAAAAAGCATAATCGATATTACACTGTACATTTATGTTTTAGTGAAAAAATTGTCTTTGTCATAAAATTATATTAGGGTAAGGAAAGCTGAAAACAAAACCTTGGGGGAACAGTTTTATTCTATGTGACATTAAACATGTTTCTGTAAAGAAGGATAGCAAATAAGTTATCAGCATTCCCATTTGTAGACAAAACTGCAGTGTCTCAGGCATCTGGTAAAGCATGCAGGATCTTGGTCTAAGCCTTGACTTTCCTGATCACCTTAAGCAAGTTGATTTCTGTTCTGGACCCTTTTTTGTTTGATATATGAAATAAGGGAGTTAGTTGTGCTAAAGTCCTCACAGTTCTGGTACTTTCTGATCTCTGTTGTAATTCAGTAGGCAATGGTAGTGATAACCTTTCTATGATGCTCTCATTTTAGCAATCTACTATTTGACCGGTTGAGCTCTGTGAGCCCATTGGAAATAAGGACTGCCAAGTTGAAACAATTCTGAGGCAGGAAATTCACTAGGTGGGAGTGGCAGAGCTGCCTGTAGAATGGGAATGTGTGTGCACAGCACACTCTTCCCTCTCTTTTAGTTCCATCTTCTTCAGCAGGTCAAGAATGAAAACAGACAAACAAAAAATTCCAAAGGCTTAGGAGGCACATTACAGCCAAATGTCCCCTTCTTTGGGCACTGTTGTTTTTCAAAAATAAGTTGAGCAGGAGGATGTTACACAGAGAGATGAGTTCACAGACTCATTGGACTAAAGGGAGAATTGGAAGGTCACCGAGTCCACATGCCCCAACTCTTGTGAGAACTGGAATATAAACCATTTTGGATCCATGAGCTGCTCTTCTCACATTAAAAAGCTTTTAGGAGAGTCCAAAACCTTCTTCAGGAGCTGCCAGGCAGGTCTTTCTGAAAAAGCCCCAGATTCCTCGGAATGCAGCTGGGTGTGCTGCGCTCCTTCTGTTGTAGCTTAACTGCAGACAAGCTGGCTATCCATCTCAGTGGAATAATCCTCTTGTATTTTTCAAAATTCCCGTTTCCAAACCTTGGCTTCAGACATTGAAAAAAATAATAAAATCTAACTCATTTAACTTTTTCTCATCTTTTTCTTCCTTCCTTTTTGTAAAAAATAAAATCACAACTTTTCCAGCCTCTTGGCTGGATATAATGCTTTTTTGTTTCTATGTTTCCTAAAGTACTGCCCCAAACCCTCACATATGGCATGTGTTATATAGTATGTCATACATCTACCCTCCTATCCCTAATAGAGACCCCAGCTGCAATTTGTTCATTCTTTACTTCTCGAAATCGCAGGCTTTCTTGACACCAGAACCCAATTTTGTGTTTAAGTGTGAATATCTTAAATTAGAAGCTTATGGGAAAGTTGGGGAAAATGTCAGATCGTTAAGGAAATCATGTGCCAAACCACGTGGGAGCCTCTTAAATACAACTTTGGTGGTCATGACCCTGGCCAGAGGGGGAAGCCTGTGATGTCACCTCTTCCCCCAGTCCCAGTTTCACGGATAGTATCTCTGAATGGAATTGTCTGAGGGAGATTGTTCCTTGTGAAAAGTTCACATGATGGAGTTTGAAGAGCTTGTTTTACTCGGAGCCCAGCAGGACAGAGTGGTTTGGAATGCAGCATTCAGTGTGTTCTGTTTGGCTGAAAGCTGTCACAGGGAACAAGTACTTAGCAAACAGCATGAACAAGGATTTGAACTAGAAAACGAGAAGGGCCTTGACAACATTGTAATAGTGGCTTGTGTCCTCAAAAACTACTCAATGGTACACAAGGAGATGATAAAGAAAACTAGGAAAATACATAAATAGATTTGGGTCTCATTAAAAACAACCCAGTGTAAGAGCATTCTAATATGAGTCAAGTTGGACAGAGGTTGCTGGGTCACTGAGACCATCTGCACTTTACTATATGTCATCGGATTTTTGCTTCTTTTTAGCCTTCCGACTAAGTGTGTGCCTATAGAGCATCCACACAACCTGTTGAAAATAGATCGATTGGCTTGGCGGTTGCTGACGCCTGTAATCCTAGCACTTTGGGAGGCCAAGGCGGGCGGATCACTTGAGGTCAGGAGTTCGAGACCAGCCTGGCCAGCATGGTGAAACCCCGTTTCTACTAAAAATACAAAAACTAGCTGGGTGTGTTGGTGGGCACCTATAATCCCAGCTACTCGGGAGACTGAGGCAGGAGAATCACTTAAACCTGGGAGGTGGAAGTTGCAGTGAGCCGAAATCATGTCTCTGCACTCCAGCCTGGGCAACAGAGCAAGACTCTGTCTTTCCAAAATAAATAAATAAATAAATAAGAAAGAAAGAAAATAGATCGATTAATCAACTGCTTACTCTGTTTTCACATGCCAAATACCTGGATTGAATGTTTTTCGTTTTATATTTTACCTAATTTGGTAAAATATATAAAGAAAAGCATTCAGTTAATTTACTGAATAGACCTGTTGATACCACTTTTGACTTTTGATGTTTTAAGTGGAATTAGGTGCAATTTAACAGGGCTATTCTTTCAATGTTTACATTGCATTTGCTTAAAAATCAATTCTTCCTATTTCTTAAAGTCTCTTTTTAATACTCCAATTTCAGATGATATCTGCACATGATACATGGAACACACATCTTCATGGATGATAAAATTTAACTCCTGCAGTTGTGTGCAGTAGTCTTAGGCTCTGTCATGATGCTCTCCATAGGGGCTATGCCACAGAAGCCCTCCTTCTTTAGAAGAAATGATTATAAGAGGGTATTTATTACAACACAGGTCTAGCTTATAATTAATTCTTCCCTATAGCAGCTAGTGCTCTAGCAAGGATTCAGTAGTTATGTAAAAGGCCAAGAGAGCACAGCACAGTGTCCACACATGATACATGTTAGTCAACTCGGAGTTTTAAGGTTGTGTATGAACCTACGCTGGTTACATTAACTTTAGTTTAAAAAGAGATCAAATTCAATTAGGCAACTTCTCCCAAATTCAATTCAATTCCACAAACACTGTTAAGATTGCAAGATAATGAGCTACCTGGTGCAAAATGTTTCAATTTTATTTTCCATTCCCGTTTTCAGTTTGTTGCCATATCGTGTCAACACAGTTAGAAGGGTAAATATTCAAGGTTCATTGTTCAGAAACTTTGAGAATGCCTTTTCTTAATGACTTGCAACTCTTTCTAAAAATTTTACAATTCTCTGCTTGGGAGGCCTTCACTGAGAACTCCTGTTCCTAGCTTGGGTACAGATTCCGATATTTTACATATGTAGTTATATTATTTTACCAGTGCTGTGTCATGACCCTTTGGTTTTTGGCACATTGTTGATCTCAAAAGGAGATGGTGGATGTACGAATTATTAGGATTTGAGTTGTTTTAAGAGTATAGTCTTAAGCTGGTCTTGGTGGCTCACGCCTGTATTCCTAGCACTTTGAGAGGCTGAGGCAGGTGGATCCCTTGAGCTCAAGAGTTTGAGACCAGCCTGGGCAATATGGTGAAGCCCCATCTCTACAAAAAAATACAAAAATTAGCTGGACTTGTTGGCATGCTCCTGTAGTCCCAGTTATTTGGGAGGCTAAGGTGGGAGGATCACTTGAACCCAGCAGGCAGAGGTTGTAATGAGCTGTGATTGCACCACTGCACTCCAGCCTGGGTGACAGACCAAGACCAAGACCCTGTCTCAAAACAAAACAAAACAAAAGAGTAGAATTTCATTTTGTTTTGTTTTAGTACCATTTAGTATCAAAATAGTATCATTTCAGCATGCAATCAATATAAAATTATTACTGAGATATTTAATGCTCTTTTACAAATCTTGTCCTAAGTCTTCAAATCCAGTATGTGTTTTACATTTACAGTGTATCTCAATTCAGTCTGGGCACAATTCATGTGCTCAATAGGTGCATGTTTCTAGTGGCTCCTGTGTTGGATAGCACTGTCCTAGGCGGAGCTAGCCTCTAACTGGGAGGGAGGATTGTGAAAACTTAAGCGCGCTGACCTCCCTTGAGGGATTTATCGACACTGCCATACTCAGCTCTGTCCAGATTGGGAATCCCTGTTGTCCCATCTGGGATCATTGATCACTTTACTTCAAGGACAGTGATTATGTTATGCTAAGTACCAATTTTTCCATTTTTTTCAAAAATAGGTTAGCTGTTACTCCATAAAATTATTCCCTCAATTAGAGCATTTGTCAAAGATGGTAGCTTCATACAGCTTGAAGTAGATGGTTTTAGGGAACAGAAAAAGGAAATATCTCCCCTAACAGTAAATAAATGGTTCTCATTACCTTTAACAGTCATCAGTGTTTATTGGACAACTAATGTGTGTAAGGCAATGTGATAGATGCTGTGAAGGATATATAATGATGACCCAGACATGCTTTCTGCCCTTAAGGAGCCTATATTCTTGTGAGCGAGTCAAACTACAGACATACATGTGCATATACACAAACACACAAATTCTATGATAAACTAAATGTAAATGACTGTCATACTAGAGGCTCACCATGTGTATTAGGGCACAGACAAGGGAGAGATACCTTCCAATTGATAGGATTCAGGGCTGGGTCATGGAAGAGGTAACTGGACTGAGCTTTAAAGGGTCAGTATTTTCAAATCAATGAAAAGGGTTACCTGCAATATATCATACAGAATCAAATTTGAAATAGATCCTAAAACAGTTGAAGCTCACTGATCACCTGGGGGCTTGTTGTGTATGTTTTTCCACACTGAGTTAGCCTGGAATAAAACTGTTTTCTGCTCCCACAGCATGTGCCTTGGTACCCTTCTCAGAGACTCCATACAGGCTAACTTAACTCCAATCTAATGAGGCTTTTCTAATGTTACCTGACTACACTCTTTTTCTATTTAAGACAGGGCTCAACCGTAGGTCATTTGATTAAAATTGTATTCTTCGATATGGGGTTTTCCTGTTATGGAGCTGCTGATTATCATTTCCATTGTCGGCTTTGGAGGGGGGAGTAGGAGACATATTATTAATTATCAACTTTATTTGCCTAGCATTTTACAGTTTACCAAGTGCTTTTACACAGATGATTACATTTGGTTTTCATCGTTTCTTTATCTGACAATATTACAGGCAAAGAAACTGAGGCCCAGAAAGATCTGCTGACTTGCTTAGGGTCCTTTGGCTAGTCAATGGTAGAACTGGGTTAACCCAGGGCTTCTGACTTCTTCGCCAGTGTCCTCATCTTGCCTCTGTCCTGCTTTTCTGCTCCCCACAAGTCCTGTCCTTCAAGCGCTGAAAAACAAGGATAAGCAGGCTAGCTCTCTGATAAGAAGTTTAATAAATAAAAATCCAGCCACTCTCAATAGATGAATTAGAGAGGGATTGTTTACATTGCAAAATAATTCCCCCATTTGTTCAAAAAGTGACCTCCCTTGTGAGGTTAGCATATAATTTTATTTATAAAAATTAAAAAGAAAGCTTTACACCCAGCAGCTAAAGAGGACATTTATTAGGTGACGTAAAATATATATAGGTCCACAGGGCAGGTCATTATTTGAAGTTGGCAAGAGTAATTTCTTCATATTAGTCAGTTTTCTATTTTCGCAAATGTGTTTTAACCTGAAACCTCTGAAATCAGTGCAGAATTCCAAATTGAGTAGTTTTTTTTTTTTTTTTTCCTGGTAAAATACTCTTTTTCATACCCAGCGAGTTTCACAGGGTGGAATGCATTTTCTTTTCTGAACTTAAAAGTAAAAAAACATTACTCTGTCCTCAGAAATTTTCCTTCTAGTGCCTTGTTTTGGTGAAATTCCTTCTAGCTGTTCTCTTTTCAATGGTATTCTGAAGGATCATCAGCCTTAGCATCAGCCTTAACAATGGTGCAGAAGAATCAGATCTGACATAGAGTGCAACCAATTAACAGCAAAGAAAAACCCCTCTAAAAACAGCAAAACCTACTGGCATGGGTCACAACCTTATATATTCCGTATCTTATTACCATTTAATATACATCCAGATGAGGCAAGTAAGCAATTTTAATGGGAGAGAAATGAAACTTCAGCCGCATTAAGTGGTGACCTGTAACATAGCAAGGAATGTTTTCATTTTCTTCCAAACTGCAGTGTTAATGTACGGTTTTCATTGGGAAATAAAGACCAGCCGATAACTAAGAAAATTAGGGGAAGAATGTACTATGAAAATCCTATATGATTAGATTTCTCTAAATGTAGTATGGTTATCTAGAAAGAATCTTACCTTAATTGAATACAGTATTTTAGGGAGTTTCTGTTCTAGCCCATAGAGGGTTTGAGTACCATTTTGATCTATTGTTAGCCTTCCCTAGCACGTACATTTCTCATATTTAGAGTTTCTGGAATGGTTTTAACTGAAATGATAGCATTTCTTTGCCCATGAAAAAAGCAACATGTTTAACACAGAGGGGCTGTGAATTTAAGTTAGACTGAGTCCCAATAATGAACCCTACGATAATATGATTCACTTCCACTTCAAGGCATATATTTATTGCCAAAGGAGTTTTCACATAAACTAAAATGTATGCACAGATTTTTGCAGGGGAGGGAACCCTGGACCAGGAATCAGGAACTGGATTCTCAACCATGTTCTGGCCCCAACTAGCTCTGTAATTTGTTTTCTTAGGACTTTTGTTACTGAATATGGGAAATGAGGGTAGAATTGGACTCAGTGATCACTTTCTTTTTATCTCTAAATTCTACCTCTTCTTTGTTTTGCTTCCACTTTCCTACTACTCGTGATCCATGCTACTTGATATGTTGGCCATGTGATTAATAATCCTTCAGGTTCACAGTTGGAGTAAAAATGCTACTTTGGGGAAACTTGCCATAGTAACTAAATGGCCATTGAGAACACAGAACCGTGAAAGGGCAACATTTCCTATGTAGTTTTACCCCCCAGATGCCCTTGAACTGTACAGCACTTGCATATATTAGTGATGCAAATCTGAGAGAAGAACAAGACCAAGATGTTATGACCAAGACACCCAATTTGCATTGGAATGCCCCATGCAAACAGCACATCAGAACTCATGAAGTGGCATTTGGCTTGAACTCTTGGAAGGCATGCCAGTCTGCAAAGAATTCAAACGGCAAATGTTAGGATGAGAGCAGTCCATTGTTCTTCTCTAAATGCAACTTGATACCGAATCTAAAGAGATTGGGAAAAAATATGAATTTGATCATTTAACTAAAGTCGCTTCCCCTCTATGGGCATAAGTGACCTCATCTATAATATGAGAGCAAAAAACTTGGAGATAGACCTTCCAACCCTAATATTCTGTTTCCATTTGGATTTTTTCTTAAAGGAGGAGGTTTAATATCTGCATGTTGGAGAGATAGAAGACAGCAACTTCTGAACTGAGGAGTTCTGAGAGGTTTAAAGTTCAAAGACAGAATTCACTGCTTTTCCAGTTTTGTCCAGTGCTAGACCTGCTCCTTGCTCTCTTCTTCTCCGTTAAAAGGGCTAATAAAGGTGATGGATAACCATATGTCACCATGTGTCAGTGGGATATAAACCAGAATAGAGAGGTACAGTACTAGCTTTTGGACTACTGGCTTCCTCACCATTTTCCCTTTCTGCCTCTGGTCATCTCACTGCCATCTTGCAAAACTGGTACAGAGATCAAATACATCATATCTCCTAAACACTTGACATTTGGAGGGCAGGATGCTAGTGACATGAGGCCAAGTGAATGCTGCGAGGACATTATAAGTTTCACTTATTTAATTTGACAGAAATTTATATAAAACTCACTTTTGTCAGGCACTCTTTTAAAAGTTTTACAAATACTAATATAGTTTTTACAACATGGATTATAAATTCATACCTATTTTTGTCCCCTAATTAACAGATGAGATAACTGAGGCATGGAGAGGTTAACTACATTGCCTAAAGTCAAACAGCTAGTAACAGCAGAGATGAAAACCCTGGCAGTCTGGCTCCACAATCCCTTCTTTTAACCTCTATCCCCATGGGATACTGAGTTGCCTGGTGTAATTTTTCATGTGTCTCACTCCAAAGGTGAAGCAGGTTTTGTGATTAACTAGTAGGCCCCAGAAGCTGGGCAAGCCCCTGACCAAGTCTCCAGTCCTGTCAACCTGACTTAGACCTAGATCCCAGCCATTTTACTTTGCTGATTTTTTTTTCCTTTTTCTGAGATGGAGTTTCACTCTTGTCATCCAGGCTGGAGTGCAATGGCGTGATCTCAGCTCACTGCAACCCCCACTTCCCGGGTTCAAGCAGTTCTCCTGCCTCAGCCTCTCGAGTAGCTGGGATTACAGGTACCCAGCACCATGGTTGGCTAATTTTTTTTTTTTTTTTTTTTTTTTTTTTTTTAGTAGAGATGGGTTTCACCATGTTGGACAGGCTGGTGTCGAACTCCTGACCTCAGGTGATTCCCCCATCTCGGCCTCCCAATGTGCTGGGATTACAGACATGAGCCACCATGCCTGGCCCCAGCCATGTTACTTTTCCCAACGCTTGGGTTTATGATGGTCGTACTCATTCCACTCTTCCTACACTGGAATTGTGTGCTCTCTGATCTCTGTCCTATAGGTTTTCACAAGTTCTCAGACTGTATCTACAGGAGAGCAAACATGCCCTTAAGCCTGTTGGTTTCCTCAACCATCCAGTAAATTGAACGAGGAAAGACAGTCATGCCAATAATAGCTATTGTTTATTGAACAATTACTATGTGCTAAGTGTTGAGAAAAATGTTCTGCATATTTGTCCTATAATTTTCCCATTAAGCCTATGAGGTGTGTTCTTTTATTATCTTCATTTTACAGATAAAAAAACAAGGCTCACATATGTTGAGAAAGTAACTCAAGGTCACACTTTTAAGCACATGGTAGAGCTAGGATTTTGCCTTAGGCTATATATACCTTATCCAAAGCTCTTGGGTTTAACTACTGTTTTGTACTGCCTCCAGTATTTTTCTGGGATGCCACCCTCCCAATACCACATGTACAGTCAGTGTATCCTATTTTGCAGCTGCTTGTTCAGGCTATTATTGATATATCCAGTTCTGCCTTAGTGGATCATGGTTTTAATACAAGTATACCATTGTCTTATAATAACATGAACTGTTTTGGGGTTTTAGCTTTGCCCGTAATGGACACCTTGTGTAATGGATCTTCATAAGTGCCACTTTGTCTTAAAGAAGTTATGGAAAGAGACTGTGAGAGGATTTAACTAGGCTGAAGGGTTTAGGGCATGTCATATATTATACTCCTGTGGGCTTTTTGATTGGGGAACTTGGGTCTTCTATTGGAATGGACCTAGACAGACAGAAAATGAGAGTGTTGTGAATAAAATAGAAGAATTGTTATTATGGCAGATGAAAACACCACTAGGATTTGTGATTATCTAATATTCTCACATTATTGCCAGGTTTTTTTTTCCAGTTTTGACACTAGATGATTGCTGCTTTTGAATGAATGCAGTTTGGTTTGAAAGCAACTGAGATGATATTAGAACTATGGATGATGCCAAAATATCCATACAAGAAGGCTGAATTAACTAAACCAGGCCTTAAAACTCATTTGACTTTATTAATCTTTGTAACTCAAGTGCCACCACCAATCAGAAAGGATCTTCTGTGCCTCTGAGTCTGACTCTAATTGCCAGTTAATAAAAAATGCCAGGGTATCCTTAATCAGCCAATTAACTGACCTAACAATTATAATAGGGAAGGAAGGTGGGAGGGGTCGAGACTGGGAATAGCAAATCCCTCAAGGTGGAGTAGAATTCTTTAGGGGTTAATGGTGGACACCCTTTAAAGTAAAAGGATTTTGTTCTACCTTGACTGGTTTCCCGTTTTTTTTTTCCTTTATCCCTTTCCTGACATTTGTAATTGTTGGAACCCCTAATTGGCTGATTAGCTAATTGAGGGGAGGGAGGGAGAAGGAGAAGAGGGAGAGAGAGAGAAAGAGAAAGAGGCTTATGTGTAGAGTATGGATTAAAAAAAATGGTCCTTCACTCTGAAATAATATTTATCTAAAAATAGTTGTCTGTAGTTAAGGATTTTATTATTTGAAATTTACAGCATCACTTTTTCCTTTTTACTGAAACGGTTACCTCCTAATTTATGAATCTCACAATAGCAACATGCAAATTGAGGTTGAAATATAATGTGAAAGGTCTGACATTAAGGAAGCCAGTTTTTTTTTTATCCGAACATACCTTCATAAAATTTTAAATAACAGTAAAACAGAAACTGTCTTTATTAAAAGAGTATATTATTGGGAGAGTATTTTTTTATTTGTATGATAAAAATTAATATGTTAAGAGTACTGAAAAAAGTGTGCATGTAGGTAAAGTTCTCCTCTCAATTATCATTTACCAGTTTATAAATATTCTCAGAAGTTGATGATAAAAAATGTATAGAATTAAAAAAACTATTTTTGCTCCAAGGAACTCTCAGTTGCTGGAGTTTTCCTTTCCAGATGCAAGCACATGTTTTCTTTTTGTTTTGTTTTCTTTTTTTGTTTTGAGACAGTTTCGCTCTTGTTGCCCAGGCTGGAATGCAATGGCACCATCTCGGCTCACCGCAACCTCTGCCTCCCGGGTTCAAACAAGTCTCCTGCCTCAATCTCCCGAGTTGCTGGGATTACAGGCATGTGCCACCATGCCCAGCTAATTATTATTAGTAGTAGTAGTATTTTTGTATTTTTAGTAGAGACGGGTTTCTCCATGTTGGTCAGGCTGGCCTTGAACTCCCGACCTCAGGTGATCTACCCGCTTCAACCTCCCAAAGTGCTGGGATTACAGGCGTGAGCCACTGCACCTGGCCTAAGCACATGGTTTTTTAAAAAATATATTTGGAAACAGAAAATTATGGAAAACTGCCAGAGGGGCTCAAGATTGATTTGCTATACCAACTCCAGCCTCAATCCCAGAGTTATAGACTTTCTTTACAATTTATAAATTATATTCAGTACTTCTGTACTTTTATCACTGGTCATCTAGAATTTTTGTCACCAAGCTATGGAATTATAGCATTTTAGAATTGGGACTAAACTTAGAGATCACCTGCTTCTACCTTCTCATTGAACAGAAAGAAATCAGAGGCCCAGATAGGGGAAGGGACTGGTTTACTGTCATACGGAAAATTTCCTGGCTAGGCCTGGAGCAGGTCTCCAGATTCCCAGTCCTGTGTTCTTTTCTTTCTTCCAGACTTCTTCTTGTATGATACCAAGGCCAGAGGGCACATATCAGGCACCATATTCTGTTAGAGATCATGTTAATGTAAAATTTGCTGCACTCCAAGTCTGGTTGTGTTCATTTTAAAGCCATTCCTCAGTCTGGGCACAGTGGCCCACCCCTGTAATCCCAGGACTGTGGGAGGCTGAGGCGGGCAAATCACGAGGTCAAGAGTTTGAGACCAGCCTGGCCAACATGGTGAAACCCCATCTCTACTAAAAATACAAAAAATTACCTGGGCGTAGTGGCGGACGCCTGTAATCCCAGCTACTCGGGAGGCTAAGGCAGGAGAATCGCTTGAACCCGGGAAGTTGAGGTTGCAGTGAGACAAGATCGTGCCACTGCACTCCAGCCCAGGCGACGGAGTGACACTCCATCTCAAAAATAAATAAATGAGTAAATAAATAAATAAAACCATTCCTCAATGGCCAACTCAGAAGGCATATGTCTTAGTTTTATTCTTATGAGTCCCATCTTTCTTTCACTAATGTATTATTAACATGTCTTCTTTCTGTTCTGCAAAGTTCTCAGGGGAATAGCTGTGTCCTGAATTTGGAAATGGAAATGACTGTAGGATCTATTCCTTTTAATCTCATGGCTAGGAAATGCTGCCATTTCAACTCTCCAAGATTCTGCTTAAAGGGATTATTTAAAATAGATTTTTCTAGTGCTATTATAAACTCCACTTGGCTCTACAAAGTACATGTACCTTGATTTTTATTTGCCTTTTTTTGGGGAGCAGTGGGGTGTTTGTTTTCTCTGTTTTTTGTTTTGTTTTGTTTTCAATCTGCAGGCTTTAAAATTTATTTGTATAGAGACTCCCTTATTTTTCTTACTAGGGGCTAGTTTCCCTTGAGCTTGGAGGGTTCATCACAAATTGCTTGTAAATCAAGATCTGATTAGGAAGTAATATATTCATCTGTAACTCCTGCATAAAAGTTATTCAAGTATTGTGACAAAATAAGTGTTGTTTACTTTATACATTTTCTGCAAATTCTAAAGATTTTGTCTAACTTAAAGACTCTCATGGAATCTCGGGGATTGCGGCTTGCCCACTGAGAGTATAAAGGCTTGCTAAATTAAGTTGATTTGCCTGTGAAAGAAATGCTTCCATTATTCATGTCAGAAGCCTGTCACATCAAATTGAGGGAGTGGAGAAAACCCTTTTTTATCAACATTTAGAACCAAGAAAAACCAACCATTGAGGGTCTGAATTTCAATTGGGGAAAAAGTCAGGCTGAAAGCAGGGTTCAGAAAAAAGGAGGGGGGGCTGGGTATTTGTCTAATGTTGAAAATCAGTAGAGGAGATTGATTTAACTTTGGCTGAAACTTTTTATATAGACAGACAGAATGAAACTTCTTAAAGCAGCAAGTAGTACATACAATCTTGGTGTCTTTCATGTGTAAACTTGTCAAAAGTGGTTAAGCTAATTCAAATTTAAATCTCCTTGAATTCCTATTCTTGGACTCTTAATTTGTTTATTTTAAAGGATTTAGGAATGAATTTCTTGGGGGTTACTTTTCAAACATTGATGAATGTATTTTGTTTTTCAAAAGTTCAAGATTATAGGCTCTGGTGTGTGATTAGTAGTTGTATTAATAAGAGAAGGAAGACAGGCCAGTCAAGCATCAGCCCCCTTGTTTGTATCAGGTATGTGGGCATTTGTCTCTGTGTGGATGTATTGTATACATGTATGCACACACACACACATACAGAACTTCAAATAAAAAGCAAGTCATTAAGAGAATAACACAACTTTCAACAATAAAGGGAGGACCATTCCCCAAGAAAAAATATCCTCCTGCAATATTAGTTAATTTTAAGAGGATTCTCTTGTATTTGCCAGAATAGTAGATTTTGTTAAATTTTAACTATTTGAAAAAACGATTATAATACAGAATAATTTATTTGATTATTATTTATGTAAGAAATCTGATGTTCTTTTTTTTTTTTTGCAATATCTGATTTCTATCAGCATATGCATTTCAAATGATTGTGTGCCTAGTGAAATCAATCACAAAACTAAGTTTCTTATTTTTGCAGATTTAATCCTTCCCAACCTTCATTTACCTTGAATATGCTTCTACCATTATTATACAAGTGAGTGTCTTTGATCTGACTTTTTTTAAACAAACATTTTTTGGCCTATTAAAAGTCATTTTAATACCATTTTCTATATTTCCTAGATATATTTTTAGAGGTTTTAACCTAAGTTTTGTACCAAGAAAACTGCTCCAAAAAAACAAAAAAGATAATTTAAACTGAAAAGATTCCTGCTTTCTCCAACCTTTAAAAAAAAAATGAGATCTGAAATACCGTTAAAGAAAAGAATGGAAACTCCCCTCCCCCCTGCCTTTTTTTTTTTTTTTTTTTTTGGTGAGAGGTTCTGTAGCACTTTAACCCTAAATTTAATATTATGCTTAATTGATATTTGTGTGTAGTGGAAATAAGAGTTGGTTTGTGGTGTTCTCCGTACAAAAGTAATTACTTCTCCGATTGACTGCAAATATGTGCAGGTTGTAGATGGGGGACAATGAATGAAATAGAGAGGCAATTGTAGTATGGAGGGCTGCCGAAGACAAGGATTAATGGTGAGCAGAATTGTATTTTGGTGTTCTTTCAGCAACATTACAATCTCCCTGAAAGTGAAAGCTGCTAATAAGGAACCTATAGGGCAGGGGGCTGGGGGTGGTGATTGGGGTGGGTGATTGTGAACTGGTAGAAAACAGAGAATTGAATATCTAATTTATATATATTTACAAAAGCACAAAACAAACAAGCAAAATAACAAAAAACAACTTTTCTAATTTGACCTGTGCTATTTTTAGGTTACAAAACCACCAGAGGTCATTCCTATTGTGCATTATCCCAGTTTCTATTTGCTGGCTGTTTGTTTCCAACTGTCAGAATATAGACTATTGTCTGGTGAAGCAATCCAAATAGGTGTGCAACAGGAACTGAGGATAGCAATAGTGAACTCTTCAAGGTTTTCATGTTTTCCCCCATGAGGTGTTATCATTTCCAGGTACTTTGCAAGTGCTGGTAATGTTATTTTCTAAGGAATGAAATTTGAATTATATAGAAGCATAAAGTGATAGGTTTGTAGAGCTGACAGAGTTTAGAATTTGGGTCAAGTTAATCAGTCTTACAGATAAGTACACAGGCAGCGCAGAGGAGGGGAGAGAAACATCAGAACATGGGAACTGTCAGCATCAGAACCTAGTTTTTCTGATTCTCAGGCCAGTGAACTTCCCAGCGATTTACATGGGACTGGCTGGCATGGTTTTTCTTCACTTTCTGTGAAACAATAATGGAAATGGATCATATTAAATAAAAAGGGGAGACCTTTGCAACTCCACACCCAGAGATAGCCATTCACAGTCCCCGTATACAAATATAAGCACTAGTATTTTTACTTTGTATTATTCATATTTTCTTGCTTGTTTAATATATATAATGTCTTATATATAATATATACCTACATTTAATGTCCATTTAGCCAGAATATATTAGTGTGTAGTGTTTTTTTTACCTTGTTGTTAGGTATCTGGAGAATTTTGCTGCATTTCCTTAATTGGTTTTGGAAATATTTAAAAATATATTACAGACATAATGATATTTTACTGTATATAATTTGTATATGCATCACTAACAAAAGGGATTTTTTTCTATGTAACCACAGTAGCACTAAATTTTAGTTATTGAGAATAATGTTGCTATGAGCATTTGTGTATAAGCTGCTGAATGAAGATATATTTTCAGTTCTCTTGGGTATATACCTAGAAATGGAGTTGCTGGGTTATCTGGTAATTCTATGTTTAGGCCTTTGAAAATTGCCAGCCTGTTTTCCTAAGCAACGACACCATTTTACATTTCTACCAGCAGCGTGTAAGTGTTCCAATTTCTCTTCATCCTCTATAATACTTGTAATTGTTGTCTTTTTGATTAGAGTCATTCTAGTGGGTATGAAGTGGTATCTTGTTGTGATTTGAATTTGCATTTCCCTGGTGACTAATGGTGTTGAGCATCTTTTTATCTGTCTGTCTTCTATTTGTGTATCTTTTCTGGAGAAATGTTTATACAGAGACTCTGTTCATTTTAAAAATTGGATTTTTTTTATTGTTGAGGTGTAATTGTTCTTTTATAGGTTATTTGTCAGATATATGATTTGCAAATATGTTTTTTACATTCTGTAGGTTTTCCTTTTATTTTATTTTTAAGTTAAATTTTAATACACATAATAATTATACCTATTTATGGCGTATAGTGTGATGTTTTAAAACCCGTATACATTGTGTAATGATCAAATCAGGGTAATTAGCCTATCCATCACCTTAAACTGTTATTATTTCTTTGTGGTGAGAACATTCAAAATCCTATCTTCTAGTTATTTTGAAATACACAATACAATATTGTTAACTACAATCATCCTACAGTACAATACAACACAACTTATTTCTCCTATCTATCTGCAATTTTATACTCATTTACCAATATCTCCTTATCATCTTTTTCCTCCCTTCCTCAGCCTCTGACAACCACTATTCTCTGCTGTACTTCTATGATAACAGCATTTTTCAATTTTGCAAATGAGTGAGATCATGCACTATTTGTTTTTCTGTGCTTGGTTTATTTCACTTAACATAGTGTCCTTCAGTTTCCTTCCAATTGCCACAAATGACATAAGTTCATTCTTTTTTTATGGCTGAATTATATTCCATTGTGTGTGTGTGTGTGTACATATGTGTATATATATATATATAATATTTTCTTTTAAAAAATTTTTAAGTTCAAGGGTACACATGCAATTTTGAAACATAGGTAAACTTGTATCATAGGGGTTTGTTGTACAGATTATTTTATCACCCAGGTATTTAGCCTAGTACCCATTAGTTACTTTTCCTGATCCTCTCCCTCTTCCCACCCTCCACCCTCTACTAGGCCCCAGTGTGTGTCATTCTCCTCTATTTATCCATGTGTTCTCATCATTTAGCTTGCACTTACAAGTGAGAACGTGTGGTATTTGTTTTCCAGTCCCTGCATTAGTTTGCTAGGGATAATGGCCTCCAGCTCCATCCATGTCCCTGCATAGGACATGATCTCATTCTTTTTTAAGGCTGCATAGTATTCCGTGGTATATATGTACCACATTTTCTTTATCCAATCTGTCATCAATGGGCATTTAGGTTGATTCCATGTCTTTGCTATTGTGAATAGTGTTGCAATGAACATACATTAGTGTGTGTCTTTATAATAGAGCAATTTATATTCCTTTAGATATGTACTCAGTAATGGGATTGATGGGTCGAATGACATTTTTTTTTTTTTTTGAGACAGGGTCTCACTCTATTGCCCAGGCTGGAGCGTAGTGGTGTGATCTTGGCTCACTGCAACTTCTGCCTCCCAAATTCAAGCAATTCTCCCACCTCAGCCTCCTGAGTAGCTGGGACTACAGGCACGTGCCACTATGCCCAGCTAATTTTTGTGTTTTTTGATAGTGACAGGGTTTCACCATGTTTGCCAAGCTGATTTTGAGCTCCTGACCTCAAGTGATCCATCTGCCTGGGCCTCCCAAAGTACTGGGATTACAGGTGTGAGCCATCACGGCTGGCCAAATGATGTTTCTGTCTTTAGATCTTTGAGGAATTGCCACACTGTCTTCCACAATGATTGAACTGATTTACACTTCCACCAACAGTGTATAAGCATTCCTTTTTCTCCACAACCTCACCAGCACCTGTTATTTTTTTGACTTTTTAATAACAGCCGTTCTGATTGGTGTGAGATGGTATCTCATTGTGGTTTTGATTTACATTTCTTTAATGACAGTGATGTTGAGATTTTTTTTTTCATGTGATTGTTGGCTGCATGTATGTCTTCTTTTGAAAAGTGTCTGTTCATGTCCTTTGCCTACTTTTTAATGGGGTCGTTTGTTTTATTTCTTGTAAATTTGTTAAGTTCCTTATAGATGCTGGATATTAGACCTTTGTTAGATGCATAGTTTGCAAAAATTTTCTCCCAATCTCTAAGTTGTCTGTTTACTCTGTTGATAGTTTATTTTGTTATGCAAAAGCTTTTTAGTTTAATTATATCCCATTTATCAATTTTTGCTTTTGTTGAAATTGCTTTTGGCATCTTCATCATGAAATCTTTGCCTGTGCTTATGTTCTGAATGGTATTGCCAAGGTTTTCTTCTAGGATTTTTATAGTTTTGGGTTTTGCATGTAAGTCTTTAATCCATCTTGAGTTAACTTTTTTATGTGGTGTAAGAAAGGGGTCCAGTTTCAATCTTCTGCACATGGCTAGCCAGTTACCCAGCACCATTTATTGAATAGGGAGTCCTTTTCCCATTGCTGGTTTTGGTCAGCTTTGTCGAAGATCAGATGGTTGTAGGTGTGTGACCTAACTTCTGGGGTTTCCATTCTGTTCCATTGGTCTATGTGTCTGTTTTTGTACCAGTGTACCATCCTGTTTTGGTTACTGTAACGTTGTAGTATAGTTTGAAGTTGGGTAACATGATGCCTCTTAAGCTTTGTTCTTTTTGCTTAAGATTGCCTTGGCTATTTGGGCAATTTTTTGGTTCCATATGAATTTTAAAATAGTTTTGTGAAAAATATCCTTAGTAGTTTGATAGGAATAACATTGAATCTGTAAATTACTTTGGATAGTATGGCAATTTTAATCTTGATTCTGCCTATGCATGATCATGAAATGTTTTTCTATTTGTTTGTGTCATCTCTGATTTCTTTCAGCAGTGTTTCGTAATTCTTCTTGCAGAGATCTTACACCTTCCTGGTTAGGTGTATTCCTAGATACTTTATTCTTTTTGTGGAATTTTTGAATGGGATTGCATTCTTCATTTGGCTCTTGGGTTGGCTGTTGTTGGTATATTGGAATGCTAGTGATTTTTGTATGTTGATTTTGTATCATTAAACTTTGTTGAAATTTTTCCAGTTGAAGGAACTTTTGGGCTAAAACTATGAGGTTTTCTAGATATAGGATTATGTCATCTGCAAACAAGGATCATTTGACTTCCTCTCTTCCTATTTGGATGTCTTTTATTTTTTTCTCTTGCCTGATTGCTCTGGCCAGGACTTCCAATACTATGTTGAATAAGAGTGGTGAGGGAGGGCATCCTTGTCTTGTGCCAGTTTTCAAGGGGAATGCTTCCAGCTTTTGCCCATTTAGTACGATGTTGGCTGTGGGTTTGTCATAGCTGGCTCTTATTATTTTGAGGTATGTTTCTTTCATACCTAGTTTTTTGAGCGTTTTCAACATGAAAGGATGTTGGATTTTATCAAAAGTCTTTTCTGCATCTATTGATTTAATCATGTGTATTTTGTGTTTAGTTCTGTTTATGTGATCAATCACATTTATAGATTTGTGTATGTTGAACCAACCTTGTATCCCAGGCATAAAGCCTACTTGATCATTGTGTATTGGCAAGTATATAGAAATTCAGTTGATATTTGTATACCAATCTATATCTTGCAATATTTCTGAATTTCCTTGTTAGCTTTAGTAGGTTTTGATGAATCCTTTATGGCTTTTCCTATATAAGATTATACAATCTGTCATTAGAGATAGTTTAATCTCTTCTTGTCAAATCTGGATGCCTTTTATGTGTATTCCTTACATAATTTTCCTGGCTGGAATTCCAGTATGATGTCGAATAGAACTGGTGAGAGCAGACTACCTTGTCTTGTATTTGATCATAGTGGGAAAGAATTCAGACATTCACCATTAAGTATGATATTAGCTGTGGATATTTTTCTTCATTTTTTATCTTGATTAAATGTGGAAAATTATCCTTTTCTCCACTTTACATATGCAAGTATAGACCATGGGGTTTGGGAAACACTTTCAACTATGTGACTCTATACTTAGTCATGATAGCATTGCAAGCAGTGGAGAGGGGGCAAAGTATAAGACTCTGGAGATGATAAACCTCCCTGCGATAGTTTTCCCTCCATATCACTCACCTGTGTAGAGAATGGTGCTAGAACCAGGTTACCTGAGCATTCACTCTCTAACGTCATAAAAGCTTCATTATTTTCCCTAACCTGGCCAATAAAGGTTTCCTTAATTTTTACGACCATGACATTGACGAGCAAATTTCCAAATTGGAGAAAGAGGAGGAAAAAGTAATTGTACTACATAACTTTTTCACCTCTGTAAAGGCTTCCAAGGTGGCTTTTAAAAAATGACCTACCCTTTCTAGAAAGTGCTAACACGTCTTCACAAAAACAGTAAATCTTTAGCCAGTGAAAGTATACCACTTATTCTAATTCATGAGTTGTTTATTAAAAGAAAAAAAAAAGACTTAAACCTGTGCCTCTTGCAAACCCCAATAAATCATACTAAATATTCAGTGCAGGCAAATAGTTCCCAGAAAAGGTCAAGAAACTTTCATTTTCCTTGGAGGGCTTGTGGCATTGAAAGCCACGTTGCTTCTCAAGTCTAGTATTTCAGCAGATTAGCCATGAACTTGAAAGTGAAATGGTTTCTAGTGCTTCCCTCTGGTCTCTCTTTTCTTGAACTTCGGAAGCCTATCTTCCTTGATCTCATTTTTTCTTTACTATACAGTTTCCATTCTCTTCATTCAAGAAGACACATACCAGTCTCATTTTTTTTCCTGCGGTTTTCCACCTTATAAAAAGAGATCAAGGCCAGCCATCACTCAATTCAAGATAATTGTTGTCATGAGGAAATGTAAGGAAGAGACTTAATAAAGTCTCTACATTTCCAAGAGAAATGAGAATCTATATTTCTATTGATAACTGTTCATTTATAATTAAGGACAAATTTAATTTTTCAGTTTGCCAAAGGCTGTGTTTAATATCTAGTCCAGGTCTAAATGGAAAAGACTCAATTATTTTTAAAGAGATTTAAAAAACAAATTAAAAAGTCATATTTGTTTATATAGCTACCATTTCAGGTGTTCTTCATTCCTTTGCGCATATTCACATTTCTATCTGGTAACATTTTCTTTCTGCCTGAAAGAGTTCATTTAATATTTCCTGTATTGTAGTTCTGTTGCTAGTGAATTCCTTTTGCTATTGTGTGTCTGAGAAAATATTTTAAAATATTTTTATTTTGAAAAATTTCAAAGATATGGAGAAATAGAATAAATAGCAGAATAAACACTCATATATCGACATCTACATTTAACAATTATAAGAATTTACTATATTTGCTTCTTCTAATTTTGAAATATGCTAAAGTAAATTATAGATATATTTTACTCCTAAATAATTTCTATATGCATCACTAACAAAAAGGATTTTTTTTCCACATAACCACAGTACCATTATCACAGCTAACAAAATTGGCAATAATATTCCCTAATATCCTTTAACGCCCTCTCTACGTTTAAATTTTCCTGATTGTACCAAAAATGTCTTTTACAATTGGCTTATTCAAGCTATATTTTAATCAATAATTGTTTAATGGTTATAATTCTTAAGTTTTTTCTAATCTAGAATGGTCCTGCTGTTCCCTCCAACTTTTTTTTCCTATGACATTGACTTGTTCCAGGTATCAGGTCAGTTGTTCTGTGGAATGTCCCACCCTCTGGGTTTTTCTCATGGTTTCCTCATGATAGTTAACTTGTTCCTTTATCCCCTGCATTTCATAAAATATAGATATTAGATCTAAAGGCTTGGTCTGGTTCTGGTTATTTTTTTTTTGCAAGAATAATTCAGAGGGAGTGGGGAGGTGGGATTTGAACCCATCTCTATGTAAACCAAAGTACCTGCTTAATTGCATTCTTAAAGTATTTTATGAATGAATCAGTGAGTTTTCAGACTGGGGCAAGTTACCTGTGCCTTTAATTAGACTTTGCTTCCTCTTTGTATGCTTTTATAAAGAGTGTAAAATTCGAGATACAAGACTCTATTTTCTTTTCTTTTCTTTTCTTTTCTTTTTTTTTTTTTTTAAAGGAGTCTTACTCTGTTGCCCAGGCTGGAGTGCAGTGGCGCGATCTCGGCTCACTGCAAGCTCCGCCTCCCAGGTTCACGCCATTCTCCTGCCTCAGCCTCCCGAGTAGCTGGGACCACAGGCGCCGCCACCACGCCCGGCTAATTTTTTGTATTTTTTTAGTGGAGACGGGGTTTCACCGTGTTAGCCAGGATGGTCTCGATCTCCTGACCTCGTGATCCGCCCATCTCGGCCTCCCAAAGTGCTGGGATTAGAGGCTTGAGCCACCGCGCCCGGCCTCTATTTTCTTTTAATAGTACTGTGGTGGCTTTGAAAGTCACCCTTCAGACTGAGCATGATGGCTCACGCCTGTAATCCTAGCACTTTGGGAGACTGAGGCAGGTGGATCGCTTTAGCCCAGAAGTTTGAGAGCAGTGTGGGCAACATGGTGAAAACTCATCTCTACAAAAAATACAAACATTAACTGGCTGTGGTGGTGCATGCCTGTAGTCTCAGCTACTTGGGAGGCTGAGGTGGGAGGATCATTTGGGCCCAAGAGGTTGAGACTGCAGTGAGCCATGATTGTGCCACTGCACTCGAGTGTGGGTGACAGAGCAAGACCCCATCAAAAAAAAAAAAAAAAAAAAAAAAAAAAAAAAAAAAGCCACCTCTCAGATCTCTGAATTCAGGGAGCCTGACTGAATGATGACCTCAGTTGCTAAGCCCTGAAATCCTCTACTGCATTTGCCTGAGGCCAAGTTTCCCATGGGCAGCTCTCAGCCAATGACAGCACAGCAAAGATACTAAAGCTTCGTCTCCTAGGAGATGAAGAGCTCCTCCAAAGGGTGATTTTCACTCAAGGATTCTGTTTGTCTTGCTGAAATTTTCTTAGAATTATACTGTAGCCTAGGACTTTTCTTAACCAATCCTCTTTCCTTCCTCCTTTCCTCCACAAAGGTCAGACCTATGTTACGGTCTTGACAGCTCTCTGAGCCTCTTAATGGCTCTCTTTGCCTCCATTTTCTCTCATAGGTGTTTTCTCCAATAAATCAATCTTGGTATCCTCTCCTTCCTGGGGAACTCAGACTAATAGGTAATAATTCCCCAATGCATTGACACCTGCCAAATTAAATAATTTCTGGAAATAATATGAAACAACCAACCAAATAAACAGATAATACAAGGAGAATGATAGACTGCTAGAATGGAACTGTCAAATAGCAAGGTTATTGTGTGCTTCAAGTATCAATTTTTCAGGGGATGGTGCAATAATAATTTGATTAGAGACATTAAATTAATATACATATTAGCAACTCCCAACAGGTAGTTTCACTAAAATATTATTTGAAAATTGGAAAAAAATTGCAATGCCTTCTGGTTGGCACAGATTCTGGAAATATTAAAATCAATGAAGGTCATGGCTTTCTTTTTACTAAATTTTTTATTTTTGATTTTTTTGGTACATAGAATGTGTATAAGTTTATGAAGTGCATGAAATACTTTGAAACAGACATGCAATATGTAATAATCACATCCGGGTAAATGACATATCTGTCTCCTCAAGCATTTCTCCTTAATGTTACAAATAATTCAATTGTGCTCTTTTAGTTATTTTAAAATGTACAATTAAATTATTGACTGTAGTCACCCTAGTGTGCTATGAAGTACTAGGTCTCATTCATTCTTTCCAAATACTATTTGTACCCATTTACCATCCCTACTTCCTCCCAACACTGCTCAATACCCTCCCCAGACTCTGGTAACCATCCTTCTACTCTCTATATTCATGACCTGGATTGTTTTAATTTTTAGCTCCCACAAATGAGTGAGAACACTTGTAGTTTGTCTTTCTGTGCCTGGCTTATTTCACTTAACATAATGACCTCCAGTTTTGTCCATGTTGTTGAAAGTCACAGGATATCATTCTTTTTTATGGCTGAATAATACTCTGTTGTGTATGTGTACTATATTTTCTTTATCTATTCATATATTGATGGACACTTAGTTTGCTTTCAAATCTTAGCCATTGTGAACAGTGCTGCAGCAAACATGGGAGTGCAGATATCTCTTTGATATACTGATTTCCTTACTTTTATGTATATACCCCGCAGTGGAATTGCTGAATTGTATGGTAGCTCTTTTTTCAGTTTTTTGAGGAACCTCCAAACTGTTCTCCATAGCGGTTGTACTACTTTACATTCCCACCATCTGTGTATGAGTGTTCCCTTTTCTCCACATCCTCAGCAGCATTTGTTGTTGCCTGACTTTTGGATAAAAGCCATTTTAATTGGGATGAGATATCTCATTGCTGTTTCAATTTGCATTTCTCTGATGATCAGTGATGTTGAGTACCTTTTCACATGTTTAATTTGTCTTTTTTTGAGCAATATCTATTCAAATCTGTAGCCCATTTTAAAGTCTAATTATTAGAGTTTTTTTCCTATAGAGTTCTTGGAGCTCCTTATATATTCTGGTTATGAACCCCTTGTCAGATTAGTAATTTGCATATATTCTCCCCCATTATGTGGGATGTCTCTTCACATTGTTGGTTGTTTACTTTGCTGTCCAGAAACTTTACAATTTGATGTGATCCCATTTGTCCATTTGTTTTTGCTTTGGGTTCCTGTGGTTGTGGGGTATTACTCAAGCAATTTTTGTCCAGACCAATGTCCTGGAGCATTTCCCCAAAGTTTTCTTGTAGGAGTTTTGTAGTTTGAGGTCTTAGATTTAAGTCTTCAATCCCTTTTGATTTGATTTTTGCATATGGCAAGAGATAGGGGTCTAGTTTCATTCTTCAGTTTATGGATATCCAGTTTTCCCAGTATTGTTGATTGAAGAGACTGTCTTTTCCCCAGTGTATGCTCTTGGCACCTTTGTCAAAAATAAGTCACTGTAGGTGTGTAAATTTGTTTCTGGGTTCTCTATTCTCTTCCATTGGTCTATATGTCTGTTTTTATGTCAGTACCATGCTGTTTTGGTTACTATAGCTCTGTAGTATAATTTGAAGTCAGGTAACATAGTCAGGTAATGAAGTCTCCATTTTGTTCTTTTTGCTCAGGATAGCTTTGGCTATTCTGGGTCTTTTGTTGTTCCATATACATTTTAGGAATTTTTTTTTTTTTTTCTATTTCTATGAAGAATGTCACTGGTATACTGACAGGGATTATATGGAATCTGTAGATTGTTTTGGATAATATGGAAATTTTAAGAATATTGAGTCTTCCAATCCATGAACATGGAATATCTCTTCATGTTTTTTCATTTTACTATAATACTTGTTTCCTCCATTTCTTGTGTCAGTATCTTATAGTATTCATTGCAGAGATCTTTCAAAATTCAATTTCTATTTCAGATTGTTCACTGTTGGCATATAGAAATACTACTGATTTTTGTATGTTGATTTTGTGTCCTGCAACTTTACTGAATTTGTTTATGAGTTCTAATGGACTTTGGGTCGAGTCTTTCATTTTTTCCAAATGTAAGATCATATCATCTGGAAACAAGGATACAAAATTCTTGGCTGGCAATCATTTTGTTTGAGGAGGCTAAAGACAGGACCCTAATCCCTTCAGGCTTGTAGGGTTTCTGCTGAGAAATCTGCTGTTAATTTGGTCAGTTTTCCTTTATAGGTTACCTGATGATTTTACCTCATGGCTCTTAAGATTCTTTTCTACATTTTGACTTTAGATAAGCTGACACTATGTGCCTAGGTGATGATCTTTTTGTTATAAATTTCTCAAGTGTTATTTGAGCTTCTTGTAGTTGGATGTCCAGATCTCTAGCAAGGCCAGGGACATTTTCCTCAATTATTACCTCAAATAAGTTTTCCAAACTTTTAGATTTCTATTTTTCCTCAGGAACACCAATTATTCTTATGTCTGGCCATTTAACATAATGCCAAATTTCTTGGAGGCTTTGTTAATTTTTTTGGATTCTTTTTTCTTTGCCTTTGTCTGATTGGGTTAATTAAAAGACCTTGTCTTTGAGCTCTGAAGTTGTTTCTTCTACTTGTTTGATTCTATTGTTGAAACTTTTCACTGCATTTTGTATTTCTCTAAGTCTGTCTTGCATTTCCAGAAGTTGTGATTGCTTTTTCTTTATGATATCTGTTGCTCTGGAGTATCTTCCATCCATATCCTGTATTTTTTTTTTTTTAAATTTTAAGTTGGTTTTCACCCTTCTCTGGTATCTCCTTGAGAAACTTAAGAATTGGCTTTCTCAATTCTTTATCTGGCAATTCAGAGACTTCTTCTTGGTTTGGATCCATTGCTGAGGAACAAGTGTGGTCTTTTGGGCATGTTATAGAACCTTGTTTTGTCATATTACCAGAATTACTTTTCTATTTTCTTCTCATTTGGGTAGATTATTTCAGTGGTAAATTCTGGAACTGAAGGGCTGCTGTTCAGATTCTTTTGTTCTACAGAGTTATCCCTTAATGTGGTGCACTTCCATTTTCCCTAGGCATATATACTATTTCAGAGTAAAACTTTATTTTTTTCATATAGCACATTAAATATGCCATGCCACTCTCTCCTGACCTGTAAGGTTTCCACTGAAAAGTCTGCTGCCAGACATATCAGAGCTCCATTGTATGTTATTTGCTTCTTTTCAGGTGGTGCTTTTAGGATCCTTTCTTTATCCTTAACCTTTGGAAATTTGACTGTTAAATGCTTTGAGGTAGTCTTCTTTGGGTTAAATCTGCTTGGTGTTCTATAACCTTCTTGTACTTGAATGTTGATATCTTTCTCTAGGTTTGGAATGTTCTCTGTTATTATCCCTTGGAATAAACTTTCTACCCCTATCTCTCTTTTTTTTTTTTTTTTTTTTTTACCTCCTATTTTAGGCCAATAACTCTTAGATTTGCCTTTTTGAGGCTATATTCCATATCTTTTAGGCATACTTTATTGTTTTTTCCTTTTGTCTCCTCTGACTGTATATTTTCAAATAGCTTATCTTCAAGCTCGCTAATTCTTCTGCTTGATCAGTTCTGCTAATAAAAGACTGATGCATTCTTCAGTACGTCAGTTGCATTTTTCAACTGCAGAATTTCTGCTTAATTCTTTAAATTATTCAAATCCCTTTGTGAAATTCATCTGATGGAATTCTGAATTCTTTCTCTGTGTTATATTACATTTCTTTGAGTTTCCTTGAAGTTATCTATTTTGAATTGTCTATCTGAAAGGTCACATATCTCTTTTTCTCTAGGATTGGTCCCTGGTGCCTTATTTAGTTTCTTTTGTGATATTGTGTATTTCTTGTGGTCTTGATGCTTATGGATATTTGTCAGTGTCCGGGTTCTAAACAGTTAGGTATTAATTGTATTCTTCACAGTCTGGGCTTGTTCATGCTCTTCTTTCTTGGGAAGGCTTTCCAGGTATTTGAAGGGACTTGGGCCCCAAGCCCAGTAACACTGTGGTTCTTGCAGATTTCCAAAGGTATTTTCTTTGTGGTCTTGGATAAGATGTGGAACAATTCTCTGGATTACCAGGCAGAGACTCTTGTTCTCTTCCCTCCCTTACTTTCTCCCAAACAAATGGAATGTCCTTTTTTTTTTTTTTTTTTTTTTTAAGATGGACTTTTGCTCTCGTTGCCCAGGCTGGAGTGTGATGGCGCGATCTCGGCTTACTGCAACCTCCACCTCCCGGGTTCAAGCGATTCTCCTGCCTCAACCTCCTGAGTAGCTGGGATTACAGGCGTGTGCCACCATGCCTGGCTAATTTTGTAGTTTTAGTAGAGACGGGATTTCACCATGTTGGTCAGGCTGGTCTCGAACTCCTGACCTCAGGTGATCTGCACTCCTGGGCTTCCCAAAGGGCTGGAATTACAGGCGTGAGCCACTGTGCCTGGCTGGAGTGTCTCTTTTTGTGCTGAGCCTCCTGGAGCTGGGTGTGGGGTAATGCAAGAACTCCTGTGGCCACCACCACCGGCCAGTGCCCTATCTGATTGTGGCTGAGTTCTTATTCAAGACGCAAGACAAAGTCCTCTTTACTCTTCACTATTCTCTCCTCAAGCAGAAGGAAGGAGTCACTTTCTTTGCTGCCAGCTATGCTGCCTGAGATAGGGGAAGGGGTGGTTCAAGCACTCTCTTAGTTGCCCCAGCTGTTGTTTCCCTAGGTCATGTGCCACCCTAGTCTACTGGCTCTAAGCCCAGTCCAGTACCATGAGTTGCCTAGGAAGTACAGTACTTGTATCTTAGGCTGCCTTTCACGTTTACCTAGGACCGCAGAGCACTTTAGCTCACAGTGGCAAGGCTTGCTGTGAAACTCAAGTTCTGATCCCTGGGATGGACAATTCCTCTCTGGCTGTGGCTGGTCCAAATGCTCCCTCCATGGGCAGGCACCAATTGAACCCAGCACAGCTTTGCTCTCTGCTGTGACAGCTCAGCACTGAGTTCAATGCCAAGTCCCCGAGTCACTACACTCTCCCTCCCCCAAGTGCACAGATTCTCTCTCCATGCCCTGTGGCTACTGCCATGGGATTGAAAAGGGGTAGCATCAGCAGTTCAAGAATGTCTTCCCTAGGCCGGGAGCGGTGGCTCATGCCTGTAATCCCAGCACTTTGAGGGGCTGAGGCAGGCAGATCACTTGAGGCCAGGAGTGTGAGACCAGCCGGGCCAACACAGTGAAACCCCGTCTCTACTAAAAATACAAAACTTAGCTGGGCGTGGTGGTGCGCACCTGTAATCCCAGCCACTCAGGAGGCTGAGGCAGGAGAATCACTTGAACCCAGGAGGTGGAGGTTGTAGTGAGCCGAGATCGTGCCACTGCACTCTAGCCTGGGTGACAGAGAGAGACTCCGTCTCAAAAAAAAAAAAAAAAAAAAAAAAGTAAAAATTAGCCGGGCCTGGTGGTGCATGCCTGTAGTCCCAGCTACTCGGGAGGCTGAGGCCGGAGAATTGCTTGAAACCGGGAGGTGGAGGTTGCAGTGAGCCACAGTCACACCACTACACCCCGGTCTGGGTGATGGAGCGAGACTCTGTCGGAAAAAAAAAAAAAAAAAAAAGTCTTTTCTACCCTCTTCAGTGCCTCTTTCAGCAATATGAAGATAAAACCAGGTACTGTGATTGCTCACCTGAATTTTGGTTCTTATGATAGTGCTTTTTAATGTGTAGTTAGTTGTTAATATTTGATATTTCTGTTGGGAGCGAGATGATCACTGGAGGCTTCCATTTGGCTGTCTTGCTCTACCTTCATGGCTTTTTAATATAGGGAATCGTTTTTCATGGTTGAAAGAGTTTCACAATAAAAGATTATTTTCTCTATTCTGGGCTAGAGAAGGTACATATGTTTTAGAGTTTAAAGCTGTATTCTATATAGTATTATAACTTTTGGGCAACTGTACGGTGGTGGTCTGGAAGGAAGAAGAGGGAGGAGGGAAGGAAGATGTAATATAAATATCTGATGTAGCATTTGGATGGGAACCAAACACCAAATTCTCTATATAGATGAATTGGTAACATTTGGATTTTCAAAGCATATTATAAGATCGGATTAAACTTCTCAGTAGCCACACATAAAAAAGATACAGTTGCTTCTGTAAGTTTTCATTTTAAATAATTCATAGAAAAGTAAAATAAAATATTTATTGAGTAGCCTTCTGCATGCTACAGTTTGAGAGGAAGCAGGATTATTGTAGAGTTCAAGATAGGCACAGAAAGATGTTTGTGTGTAAGACTTCACTTGTCCATGGCCCTGCTGTGCTATTTCTGTACTTAAAGAAAAATGGAAGTTCAGAGTAGAAATGTTCAATTAACTGTTAAATACCCTCATCAATTAAGAGATCATTTCCAAATCTGATGGATGAGTTCAAAATATCCAATTCATTCTAATCATCAGGCGGAAGAACAGTCCAAGTCCCAAGGAGAAAAGAGCAGATAAACATGTAAATGAACTCACAAATCTTTTAGAAATACTCTGCCTGGAATGGCTGAATATTAATGTACAAAGTTTTCCATGTGTTAAGTGAAGAGCTGAATTACAGCGAGCAATGCGACATTCAATGATAACCTAATTCTATTTTATTTTGTAATATTTTTCAATATGTGCTAGATTATAAGAGTAAAACACTGGGAACACAGCTAGGACATGAAACACTCTGTGGAAAGCTCCAAAGACTAAGTCTCATACCTATTATAAGGCTTGGCAAGTACCACAATTTTGCATCCATTTTCCCTTTTCTATACAGAGCTCAGTTTTCTTTTTTATACTGTCACTATTCACTAGTGAATAGTATCTTAAACCCAGGTCAAAAGTCACCAGCACCAGAAAGCCTTCCCTGACACTTAATACTTGTTGTGACCAGGAGGACCATACCTTGAGGACTTTACAAGGGGGCATAATTGATCAAGTGTCTCAGCTACTGTGCTCCGAAATTCATCTTCATGTTTCCTTCAAGGTAACACAAGTTACAGGGTGCTCCCAGTCAATGATTGAAGATACCCGAGTTGCTAAAGCAGACTTATTCCTGGGAGACATTGCTCTTACCTGTTGCTAACTTTGGCTCGAATTGTCCCCAACAATGGCTTTGTCAAACCACTTTTGGGCTGCATGGCAGTCTAGGGTGGTATCACCCAACCTTTTCTCCTTCCCTCCTTCATTCATGTCAGACTTACATCATGGTCTAATGACTCTCCCAGACGTTTTTTGGCTCCCTTCCTATTTTCTCTCATAAAGGAATTTCCTCTAACAAAATACATGCTCCTTTAATCCTGTCTTGACGTAGTCTTTTCAGAAGACCTGAACTAAGACAACCCTCCATTCTCTAAGTTACCTCTTCAGTTGCCTTCTATAATTGCCATTGTTTCATTGTCTTGAGTGGCCATTATTTTTTGTTCACATGTGTCCTCCATGCTATCTTGTGAGATCCCGGATTGCAGGATTTGTTTTGTCCCATGATTCTCTCTCTCATATTTAGCATGCATTAGGTACATAATCAATGTTTTTAGAGTGAATGATGAATATATAAAGACATAGTTGCTAGGAGCCACTGAATCAGACAGGTGTGATTTCAAATCCCGACTCTGACACTTTAGTAGCCCTGTGACCTTGGAGGTGTAAATTATTTTACTTCCCTGTTCCTCTCTTTCTCATCAGTGAATTGGGGGTGATGATAACAATAATAGGTTCGGCCGGGTGCGGTGGCTCACACTTGTAATCCCAGCACTTTGGGAGGCCGAGGCGGGCAGATCACCTGAGGTCAGGAGTTTGAGACCAGCCTGGCCAATATGGTGAAACCCCGTCTCTATTAAAAATACAAAATTAGCTGGGCATGGTGGCAGGTGCCTGTAATCTCAGCTACTCGTGAGGCTGAGGCAGGAGAATTGCTTGAACCCAGGAGGCAGAGGTTGCAGTGAGCCAAGATCACGTCGTCACACTCCAGCCTGGGGGACAAGAGTGAGACTTTGTCTCAAAATAAAAAAAAAAAAAAAAAAAAAAGGTTCAACCATATGAAATAGGTCATATTCAATCTTTTTTGAGTTCTAAAGTTAGCAATTTCTTTATGATTCAACCTAACGTTTATTATATAGTTTTGTTTGAGAATTAAAATGAAAGGGTATGTCAATTGCAAACTCTAGAAACTGACCTCTGTAAGACCTTATTGAAGGATATCAGTTGTTGTTTTGGGGGTTACCATTGTCATTTTTAGCTCTAGGGCAGTGTTGTGAATATATTACTACAATGAAATGTCACCCAGTTCCACAGGGTGAAGTAGGATGTGAATCACGGCTCATACTCCATTGTTAGACAATAGAGAGATACAATGCTCATTATCATCTAGCAGTGCATTCTTTTTCTTCTTTTTTCTTTTTTTTTTTTTTTTGTAGAGAAGGGGGTCTCATTTTGTTGCCCAGGCCGGACTTGAACTCCTGGGCTCAAGCAATACACCTGCCTCGGCCTCCCAAAGTGCTGGGATTACAGACGTGAGCCACTGTACCCAGCCTAGCAGTGCATTATTAAAAGGACAATATTGAAGAAACAACATTGTCCCCATTGAGATAAATATTGTATTTTATTTTATTGTTTAGAGGTAAAAATTCACAAAACTTAAAATTTACCATTTTAATAATTTGAAGTGTATAATTAAGTGATTTTTAGTATATTCACAGTGTTGTGCAATTATCACCACTCTCTAATTTATAATATTCTTACCACCCCCAAAAGAAACCCCATACCCATTGGCATATATTCCCCATTTTCCCCTTTCCCCAGTTCCTGGCAACCACTAGTGTACTTTCTGTTCCTATTGATTTGCTGTTCTGGACATTTCATATAAATGGAATCATAGAATATGTGGCCTTATGTATTTGACTTCTTTCATTTGGTATGATACTTCCTTTTTTTTTTTTTAATTTTTTTGAGATGATCTTGGCTCGCTGCAACCTCCACCTCCAGGGTTCAAGCCATTCTCCTGCCTCAGCCTCCCAAGTAGCTGGGATTACAGGCATGCACCACCATGCCTAGCTAATTTTTGTATTGTTAGTAGAGACAGGTTTTTGCCATGTTGGCCAGGCTGGTCTGGAACTCCTGACCTCAGGTGATCCACCCACCTAGGCCCCCAAAGTGCTGGAATTACAGATGTGAGCCACTGCATCTGGCCTAGCATGATATTTTCAAGGTTCACACATCTTGTAGCCTGTATCAGTACTTCATTTTCTTTATGGTTGAATAGAATTCCATTTTATAGACCACATTTTATTTATCCAATCATCAGTTGATGGATTATTTGGATTGCTTTCACTTTTGGCTACTACAAATAATGCTGCTATCACCCTTTGCATACAAGTTTTTCTGTGAACACATATTTTCAGTTTTCTTGGATATATACCTAGGAATGGAATTACTGGCTCATATGCTAACTTTAAAATTAACTTTTTGAGGAATTGTTAAACTTTCCCAAAGCAGCCATATCATCCTACATTCCATTAGTAATGTACGAAAGTACCAGTTTCCCCCCTCTTCATCAAAACTTGTTATTTTCTCTTTTCCTCTTCTTCTTTTTTAAAAAAATTACAGCTCTTCTTTGTACCTCCAGTAGAATTGGGCTGTGAATCTGTCTGGTCCTGGACTTTTTTTGGTTGGTAGGCTATTAATTATTGCCTCAATTTCAGAGCCTGTTATTGGTTGATTGAGAGATTCAACTTCTTTCTGGTTTAGTCTTGGGAGGGTGTATGTGTTCAGGAATTTATCAATTTCTTCTAGATTTTCAAGTTTATTTGCATAGAGGTGTTTATAGTGTTATCTGATGGTAGTTTGCATTTCTGTGGGATCAGTGCTGATATCCCCTTTATCATTTTTTATTGCATCTATTAGATTATTTTCTCTTTTCTTCTTTATTAGTCTTGCTAGCGGTCTATGAGTTTTGTTGATCTTTTCAAAAAACGGACCAACCAAAATGTCCATAAATGATAGACTGGATTAAGAAAATGTGGCACATATACACCATGGAATACTATGCAGCCATAAAAAAGGATGAATTTATGTCCTTTGCAGGAACATGGATGAAGCTGGAAACCATCATTCTCAGCAAACTATCACAAGGATGGAAAACCAAATGTCGCATGTTCTCACTCATAGGTGGGAATTGAACAATGAGAACACTTGGACACAGGGCAGGGAACATCACACACTAGGGCCTGTTGAGGGGGTTGGAGGTTGGGGGAGAGATAGCATTAGGAGAAATACCTAATGTAAATGACAAGTTGACGGTTGCAGCAAACCAACACGGTACATGTATACCTATGTAACAAACCTGCACATTGTACACATGTACCCTAGAAGTATAATAAAAAAAAAATACAGCCATTCTAATGAATGTAGAGTAGTATTTCATTGTGACTTTGATTGGCATTTCTCTAATGACTAATGATGTTGAGAATATTTTCATGTACTTATTAGCTATTTGTATATAAATGGAGAAATGTCCATTCAAATCCTTTGCCCATTTTTTACTTTTTTGGTCATTTTATTTTGAGGTGTAAATGTTGCTTATACAGCCTATATACAAGTTTTTAAGATTATATATGTGATATGCAAATATTTTCTTCCATTCTATGGGTTGTGTTTACACTGTCTTGATACTATTCTTTGTTGCACAAAAGTTTTTAGTTATGACGAAGTCCACTTTATCTAATTTTTCATTTGTTGCATGTTTTGAATGGCATATTTTAAAAACCATTGATTAATCTAAGGTCGTGAAGATATATCCCTATGTTTCCTTCTAAAGTTTTTATAGATTTAGTTCTTAAATTTAGGTTTCTGGTCTATTTTGGGTTAATTTTTATATATGGTGTGAATAGGGATCCAAATTCGTTCTTTTACGTGTAGATATCTCGTTAACTCAGTACTTTTTGTTGAAAATACTATTTTTCCCCATTGAGTGAACGTCATACAATTGTTGAAAATTAATTGACCATAGATGTATGGGTATATTTCTGGACTGTCAATTCTATTATACTGATCTATGTGTTAATTATTATGCCAATACTCCACAATACTCCTTACTGTATCTTTGTAATAAGTTTTGAAATTGGGAAGTGTGAGTGAGTCCTTGGAATTTGTTCTTCTTTTTCAAGATTTTTTTGACTCTTAGAGGCCCCTTGTATTTCCATAAGAATGTTATGGAATGTTAAGAATGTTATGGGCCAAGTGCAGTGGCTCAGGCTTGTAACCCCAGTGGTTTGTGAGGCTGAGGCCAGAAGATCACTTGAGGCCAGGAGTTTGAGACCAGCTTGGGCAACATAGTGAGACCCTGTCTCTACAAAAAATAAAAGCAGCCAGGCATGGTGGTGCATGCCTGTAATGAAGCTAAGGCAGGAGGATTGCTTGAGCCTGGAAATTCAAGGTTGCAGTGAGCCATGATCACACCACTGCACTCTAAACTGGGTGACAGAACAAAACCCTGTCTCTGAAAGAAAAAAAAAAAAAAAGAATCTTATGACTAATTTATTCATTTATTCAAAAAAGGCACCTACGATATTTTGGCAGAGATTGGCTGACTCTGTAGATAATATGAGGGAGTATTACCATCCTAACAATAAAAAGTCTTTTAATCAATGGAAATGGGATATGCTTCCATTTATTTAGGTCTCTTTTAATTTCTTTCAACAATGTTTTGTAGTTTTCAGTGCACAAGTCTTACACTTATTCTGTTAAATTTAGTCCTCATTTTTTTTTCTTTTTGATGCTATTGTAAATGGAATTATTTTCTAAAATTCATTTTCAGATTGTTCATTGCTACTGAATAGAAATACAAATGATTTTTGTATGTTGATCTTATATCTTGCAACTTTCCTAAATTTATTTAATAGCTCTAATAGTTTTTCTTTTTTTAATTTTGATGTGGATTCTTGAGGTTTTTCTCAATATAAAATTATGTCATCTGTGAATATAAATAGTTTTACTTTTTCCTTTCTTATGTGGATTTATTTTCTCTCTTTTTCTTATCTAATTTTTCTGGAAAGAACTTTTAGTACAATGTCAAAGTGACAAATCAGACATCCTTGTCTTGTTTCTTATCTTAGGGGAAAAGCATTTCGTGTTTTAACCTTGAGTATAATTTTAGCGGTTAATAGGGTTTTTCATAGATGGCCTTTACTGGATTGAGGTTCTCTTTTATTCCTAATTTGTGGAGAGTTTTTACCAATAAAGAGTCTTAGATTTTTACCGAATGTTTTGTTGTACATCTATTGAGATTATTGTGTTTTTTCCTTTATTAATAGGATATATTACATTGATTGATTTTTAATATGGTGACCCAATATGATATATCCCACTTCTTTATGGTATGTAATCTTTTTTATATGTTGTTGGATTTGGTTTGCTAGTATTTTGTTGAGGATTTTGTGTCTATTCATAAGGATTCTGATCTGTAGTTTTATTTTCTTATAATCTCTTTGGCATTAGCATTAGGGTAATACTGGCTTCATATTAGTAAGTGTTCTCTGCTCTTCTATTTTCTTTTACTATTTTTTTTTTAAGACAGGGTCTTGCTATGTTGCCTTGAATGGAGTGCTTCATAGGTACAATCATAGCACACTGCAACCTTGAATTCTTGGCTTCAAGGAATCTTCCTGCCTCAGTCTCCCAAATAGTTGGGAGATTACAGTTGCATGCTACTTCCCTGGCTTTTCTATTTTTTAAAACAGTTTAAGAAATATTCATGTTAATTTTTCTTTAAACATTTGAGACTTTACCAGTGAATCTATCTGGTCTGGGCTTTTCTTTACTGAAAGTTTTTGATTACTGACTCAATCTCTATGCCTGTTAAATAACAACTCCCCTTTATCCTCTCTCCTCAGCTCCTGGTAACCACCATTCTATTTTCTATAGCTATGAATTGGAATATTTTGGATATATCATTGTCTGAGTCTATTTCTTGCTGCTATAACATAATACTAGATAATGCGTAATTTATAAAGAAAAAACTTTATTTCTCACAGTTCTGGAGGCTGGGAATTCCAAGACTGAGGGGCCAACATCTGGTGAGGGCCTTCTTGCTGTGCCAGTTTATGCTTGAAAATGAGAGGATGGTGGGGGCAGGGAAATTCATCCTTTTGTAATAAACACACTGAGTGATAATGGCATCAATCCACTCATGAGGCCAGAGCCCTCATGGTCTAATCATATCTTAAAGGTCTCACCTCTTAATATTGTCACGTTGGGGATCAAATTGTCAACACAAGAACTTTGGGGGACACGTTCAAACTATAGCACTCATATAAAGTGGCATCTTACTGTAGTTGTCCTTTTGTGACTGATTTACTTCATTTAGCGTAATATCCTCATGGTTCATCCATGTTGTAGCGTGTGACAGAATTTCCTTCCTTTTTAGTGCTGCGTATTATTCTACTATACTTATATTCCATATTTTGTTTATCCATTCTTCCGTCAATTGACATTTGGGTTGCTTCTGCCTCTTGGCCAATGTGAATAATGCTGCTATGAATATAAGTGCTATGGCTTGAATATTTGTCCCCTTCAAAACTCATGTTGAAATTTAACCCCAATGTGGCAGTATTGAGACATGAAACCTTTAAAAAATGATTGGGTCACAGTGGGCAGAGCTCTTATGAAATAAATTAATCCATTCATGGGTTATCATGGGAGTGGGACTGGTGGCTTTATAAGAAGAGGAAAAGAGACCTGATTTGGCATGCCTATTCCCCTCACCATGTGATGGATGCACTATGCCACTCCAGGACTCTGCAGAGAGTCACCAACAGAAAGAAGATTTGTGTCCTAGCTCTTCCACCTCCTAGTTCTTACCTCTGGGACCTTGGGCCAGGCCCCAAGTCTTTCTTGCCTCAGTTTCTTCATACATAAAATGCCTCTGATAGTGGCATCTATCTCGTAGGGTGCTTGGGAAGATTAGATGAAGTAATGTTTGGAGCATGCTTGGCACATAGTGATTAAGGTCTGACCCCAATCCACAAACCTCCAACATAACTGACCTCCAGAACAAAGAGGACAGGTCCACTATGCCTTATCTGAAATCCTATGAATAGCACAAAAGCACTATCCATAAAAGGAAAACTATAAACTGTACCTTACCGAAATTAGGACATGCAAAGAGGTTGAAAAAACAGTCTACTGTCTGAAAAGATCAGGAGAAAATATTCAAAAACCATATATCTGGCAAAGGACTAGGACCTAGGATGTAAAAGGAACTCACAAAACTCGACAGTCATAACAAATAATTTAATTAGAAATAGAACATAAGACATGAATAGTCATTTTACTGAAGAGGACATACTGGTGGCAAATAAGTACATAAAAAGATGTTCCAGGCTGGGCATGGTGGCTTACACCTATAATCTCAGCATTTTGGGAAGCTGAGACAAGAGCATTGCCTGAGCTCAGGAGTTTGAGACCAGCCTGGAAAACATAGTGAAACTCTGTATATTTTTTAAAAAGGTGAAAAAAAAATTTTAAATGGTGTTCCACATCAATAGCTCAACATAAGGAAAATGCAAATTAAAACCACAATGGGATATCACTACACAGCTATCAATGAGAATGGCTGAAATGAAAAGTAGGGATAATAACAAATGCTGCTGAGGGTATGGAGAAACAGAATCACTCATACATTGCTGTGGGAATGTGAAATGGTAGAGTCACTCTGGAAAATTATTTCTTTAAAAAGTGAACATGCAACTGCTGTACGACTGACAATTGCACTACTGAGCATTTGTCCCTGAAAATGAAGACTTGTGCTCATGCAAAGATTGGTACCTGAATATTCATAGCACACTGATTTGTATTAGAAAAACAAAACAAAACAAAACAAAACTTGGAAATGGCACAGATGTCTTATAGTAGATGAATGGTTAGAGAAAAATACTGTGGTATATCCACCATGGAATATTACTCAGCCATGAAAATTAGTGAACGTTTAGTATACACAACAGTCTGGATGGCTCTCCAGGGAATTATGCTAAATGGAAAGAGCCAATCCATAAGGTCACAGACAGTAGGATTCCATTTGTATAATATTCATTTTTAATTATTTATTTATTTTACACTTTTAGGTTCAAGGGTACATGTGCAGGTTTGTTATATAGGCAAACTCCTGTCACAGGGGTTTGTTGTAAAGATGATTTCATCACCCAGGTACTAAGCCTCTTACCCTATATAATATTCTAATGTTCTTGTAATGACAAAATTATAGAACTGGCAAACAGATTAGTGATTACCAAGGATTAGGGATGGGTGCTGGGGTCTGGAGGGTGGTACATGTGATTATAAAAGGATAAATGAATGATCCTTGTGGTAATAAAATTGTTCAGTATGTTGACTGTGCTGTTAGATACATGAACCTACATATGTGATAAAAATCCGTGGAACAAAATACACACACTCGCAAATGGGTACAAGCAAGACCAGGGAAATGTGAACAACATCGGTGGATTGTACAAATGTCATTGTCTTGGTCGTGATCTTGTAGTACAGTTTTCTAAGATGTTACCGTTTGGGGAGATTGGATCTAGGGTACATGGGATCTCTCTGTATTATCTCTTACATCTACAATTACCTCAACTAAGATTTCAATAAACATATAGACAGTGACAGATAAAGTGCCACTAATTGTAAAACTAAATCAGAAATAACATAAAGCAATGACAGAGAACCTGTCTCAGAGAAGCAAGAGGTAAAACTCCCAGAGCAATTTCTATGCAGAGCACTGTGTCATGAAGCCTGATGCAAGGCCCTGTCTGGACTCGATGGGACAGAGAACCTCTTCAGTGATGTCTGCCCTCATGAAGGTGGAAGTGTCCTCAGAACTAGTGCTGCATGTTGGCCACCCCTTCCGTGTGGAGTGCCTGTCTCACAATGACAGTGTGGCACTGTGACATCTGGGGTAGAAGGGGTTTTGAGGCAGCAGGGCCTGTTTAGGGCTCCACAAATTCCACCACTGTAGGCCACACCCTACAAGTCCAGGTGGGGTTCCATGATTACATTGGGTTCTACACTAGCCGGATCCCTAAGGGGCTGAGACTGTGGCTAATGTACCAGAAGCTGATATTCACTGAACCTAGGCCCTGTGCTCTACATGAATCAATTTACTTAATCCTTGCCACAGTCCTATTGCTTACTTTTGAAAACCAGGCTTTCCTGTTCCCAGATGTTCCAAGCCTGGTGTATTAGGTGTTCATTCTGCCACTAGGTCATTGGCTGATACTGACTTCATAGAGCAGCTGAGAGGTCCCTGAGAGTGACTCTCATCAGCCACTCCTCACTCACCTCCTGCCTCCTGTGCCCCAGGATTGCTGGCTAATTAGGAAGTGGCCAAGTGGGACCGTGCAGGAATCCTGGACTCTCCACAGCCACCACATGCTGTGGTCAGACAGCAGGGCTCCAGGGCAGGGGTCTTGGGTAGCAATAGGCGACCTCTATGGAGCATTGCCTGGGTGTCAGACCCTGTGCTCAGAGTGTCACCCTTATCCTCTGACTTCATCCCTCCCAGTGTCCTGTGGAATTGGTAGGATTTCCATCCCTTTTTCGTGATAAGGAGATCAAGGGTTACAGAAGTGAAGTTGCCCGAGTGCACAAAGCTGATCAGTGGAGAGCAGTGATTTGCACCCAGGTCTGACTGACCCCAGAGCCCATGGTCAAGTTCAGGGCCCTGCCCAGGGCTCAATAACTATGTAGTGACTGCATGAAAGGCCACTGGATAAATCTCATCCTGGGGCAGTACTAGTAGTCTTTAGGGTATGTGTCCTGAAATGAGGTAGCACACCCATCAACCAGGGTAATGGGTGTCATCTGAGCTTTGCTAAAAGATCCATCTTCTTATAGAGGCATCAAGGAGAATTGTCCATGTTTTTTGAGTACTGCTATACATCCAGTTCTGGGCTGCACTTCAATGATGGATGAGATGGGGTCCCCTGTTTTAGAAAACGCTCGGTGCTGCTGTGGAGACTGATGTTATTTGTGAACTTTATGGTGTTTACCTGTTGTTTCCATCGTGTGAGATCCCTTCCTCCTTGTCACCTTGCTTCTGATCACCACCTAGATTGTGTCTGATATGGGTTTCACTTAGGGATTTGAGAGTTTTGTGATTGGGCTTGGCTGAGCCTGGGCCTCTTGATATGGTGGCTGAATCCTCATTTCAGCATGTGTGTGTGTCAGGGGGTGCTGAGAAGGTACATTATGTCCAGAATTTAAGCCCCCTTGCTTTTTCAAATACCCTTTCCATGTGCTCTTCTAATTTGTTATTAATCTAGACAGTTCTCTTAAATTACACATTTCAAGTAGCTTGAGAAATTACACATTTCTCTTAAATTACACATTTCTGAGCCTTAGCTTTCTTATCCATATTTCGCGGGGTCCTAGGACTGGCCCAGGGTTCCACAGATGTGTAATGACTTGCCCAATGATACGGACTGGATGTGGTACAGAGATTGAGTCGTCCCCTCTCCCCATGGGACTTTTGCTGTATTTTGCTGCAGCACACTTCTTGAAGCAGCTCACTGTGGTGGAGTATAGGAATCACAAGTGGTAGATAAAGGTAGACCTTGGTTTAATCTCAGCTCCTCCATTTCCAAGTTTTTTACCTTGGAGAATTGAATTAAGGTAGCTCAGCCTCAGTTTTCTTCTCTGGAAAATGGTGATACAAATAGAACCTGACTTGTACACTTGGCTTGAGAATTAAATGGTATGATGTATATAAAGTGCCTGGGTCTTTGCAGATGACATTAATATCTATGTAGAATATTTCAAAGGATTGACACAACATTCTCCTGGAACAAATAAGTGGTTAGTCACAGGATACAAGGTTAATATACAGAAGTTAATTTCTTTGCTATATAACAGCAATGAACAATTGGAAATAAATTAAGAGTTAAAAATGAATACCATTTAAAATAGCACCAAAATTGAAATACTTAGGTACAAATGTAACAAATACTTGCAGGATGTGTAGGTAGAGAGCTACAATGTTCTGATGAAAGAAATCAAAGAAGACCTAAATAAATGGCGAGTTATCTCACATTAACGGACTGAAGAACTCAGCGTTGTTAAGATGTTGATTATTCCCAACTAGACCTATAGCTTCAACGCAATCCCAATCAAAATCCTATCAAGCTCTTTGAGAAATCCACAAACCGATTCTGAAATTGATATGGAAAGACAAAAGGCCTAAAATAGCCAACAAAATACTGAAGAAGAACAAAGTTGGAGGATTCAGACTACTACTATGATTTGAAGACTTACTAAAAAGTGACAGAAATCAGATGCTGTTGCATTGGTGAATGAATAGACAAGTAAATCAATAGAACAAAATAGAGACCTCAGAAAATAGACCCACACAAATATAGTCAACTATTTTTGGACAAAGAAGCACAGTCAATTCAATGGAGCAAAGAGAGTCTTTTCAACAAATGATGCTGAAACAATTGGGCATTCATATAAAAAATTATCTAGACACAGACCTTATATCTTTCCTCAAAATGAACTTGAAATAGATCATAATAGATCACAGACCTAAATGTAAATTTCCCAGCATGTGGCAGGTGCTCCATCAATGGTCACTGTGGGTATTTGGAAGCGTTCTGAGGCTTTTTGAGTTGGCTGGTCAAGAACTTGTGGTGCTTGAGTGAAGCTGAGTGGGTCTTGTAAGATGCCTGATGTTCAGTGTGGCCAGGGGACCACCTGATCAGAGTCTCATGGAGTCTTTATTACCAAGGCAAATTCCTGGGCTTGCTGCAAACTGAGACTCCCTGTGCCTTGTATTTTTGTTCGCATTTTCATTTTTCTTAAACAATACCCACAAGTGATTTTGGTGCATATTCAGGTTTGAGAATTTTTGGCATATGGGTTAGTCAAGATAAGGAGTCAGTCACCACCTGGGTTCCAATTATAGCCCCACCATTTTCCATAGCCCATGGCGCAGTAGAAGGGAGAGTAGGTTCTAGATTCAGAGGAATCTGGGTTTCCTTTCTACCTCTGCCTCTTATTGACTGTGTGACCCTAGGCAAGACACTCTCCTCTCTAAGCCTTGATTTTGCTAAATGAGAAGAGTAAAATAGTGATTCCTGTCTCCTAGTCTTGTTGGGAGGTTTAAATGAGACAAATCCCGGCCTCGTGGGTGTTCTATCAGTGTCAGCTGAATTGCATCTGAACAGCTACCCAAAGGAAAACAGCAAAGTGGGGTACTTGGTTGGTTGTAGGGTAGCTGCAGAGGGGCTTTTTGGAAAGTCAGAAGGCTGTGAGTGAGCCATGTGTGATGTCACAGAAGAGATGGAAGCGATGCTGGGCAGCTCAGGGGTTTAGCCTTCTTTGGGAGCTGGAAGCCTGCTCTCAGAAACGGTGGAGAGATTTCAGTCTGAGTGGCTGCCTGCTTTCTGTCTTCAGGGTTTGAAAAGCCATTTATAGACCACAGCTATCCCCTTCAAGAACTAGCATTTTTAAAGGAAAATGCACTCTGTTTTATTAATTTTATTAAATTAAATTTTGTCTGTTTAATGTGCACTCTCTTCTCAAGATGGGAAAAACATTTAATGCGCACTCCCTTCTCAAGAGGAGAAAAAACTCCTGCGCCCCCTCTGCTGGCTGTATTGGAGAAGAACAGGCGACTAAATTGGAATGATCGCTTAAAAACATGCACATGCTCATAGGGGCATAGAGACACCTACAATTACAGAAAGAGAGCCACATATACTCACATGCCTTTGCATACAACACACACACAAAGACATGCACAAGCATACACTTACATAACATAGCTACATGAGTGCAAGGTGGTTGAGGGTACAAACTCTGGCCTCAGACCAGCTGTGCATCTCCTATATAGATCTGTGCAACCCTGGAAAGGTTGCTTAATTTTTAATTTTGTCATTTAAAAAACATATACATAAACATATGAATAATGTATATATATGCCTACATATGTAAATATCTGTATTATAATGTATGAAAAGGGTCCATTTAGTATATAGTAAGTACTTGGTAAATGGAAGCTATTATCCTTCTATTATTGTTGTTATTAAGCCAAATTCAACCTTCCAGAGCTTCAGTTTAATTTTCTGTAAATTGAGAGCAATAGCAATGTTCATACGGTACTTACTAGGTGGCTGGCACTGTTCTAAATGCTACCTATGTATTTTCTCATTTAATCTTCACAACGACCTTATAAAGGTACTATTGTTATCCTCATTTCACAGATGAAAACATGAGTCTCAGGAAGGATAAGTGGTTTGTCCATGCTCACACGTCTAGGAAGTGGAAGAACTGGGATTTAAACAGGCAGCCTGGCTCTAGATATTCATCTTAAACAGGACACTGCACCTGTCTCATGGATAGGATTAAATGCAATACCTCCTGCAAAGTGCTTAGCACAGTGCTATGCACACCATAGACAGTAAAAACCAACTGTTATTACTCAAATTTCAACTTTGCCACTTACTAACTGGGTCTACACAAATACACATCTGTGGGCACAGACAGTGGTTAACATGTATATGTGTGCACACACATTCAAGTACACCGATGCATACGTAGATACACACAGATACATTTACTCATCAGTGAATTCAATGACATTTATTGAGTAAACATTATATTATTTGCCTGAAGCGCTTCTGGGCTTCTGCGCTGGAAATGCAGCATTGAAGAAAACAGACAAAATTTCCTGGTCTTGTGGATCCAACATTCTAGTGCACGAGAAAGAAGAGAAACAAGATTTTAAAATACTATATAATTGGATAGTGAAAAGTGTTCAGGAGAAAATATAAACAGAGAAGAGAGGTATGAAATGCTGGGTAGGGGGTTGATATTTTACTTAAGGGTGGCTAGGGAAGGTACAATAAGGAAGATACTTTTTGAGTAAAGATCTAAAGGAGGGCAGACAGCAAGCATGCGGCTGCCTGAAACCAGAGATTTCCAGGCTGAGGAAACATCAAGGTCAAGTGCCCTGAGATTGGAGAATTCCTGGCATGTTCAAGTATTAGCGAGGAGGCCAGTGTGTCTGAAGTGGGCTGAAAGAAAGGGACAGTGGTAGATAAGTGGGGATGGGAAAGATCATGTAGGTCTTTGTAATCTTTGGATTTTCCTCCGTGATATAGAAACGTGGCAAGATTTTGAGCAGAGGAATGGCATGATCTAATTTATGTTTTTAAAATTGACGCATAATAATTGTCTATCTAATTTATGTTTTAACAAGATCACTCTGGATTCTCTTTGAAAACAAGCAGAAGCAAATTAAGGATAAAATCTCAAATACTGGGCCGGGTGCGGTGGCTCACACCTGTAATCCCAGCACATTGGGAGGCTGAGGGGGGTGTGGATCACGAGGTCAGGAGATCGAGACCATCCTGGCTAACACGGTGAAACCCCGTCTCTACTAAAAATACAAAAAATTAGCCGGGCGTGGTGGTGGGCGCCTGTAGTCCTAGCTACTCGGGAGGCTGAGGTGGGAGAATGGCGTGAACCCGGGAGGCAGAGCTTGCAGTGAGCCGAGATTGTGCCACTGCACTCCAGCCTGGGCGACAGAGTGGGACTCCATCTCAAAAAAAAAAAAAGAAAAAAAAATCTCAAATACTAGTTAGGAGGCTATTGCATAAGTCCAAGCAAGACATGATGGTGGATTGGGTTAAACTGATATGAAGGGAGATGGTGAGAGATATTTGGATATATTTTGAGAATACAGTCAACACAATTTACTGGTGGATTGGGTTAGAGTTGTGAGAAAAAGAGAAGTCAAGATGACACCAAGACATTTTGCCTAAGCAACCAGAAGTGTGGAATTGCCATTAACAGATGGCCAATACCATAGAAAGTGCTGATTGGTATGCGGAGATCAAGAATGGGGTTTTGAACATGTTAAGTTTGAGATGCCAATTAGACATTCAAATAGAGATACAAGTATGTAGTTGAATGTGGAAGTCTGGAGTTCAGAGAAGAGATCTGATCTAAAGATAAAAATCTGTGAATTGTTGGAGAATAGATAAAAGCGTGAAACTGGTTAAGATTACCAAGGGAGTAAGTGTAAGTAAAGAAAAAGAGCTTCAAGAACTGAGCCCTGGTGCATTGTTAAGTTAATAAGTCGAAAGGTGAGAAGTTCAGCAAAGGAGATGAGGAAGAATGGTCAGTAAACTAGGAAAGCAGGGATGGTTGAGTGTGGGTATCCTGGAAGCCAAGTGAAGAGTCTGTAGGAAGATCAAGTGTTTATGATCATCGTCCACTGTTCATCAACTGCCAAATGTTGCTGATGAGGCAACATGAGGTGTGAGAATTGACTACTGTATCTGAAAACGTGGAGGTCATTGGCGACCTTGAGAACAGCAGTTTAGAGTGAAGCCGTGGGACAGAAAGCCTGATTGAAATAGGTTCAAAAAGGAATGGGAGGGAAGGAGTTGGAAACAGTAAATATAGGTAACTCCCAAGTTTTGCAATAAAGGGGAGTAAAGAAACGGAGCAACAGCTGGGGGGAAAGTGAGCTCAAGGGTCACTTGAGATTTTTTTTTTTTGAGAGAAAAAAGAAAAAATTCTGGTGTGCTCCCATGATGATAGGAATGATCCAGAATTGCTGGATCCCATAGAGAGAGTAAGATTTGTGGTGCAGAAAATAGAGGGAAGAATTACCAGAGGATGTGCTTGAGCAGGTGGAAGGAATGAGACTCCATGCACAGGTGAAGAGGTTGATCTTAGCTAGGAGCTTCAACTTTTTATCCCCAGTAAAAGGAAACTAGCATATGTAGGCAAAGATGCTGACATATTTTTAGAGAAACAGGAAGCAAATTCATAGCTAAGCATGGGGTTAACTTAGAAGTTTGAAGAGAGAGAAGAAAACATAATATGTTCTTCAAGGAGTGTCACAATAAATAGACTAGGAGACTGTAATATGATTCTGGGGTTAGTGTCCCACCTGATTTGGGGTTGGTTCATGAGTTGAAAGTGAAACCAGCTGGAATCATGTATTTCATGTATTCCGCCCCACCCCCACCCCCCGCCCCCAGTTTCATTCAGGTAGGCAGGTGGAAGCACAGAGGAGGTGGAGAGTTGATTTAACCAGGAGTGTTGCTTAGATAAGTGCCACAAGAGATTCTAATGAGTGACTGACATAATTTAAGCTGGACAAGGAAAGAAGAAAGGATACCAGGTAGGTAGACCGTGCAAAGGAGGTAGTATCAGTAAAAATGGATGTCCCAGCACGGTGAAGGACTACTAGATTTGCAATATAAGAAGGAGTGAACTGAAAAGATAGGAGATGGTCAGAGAGGGTGATTATGAAATTGAGATTATGGGAGATTTGCAGTTATTGGTCATGGCAAGGTGTAAGAAACATGGCTGTGCTTTGGTCAAGGATAGGCCGAGGGAAACATCCAGAGTGACTCTGAGTTTAGAGTGCGGGCGTATAACTTCACTTGTTATCACAGCCATGTAGCCATAACATGGGAAGGCCATCACTTGGCTCTATACCACTATTGTCTGTAAAAGGTATAATTGCCCTCCTGACACTGTACAAGCACGCTTGTGCTCAGAGAGAGAGAGTTAAAACTGTCAGTCTTGCAGACAGACAGGAGGGAACCAGGACACAACTTGGCTTGCTTGTGCCCAGACAGAGAAAGAGTTAAGCTGCTGACCCTGAAGGCAAAGGAGAGCCGGCCGCGCACCTGTCATGGGGGCGGCCCGCTCAAGCAGCTGAGACAGAGCAGGCAGTGTAAGAGAGCTGCTGCTGAGAGCCGCTGCTGAATAACATCATCTTTCACCTACCTGCGCCGCCCCGCCCCGCCGTGCCCCGCCCCGCCGTGCCCCGCCCCGCCGTGCCCCGCCCCGCCGTGCCCCGCCCCGCCGTGCCCCGCCCCGCCGTGCCCCGCCCCGCCGTGCCCCGCCCCGCCGTGCCCCGCCCCGCCGTGCCCCGCCCCGCCGTGCCCCGCCCCGCCGTGCCCCGCCCCGCCGTGCCCCGCCCCGCCGTGCCCCGCCCCGCCGTGCCCCGCCCCGCCGTGCCCCGCCCCGCCGTGCCCCGCCGAGTGTTCTTTCAGCTATTTGCTACTCATCTACCCACTCCCTCTGGACCTCAGCATGGGCTGGAACCTGACCCTGGACCTAACACAGGCCTAAGTGTTGTTGATGAGAAATGACCCCAAGTTCTTTGCAGCGCCTTCTATCCACAGTGGAGTCTGTTTCTCTGCCTCTTGAACCTGAGCTGGCCCTGTGATTTGACCAAGAGAAAGAGGAAAAAGTGATGTATGACTTCTGAGTTTCAGCCTCAAGAGGCCTGGCAGCTTCTGCTTTGCTGAGCTGCCACCACTACATTAAAAAACAAAACAACTCTTTGAGGATGAACTACTACTTGGAGAGAGAAGCCCAGCTAGTCCAGGCCCCAGCCAGCTCACCACCAAAGGCATGAGTGAGCCCAGGTGAGACCAGCACAAAGAACCGCTTAGCCAATTCACAGAATTGTTAGAAATAATACATGTGTTTGTTGTTCGAAGCTACAGTGTTGCAGTGGTATGTTGTACAGCAAGAGATAACACATTAAAATGCGACTGTGGGAATTAGTGACTGTGGCGGGGTCGAGAATGCCATTGTTGGAGTTCAAAGAACTGAGAAGCCAGGGCGTTGGGTAGATAATCTATATTTATATTACAACTGCCGGGGATTGAGGCAGGCATAGTGTTGGGGGGAACAATAGTGTACCAGGAGTGAACGTCTTCAAGAAATAAGTGGGAGTGATTTGGGGCAGTATGGTCTGATGAAATGAGATTCTAAGATAGAGATTTTTATGTAGCTGGATGTTTATATATGTACATACAGACATATATAAAACCCTACATGTGTTTTATACATAAATACAGATATGTGCACACACACAGACATACTACAGATCCACACAGATACACCGAGCATGCAAAATTCATATAAGCATGCAAAAATACAGTTCAACACCTAAATCCACATACACATACAGGTATGTAGAGGTACCCCTGAACTCAAGTCACAAATGCACAGACTTGCACTCACACAGGCATACATAGAAATCCACAAACATAAATGCATGCAAGCATGTAGGCAAATATGCAGACAAGTACGTAGAGATATGGTGATGTACAGACAGCCTCATGTGGAGAGACATGCAGAGAATGTGCTTACACAATAGCACACTAACATCCACGTGTGTGCTCATCTCCTGCGTATGCTCATGGACACATACACATCAATGCACATACACATAGCTACACATGTATAATCGTAGAATGTTCACATAAGTACACATATACCCAAACACCTAGACACACATACCACACTTATATCCACACATCACAGACGTAGAAATGCACACGTACACACAGATTAAGGCACCAAAAGATTTGTGGCCAATCATACACACATTTGACCACAGATATGCATGCACACATGTTCATGCACACATTGAGACCACACACATACAGGTACTCACAGGCACACAGAGGCCATGATAGCACCACAGCACTTGAGAATGCTTTTGTTATATTTTGAAATTATTTTAGATTTAGATTTGCGTTCTGCTTATGTTTACCAGGCTGATGGGATGGGGGCTTTTCCAGTGCATAGCAACCACTGGGCTCCTGCCTCAATGGGGGCCGGGGGCATCTGGGGCTGCAATGAGAGCAGACTGCTGAGCCTCTTGAAATCCAGGAGGAAATGGGAATGAAGGAGTAGTTTTGGCTCAGAAGCAGGGCCTTTAAGTGCTTGTAGTAGCATAGCTTAGTGGCTCTCAGTGCACATTTGGGAGTCCATTAGAACCTAGTTCAAATCCCACCTCTCTCATTTATTGGCTGTGTTATCTTGGAAAAATTATTTCATCTCTCTGAATCCCAGTTTTCTCATTTGGAAAAAAGATGATAGTAATAGCAACTGCCTTAGAATTATTATGAGTATTAATTGAGTGAATACTCATGAAACACTTAGAACAGTGTGTGACATATAGTAAGCTCTTAGTGTTAGCTATTGCTGTTGGTGGTGTTTGAATTAACTCCCTTATCAGCCAGCTGAGAGTCCTGAGTTCCTACCATTAACTCCAACTGTTACTTACAGCCTTGTCTTCAGAGAGCTCAGGAGCAGAAAGCAGAGGCCTGAGGGAACGGGCCATAGGACATATGAACTTTGGACTTAGAGGGCTGGGAGAAGGAATGAAGACAGAGCTCAGAAAACTTGGAATGAAGACCTATAAGATGCATTAGCTGAAAGCCTTAGGTTACAGGGAGCCTAAGACAGAGCTGATTTTTCAAAGCCTTCTCCCAAAGGCCCGCTTGTGGGATCCCAGTGGAGTCTGTTCCTGGGACTGCTGTAGGAGGTGGACACAGAAGGGACAGCTGTCATTCTCTTACTCATTGTCCCAGGGATGTGGAAGATTAGAACATAGGTGCCTTCCAAAGCCCTCTACCTATTTTTTAAAAATTGAAAAAATTGAAGAGAAGCACACGTCATAAGCATACAATTCAAAGCATTTCTACAAATTGGTACATCTGGGTAACTAGCATTCAGATCAAGACATTTTAAATGACTGGCATCCTGAAAATCTCCCATTTGCTCCCTTCCCGTGGCTGCACACCAAAGTTAATCACCAGCCTGGTTTCCAACAGCATAGATTTGGTTTGTCCATGTTTGTAAATGAAATCATACAGCTTGTCCTCTTTTGCGTCTGGCTTCTTTTGCTCAAAGGTATGTCCATGAGCTTCCCTCATTGACGCATGTATCAGTAGCTTATTTTTTGTTGCTGTTTAGTATTCTAATATATGAATCTACTACACTTTGTCTGTTTGAGTGTATGTCAGTTTGGGGTATCAGAAATATATACTCTATGCATTCTAGTCCATTGCCATGATCTGCATGTTCGTATCCCCTCAAAAGCCATATGTTGAAGGGTTACTAGAGGCTGGAAAGAATAGGAGGAAGGGGGGATAGGGAGAGATCTGTTAAAGGACACAAAATTACAACTAGATAAAAAGAATAAACTCTAGAGTTTTATAGCACTGTAAGATAATTATAGTTAACAATAATATATATTTTCAAATAGCTAAAAGAGAGGATATTGAAGGTCCCAACACAAAGAAATGATAAATGTTTGAGATCATGGATATGCTAATTCCCCTGATCTGATCACTATATACCGTATGTATCGAAACATCATAAAAATATGTACAATTATGTGTAAGTTAAAAATAGAAAATAAAGTCTATATTACCTCAAAAAAAAAAAAAAAAGCTATATTGTGAACCTAATCCCGAATGTGATGGCATTAGAAACTGGGCCATTGAAAGGTGATTAAGTCACGAGTGGGACTCTCATGAATGAGATTACTGTCCTTATAAAAGGCCAGAGGAAGCCGCCTTGCTCCTCCCACCAATGTGAGGATACAGCTAGAAGGTACCATCCCAGAAAGTGGTCTCAGCAGATACCACATCTGTGGATGCCTTGATCTTACAACTTTCCAGCCTCCAGAGTTGTGAAAATTAACTTTCTGTTGTTTATAAGCTACATGCTTTATAGTATTTTGTTATAGCAGCCCAGACAGACATGCATCTTTTGGTGAACACATGCACATACCTTAGTTTTAATTCATACATTTTCATAGTCTTGTAAGAGGGCCACCCTCAATTGGATCTACCCTTGTCCAGAAGCCAGGTGATTGAAATTTATCAGAGGCTATTGCATAGCACAACTCCAGGGGTCACCATTGCCATGTGTTGTACACGGCTGGCACCCCTGGGCCACAGTGCAGAGGATCTGGTGTACTCTGGAGTTGTGCAATGGGCAGCCCTCCACCATTCTGCTTCTCAACCACTCTCAGGGGTTGGGAGATGGTTTATTACACTGAACTCTGAAAAACCTTTCCTCAAAATCTCTCTTCCTTTATGTCTTTTTTGCCTTTGAGTCACAGGCACAGAATCACAAGAGCCATGGGTCACTCTGAACAGTGCCAGCAAGCCATCAGCTAGTTCTGTGGCAATGAAAAAAAGAAACCAAAGTTACACCAGGTATTTGATCTTAGAAAAATGGAATCACCCCAAATCACAGAGCCTTTTTTAAAAACAACAACAACAACAACAACAACAACAGTTTAAGGGGTTAGACATCAGGTAGACACTGCAGTAGTCTCTCTCACCTACTTTGGCAAGTTAACAAAGGAGAAACTAGGACAAGTTTAGGTTTTGGAAAGGAAGTTTTTGTTTCAACGCAAGGCCCCAGCTTCTGTCTCTGCCCCCAGCTTCAGCATGGGTATGTGTAATGTGGCTGGGGAGCCTTTTCTCTGGAGGAAAATTGATCTGCTTTCAGTCTCTGCTCAGCCAGTTCTGAGCTAGGCAAATGGCATAAGTTCTTTAGGTTTCTGTTTCCTCCTCTGAAAAGATCTTGCTACATCATGGGTAGGAAGCATGGAAACAAGAAGAAGACATATAACCATGGTGGACTGAGCAGCCTGCCCTACCTAGGCAAAACGTGGGTGGCAGGCCCAGAGGTGGAGAATGGCTGCATTGGCTGGCCCCAGGTCTGGCCAACCCAGCCCAGTGCCCAGCAGGTGGGCAGTGGAGGGAGACCATGAATTCTTTTTTTTTTTTTTTGAGACAGAATCTCGCTCTTTTTGCCCAGGCTGGAGTGCAGGGGCACTATCTCAGCTCGCTGCAACCTCCGTCTCCCAGGTTCAAGCGATTCTCCTGCCTCAGCCTCACGAGTAGCTGGGATTACAGGCGCCCACCACCACGCCCAGCTAATTTTTTGTATTTTTAGTCGCGATGGTATTTCACTATGTTGGCTATGGTGCTCTCGAACTCCTGACCTCAGGCAATCCACCCGCCTCGGCCTCCCAAAGTGCTGGGATTACAGGTGTGAGCCACTGTGCCTGGCCGAGACCATGAATTCTTAACTTTCTGAATGGAAAAATACTGTTTGGGCAATTTAGTGTTTTGTGGAGTTTGCAATTGGACAAAGTACAGGGGCTTGAATCCTTGATCAGGATTACAAAGAAGCTTCTCTTGAGGGCCCTGTGAGGGCTCTGGAATTGAAAAGACCTTAGTTCATTCTTGGCTTCAGGCTTTGCCTTTCACCTGTAAAGTGTGTGACAGTTTACACTGAGTCTTAGTTTTCTTATCTGGAATCTAAAGAATAATTCTGGTCTTACAGGGTTGCTATGAAGATTACATGAGACCATATGTGATGATTAGGTATCAACTTGACTTAATTGAGATATGCCTAGATGGTTGGTGAAATATTGTTTCTGGGTGTGTGTCTCTGAGGGTGTTTCCAGAGGAGACTGACATGTGAATCAGTGGACTGGGACATGTGCCATGGTGGTTTGCTGTACCAATCAACCTGCCATCTAGGTTTTAAGCCCTGCATGCATTAGGTATTTGTCCTAATGCTCTCCCTCCCCTTACCCCCCACCCTCCGACAGGCCCCAGTGTGTGATGTTCCCCTCCCTGTGTCCATGTGTTCTCATTGTTCAACTCCCACTTATGAGTGAGAACATGCAATGTTTGGTTTTCTCTTTCTGTGTTAGTTTGCTGAGAATGATGGCTTCCAGCTTCATCCATGTCCCTGCACAGGACATGAACTCATTCTTTTTTATGGTTGCATAGTATTCCATGGTGTATATGTGCCAGATTTTCTTTATCTAGTCTATCTTTGATGGGCATTTGTATTGGTTCCAAGTCTTTGCTATTGTAAATAGTGCTGCAATAAACATACGTGTGCGTGTGTCTTTATAGTAGAACGATTTATAATCGTTTGGGTATATACCCAGTAATAGAATTGCTGGGTCTAATGGTATTTCTGGTTCTAGATCCTTGAGAAATTGCCACACTGTCTTCCACAATGATTGAACTAATTTATACTTTCACCAACAGTGTAAAAGCATTCCTATTTCTCCACATCTTCTCCAGCATCTGTTGTTTCCAGACTTTTTAATGATCACCATTCTAACTGGTATGAGGTGATATCTCATTGTGGTTTTGATTTGCATTTCTCTAATGACCAGTGATGATGAGCATTTTTTCATATGTTTTTTGGCCACATAAATGTCTTCTTTTGAGAAGTGTCTGTTCATATCCTTTGCCCACTTTTTGATTTTTTTTCTTGTAAATTTGTTTAAGTTCCTTGTAGACTCTGGATATTAGACCTTTGTCTGATGGGTAGGTTGCCAAAATTTTCTCCCATTGTGTAGGTTGCCTGTTCTCTGATGATAGTTTCTTTTGCTGTGCAGAAGCTCTTTAGTTTGATTAGATCCCATTTGTCTATTTTGGCTTTTGTTGCCATTGCTTTTGGTGTTTTAGTCATGAAGTCTTTGCCCATGCCTATGTCCTAAATGGTATTGCCTAGCATTTCTTCTACGGTTTGTATGGTTTGGGGTTTTACATTTAAGTCTTTAATCCATCTTGAGTTAATTTTTGTATAAGGTGTAAGGAAAGGGTGCAGTTTCTGTTTTCTGCATATGGCTAGCTAGTTTTCCCAGCACCATTTATTAAATAGGGAATCCTTTCCCCATTTCTTGTCTTTGTCAGGTTTGTCGAAGATCAGATGGTTGTAGATGTGTGGTGGTATTTGTGAGGTCTCTGTTCCATTCCATTGGTCTATATATCTGTTTGGTACCAGTATGGTGCTGTTTTGGTTACTGTAGCCTTGTAGTGTAGTTTGAAGTCAGGTAGCGTGATGTGTCCAGCTTTGTTCTTTTGGCTTAGGATTGACTTGGCAATGCGGGCTCTTTTTTGGTTCCATATGAATTTTAAAGTAGTTTTTTTCCAATTCTGTGAAGAAAGTCAATGGTAGCTTGATGGGAATAGCATTGAATCTATAAATTACTTTGGGCAGTATGGCCATTTTCACGATATTGATTCTTCCTATTCATGAGCATGGAATGTTTTTCCATTTGTTTGTGTCCTCTCTTATTTCCTTGAGCAGTGGTTTGTAGCTCTCCTTGAAGAGGTCCTTCACGTCCCTCGTAAGTTGTATTCCTAGATATTTTATTCTCTCTGTAGCACTTGTGAATGGAAGTTCACTCATGGTTTAGCTCTCAGCTTGTCTATTGTGGGGGTATTATTTCCTCAAGTAGTTTTAGAGCTCTGAATTTCTGCCTCATGTAGTCATCCTCAACCACATCAGACCCTCTGTCCCTTGGATAGAATACCTGTTTGACAATGGCCTCTTTACTATCCTGAAAAGAAATGTGCAGTTACTATAGCCCATTACTACTCAAAGTGTAATAGCATCCCAGATCAGCAGCATGTTGGCCATCATCTGGGAGCTTGTGAGATATGCAGAATCTTGGGCTCCACTCTCAGGTCTGCTAAATCAGAACTTGTATTTCAATAAGATTCACATGTGGTCTATACATGCAGTAAAGTTAGAGATTAATTGCTATAACACACTTACACCCATAATTAAACATTAAGAAACAAAATGCCCTAACTGTAATATGAAGGGGAAATAGAAGGAAAGTAATTGTAATACATTTTTCTTCATACACAATGGCTCACACTTAACTATAGTAGATGTTTGCACCTATATGTAGAATCTGTGTGAAAGTAGCAGCTCCGCATACAGGCTGATACTACTGGTTTGTGTCACCAACCGAAATTTCATAAGCATTATCATAGCTGATGATCTTCTGAAATGGACAGCCCTAGATAGAGTAGCAAACTAAAAACAAAAGCACAGTGTGATCTTTCCTGGATATATGCACCATTTGCATTTCTGGAAAATGCAGTATCTGCTAAAACCAATGTAAATGTAAGATGGAGCTAGGTTCAAGGTTCTGATACTTATAAAAATGATTTCTTACCACATGGAAGTTTGGTGGGGCCTTCAAAAATAATGCCTGAAGGCCGGGCACGGTGGCTCATGCCTGTAATCCTGGCACTTTGGGAGGCCAAGGTGGGTAGATCACTTGAGGTCAGGAATTTGAGACCAACCTGGCCAACATGGTTGAAACCCCATCTCTACTGAAAATATAAAAATTAGCCCAGCCTGGTGATACATGCTTGTAGTCCCAGCTACTCGGGAGGCTGAGGTGGGAGAATCACTTGAACCCAGGAGGCAGAGGTTGCAGTGAGCTGAGATTGTACCATTGCACTCCCACCTGGGTGACAGAGTAAGACTCCATCTTAATAATAATAATAATAACAACAACAGCAACAATAATAATAATGTTTGAAATAAGTCAATTCTTTGTTGTGTGAGGTATGTCTGGATTCCAGGTCTTCAACTACTAAATGCCAATAGTGACTCATTCAGTCTGTGTAATAATCAAAAGTGCTGCTCCCATCCACTAATGCTAAAGTCTCTGAAAAGGAAATTGAGAAAACAATCCCATTTACAATTACCCATACACACACACACACACACACACACACACACACACACACACACACACAAAGAATAAAATACTTAGGAAATTATAAAACATTGAAAATTAAAGAAGACACAGATAAATGTGTTGATGGAGTAGAAGAATTAATATTGTTGAAATGTCCATATTACCCAAAGTGATCTATAGATTGAATGCAATTCCTAAAAATTGCAATGGCAATGGGGGGAAGAGAAAGATAGCTGGATAGAAGGCTCCACTAATTGTCCCTCCAACAGGAACACAAAATTTAACAACTATCTATGTAAAAAATCACCTTAATAAGAACCAAAAGTCAGGTGAGCAATTATAGTACCTGTTTTTAGTGTCATATTGCTGAAAGGGACATTGAAAAGGGTAAGAATGACAGTCTTGAATTGCTGGTGCCACACTTCCCCAACCCCTCAGAAGTGGCTGTGTGGTGTGGAGAATCTGTGTGCTTGGGGGAGGGGAGAGCAAAGCAATTGTCAGACTTTGCATTGAACTCAATGCCACCATGTAACAGCAGAAAGCAAACTGGGCTGAAACCAGTCGACTTAATACTTAGAAATAAGAGAACAGGTGAAAGACTTATACACTAAAAATTATAAAGCAATGATGAAGAGAATTACAGCAGACACCGAGCATTTAGACCAGCCCTAACCAGAGGGAAATCTTCTGTTCCATCAGTTGCAACGTGAGTTCTGGCAAGCCTCATCACTGTGGGCTGAAGTGTTCTGGGGTACCCTAAATAAACTTGAACAGGAGTCTAGGCCACAAGGACTGCAGCTCCTAGGTGAATCCTAGTGCTGAGCTGGGCTCAGAGCAGGTGGACTTGGGGTCATGCAACTTGCTGAGACACCAGCCAAGGCAGCTAAGGGAGTGCTTAGGCAGTGCCTGCACCACCCCTCCCCTAACTCCAGGCAGTGCAGCTCACAGTTCCAAAAGAGACCCCTTCCTTCCACTTGAGAAGAGAAGAACGAAGAATAAAGAGGATTTTGTCTTGCATCTTTGATATAAGCTCAGTCACAGCAGGATAGGGCATTAGTCAGAGTTGTGAGGCTCCCAGTTTAGACCCTAGCTCCTGGACATTTCTAGACATGCTCTGGGCCAGAAGGGAACATGCTGCCTTGAAGGGAAGGAGCCAGTGTCAACAGAAACTATCACCTGCTGACTAAAGAGCCCTTGGACCCTCAAAAACCAGCAGTGATACCCAGGTAGGATGCCAGGGGCCTTGGGTGAGACTGAGGCATGCTGTCTTCAGGTGAGACCCAGAACATTCCTAGCTGTGGTGGCTGTGGTGAAAGAATCCTTCTGCTTGAGAAAATCAGAGTGAAAAGTAAAGGGGCCTTTGACTTGTACCTTAGGTATTAGCTCAGCCATAGTGGAGCAGAACACCAAGTCGGCTCTTGGGACCTCCAATTCCAGGTCTTCACACTTGGATGGCATTTCTAGAGCTGCGCTGGGTGAGAGGGGAGCCCACTGCCCTGAAAGGTGAGTCTCAGGCCTTGCAGCATTCACCACTGAAGGGCCCTTGGACCGTAAATGAACATCAGCAGTAGCCTGGCCATACTTCCCAAGGGCCTGTGGTGGTGATGGTCACTGGGCAAGGCTCCTCTGCCTGTGGGAAGGGGAGGAAAGAGTGGGAAGGGCTGTGTCGGTGGTTTGAGGGCCAGCTTAGCCACAGTAGACTAGAACACCAGGTAGACTTGTAAGGTTTTTGAATCCCGTCCATGGCTCCTGGATAGCATCTCTGAAACTCCCTGGGACCTGAGGGAACTCACTACCCTGAAGTGAAGCGAAAAAACCCGACTGGCTTTGCAACCTGCTGATTGTAGAGCCCTAGGACCTTGAGCGAATGTAAGCAGTAGCCAGATACTGGTTACAGCAGGTCTTGGGTGAGACTGAGTGCTGTGCTGGCTTCAGGTCTTACCCAGTACAGTCCCACTGGTGGTGGCCACATGGGTGCTTGTGTTACCCCACCCCCAGCTCCAGGTGGTTCAGAACAGAGACACACAGAGAGATTCCATTTGTTTGGGAGAAAGTAAGGGAAGAGACAAGAGTCCCAGGCTGGTAATCCAGAGAATTCTTCTGGATCATATCCAAGACCACTAAAGTGGTACCCCATCTTATTGAAATGATCTGTTCACAGCTCTTTTTCCCCTACTGGACTGTGAACTCCTTGAGGGCAGGACTCTGTTTTATTCATGTTTGTATCCACAGGGCCTAACTCAGGGCTGGCTCAGAGTAAGACGTCAGTAAAACTGTATTGAACATGACCATCAATCATTATCATAATCACTTTCTCTCTTTTGTGACTTTCATGGCTTTTGCTGTTCAGACAATCTCATACATTTTATTACTAAGTCATCTTCCTTCTGGTGGTGATTGCTCTCCGATTATTTCATACATGTAACTGTGGCCTCTCCAAAATGACTAAGTTCCATAAGAGCAGGATATTCTTATATTTTTTTCTTATTCTGTTCTGTGCTTAGACACTTAATAAGTTGTCAACAACTATAGTTTGATTTTTGAAATGGGACTGTGTTACTGGGATGCTACAATTTCAATGGCATTGAACTGATAGTAATTTGGCAGAAAAATAGGAAACTGTGCTTTGGTGGAAATGATCTCTTCTAGTCTAGAGAACTCTTTCTTCCACTAAGCTGGTTGCAGTGTATTTCATCATTACATATGAGTAGCAAAACTGAACTTGCTGAATATTTGGATTATTGCCCAATGTCGATTCCATTTGGTAGACATGAACACCCTGACTATATAAGCAATTATTCCAAGCAATTTTGACGATTGATATGGCCAAGAAGATATTAGGATATGTAGTAAGCCATTGAGAGGCCAGTCCATAGAGCTATTCAGGGATTTGAACATCTAATGCGTAAGTAGTTTTACAGATTATTGAATCAGAGTGTCAAAAGGCATTTCAAATCATTATGCATTTACAAATATTTACAGATCTTTTAAAGATCAAGTCTGTCATTATCAGTTTCTGTGCTGTATATTGTCAGTATCCACAGTGACCCCAGAGGAGCCTGTGCTGGCAGGAGTAATGCCGTGGTATGTTCAGCTCTGCTGGATCTCCATAGAGGGGGGCTGGAATGCCTTGTGGAACAAAGCCCTAGGCTCCCGAGAGCAAAGAATGAAGGGCAGCCTAGTTTGATAACCACATTAAAGCACTACCAACATCTGTTCAAGCCAAAGACAACACTATCTCCAGGAATTAACCTTCTGAACCACTGAATCATTACCCTCAGCAGAGTGAAAGTTGGACAACAAGAGCCTATTTGTCAGTGGTTCCTCCGAGAGACGTGGTAAGCCGTATTTTACTGCAAACAGCGTGAGAAGGCCTGGCTCGGCTTTATACATCTTAAACACAGAATATATTTGTGTGGGAAACAAGCAGACGATGAATGTAAATAAACTTTTGATGATACCTTGCAACTTTCAGCATTGATTCCACTCCAGAACAAATGGACCATAGAGGATTGCTTCAGAGAATAGCATTTCCTAAATTTGTACATAATGTTTCCCCTTTATTTTAATAGAACAGTAGATACCAATAATGAGAGTACTCACAAAATATACAAGATACACATTTGCACTAAATGAAAAACCCAACCATTTGTTGAAAGTAATATAATTCACTATAAATGTAATAATAACTATCTGGATGGGCTTTGTCAAGCTGCATCATATGGAGAGTGAGGCAAGGCGGATGGGAGGGGAAATCTAATAAAATAAAAATTTTAGTACAGAAGTAAGCATAGAATGCCAGTCATTGAAACTTCGGAAGAATCTGGAATTTGGGAGTGTATTTCTTATAATAAAGACTGGTTGCAACTTCTACTATGATATGTTTTAAGCCTTGCACCACACTAATTGGAAAAACCTTCTCCAGCTTTTTATTTTCTGATATATTATTAAATGTAGCATATTATCATTAATAGACACATGGCTTTTATGTCAAATCTGCCTGAGAAGACTGAGACTAAACTAAGTTTGGTCATTAGATTAGTCCCTGGAATATATGTATTTTGTTTTATGACTCTTACATAGTACTTAGTATGTGCTATTTTATTTACTCATTTATTTAGAGACAGGATCTCTCTCTGTCACCCAGCCTGGAGCACAGTGGCATGATCATGGCTCACTGCAGCCTTGACCTTCTACTCTCAAGTGATCCTCTAGCCTCAGCCTCCTGAGTAGATGGGACTACAGGTGTGCACTAACACACACCCAACTAACTAAAAAAATTTTTTCTTTTCTTTTGCAGAGACGAGGGTCTCATTATGTTGACCAGGCTGGTTTCAAACTTCTGGTCTCAAGTGATCCTCCTGCCTCGACCTCCCACAGTGCTGAGATTACAGGTGTGAACCACCACACCCGGCTATGTGCTGATTTAAAAGAAAACAAGTAAATACTGTGTAGTGACTGACACCTGTAATTGCTATAAAACTAATCCCTTTTTCATGATTTAAAGTATATAGACTATCCATACATAGTCCATATAGCATATATAAGGTATTTAGAAGTATCCATATGTGGTATTTCTCTGTGTGTGTATATATATGTATACATATATATACACATACATACATACATACATAGTATGTACAAAGTATGTAGACTTATTTTACCAAACAAAATAAGGCGGGATGGAAGGTCAGTGTTGTGGCTTACTCCACTCATCTCCCTAAAAGCCATCAAGTCTGTAATATTGTGGGTGGCTTCAGGCATGGATGCCCTTGTGAGCTGACTTGCTAAAGCCTATACAGTGTACCTGGGTGAGTAGCTTGGTATCTTTGAGTCAGTGCAAAATGTCATGACATTGTATTGGGTCTGGACAAAGCAAAGCGCCTTGGGAAATACCACCTTTGGGGTTACCTAAGTGGATTCCCTTTACAAGTTTAGAGGCAGAGTTCTGTTTAAGTTCTAGTCCTTCCACTTGATCTAGGTAGCAGACTGTAATGAAGGAGGGAAGCTGGCACATAGCAGGGATTTATTGAATGCATCTGAGTGAATGAAATAAAACTTTGGATGCAGGATGCTTTTGCCCAGCAGTTTTGCCAACATGGTCCATGAACCCTGGTTGGGAGGGGGTTCCCCAAGATCCTTCTGGGGAGGTCATGAGGCCAAACTTTTTAAAAATCATAATGCGAATACATGATGTGTCCCTTTCACTGTGTTGACATTTGCACTGAAGGTGCAGAAGCAATGGTGGATAACACTGCTGGCTTGTGGGCATGAATTAAGGCAGTGGCACAAAGCTGTACTAGCAGTCATCATATTCTTCCCCACTAAGCACTCACAGAAAAGAATTTAAAATGCCACTTTTACTTAAAAATGTTCTTGATGAAGCAGTTAAAAATATAATTTTTATTATATCTCAACTTTTAAGTACTTGTAAGCGTAAATCACTTCTGCACACTGAAGTACGACAGTTATCTTAACAGAAAGCACTTGTGCAGTTGTTTGAATTGTATGCTGAACTGGCCACTTGTTTCCCCATGGAAGTTTTTTTTTCTTTTTTTAATTTAAAAGAATGACTGACAAACTATGGTTATTCAGACTTGGGTATTTGACAAGACATTTTCTCAAAAATGAGCAAAATGAGCCTGTCACTTCAAGGAAAACAGCTGACAGTATTTGTTGCCAATGATGGAATTTGAGCTTTTAAGCAAAAATTAGGAATTTGGAAAACTTGTATCTGCCACTGTGAGCCTGACAGTTTTCCAACACTTACAGACTCTGCCAGTGAGTCTGGTGATGATATTAACACATGTGATTTTTTTGGATTTTGTATAATTAAAAGTAAATATTTGGAAGATTTTTGCAACTCAGAAATCAATATTTTTGAAATGATCAATGCATGATGTTATTACATAATGCATGAATCAAAGATCAAAATGTAAGATAGATCGATGGATTTTGGTATAACAGAGTAAAGTACACTGATATGGTTTCCAATTCCACATTGCAACTTAACTTGAAAACTGTTACTTGCAAGCTGGGCATGGTGGCTCATGCCTGTAATCCCAGCACTTTGGGAGGCCGAAATGGGCGGATCACCTGAGGTTGGGAGTTCGAGACCAGCCTGACCAACATGGAGAAACCCCATCTCTACTAAAAATACAAAATTAGCCGGGCATGGTGGCGCATGCCTGTAATCCCAGCTACTCGGGAGGCTGAGGCAGGAGAATCGCTTGAACCCCCGGGGAAGCGGAGGTTGTCGTGAGCCGAGATCGCACCATTGCACTCCAGCCTGGGCAACGAGCAAAACTCCGTCTCAAAACAAACAACAACAAAACCTGTCACTTGCAGAATTTTGGTCCAAGAAGAATAGCCACAATTATCTGAAAAGGCTATCAAAATAATGTTTCCTTTTCCAAACACATATCTGTGTGAGGCTGGGTTTCTTTTTTATATATATCAATGATAACCACATAATTCAACTGATTGAAATCAGAAGCCAATATAAGATCCAGCTATTTTCTGTTAAGCCAGACATTAGAGATTTGCAAAAATGTGAAACAAGGCCATTCTTCCCACTTTTTTGTTTTAAAAATATGTAATTTTCATAAAATATGGTATGCTAACATGTAATAGGTTTATTTTAAGCAAATTAATAAATACACTGTAAAGTTCTCAAACATTTTAATATAGTATATATAGATACAACTCACACAAACAAAACCTCTGAAATTTCCAGTCATTGTTAAGAGTGTGAAAGGGTCCTGAGACCAACATGTTTGATAACTGCTACTCTAGTCCAATGGTTCACAAAGAGTGGCCCCAGACCAACACCACCACCACCACCATCATCATCATCATGCCTGGGAACTTGTTAGAAACATCAGTCCTCAGGCCCCACTCTAAACCTACTGAATTGGAAACTCTGGGGATGAGGCCCAGCACGTTCTGTTTTAACAAGCTTTCCAGGTAATGCTGATCCTCACTAACCTTTCAGAACTCCAGGTCTTACTCCCAACCCCTTACAGATCAGTGTCCATAGTTCCTTAACGTCTGCTGATGGGTGATGGTGGGAAAGCTGACTTTCCAAGCCAAATGTGGCATACTAGCATTTGCTTTGGACTCAAAAATAGATATCCTGCCCACCCTCCTCCTTCCTCCACTTGCGCCATAGTCACTTAGGTGAGCACCACAAGGGAATGTGCCAGAACATCTAGGTGGTGCTTTGGCAGGGAGAAGAAAGTGTTGGTTGAGCTTTAAGAAGGTAGCATATAACATTATGCTTACTGGTCAGAAGTGTACTTTTTCTCTGGCTCCTGCCCCATGTGTGTTTCTACCACAGATAGTAATTGAGCTCATTTTCAGAAGTGTAAGACCAGAGTAAGTTTTCTAATATTGTTGACATCTCCCTCTATGCCCTGACTCCATTTCTGCTGACTGAGCACAGCTGGAACAAAATCCTAAGGCCAAGGAGCTGCTGAGCACTCACTTTGCTGGACCCTGGCAGCCCCTTTTTACACTGTCTTCAAGGCCTTATTCTACTCCTTCAGCTACCACACTTTTCAAATTCGTAGTGCCCTTGACCAAACATTTAGTCTTGGCTTCCACCTCATCAAGAAAATGTATAAACATATTTATTCATTGTAGACCCAGCTCTCTACTCTAGAAACCTGGCTGTCATCCTTGATTCTTTCCTCTCTTACCCTCCACATCTAGCAGTTGACAAACCCTGCCTATTCTGCTTCCTGTTAGGGAGTCAGCAGAGTAGAGTGGTTAAGAGTGTGGCTTTTGGAGTCAGATGCCTGGGGTGTTCTTATCCCATGTGCACTAGTTTCTGTGTCACATGAACGAGTTTCTTGGCTTCTCTGGGCCTTGGTTTCTTCAACTGTTAAAAAAAAAAACCACGAAGCATTATGATAATAATGCTACCTATCTTGTAGGATTGTTAAAAGAATTAAGCAAGGCAATATGTAAGATGCTTGGAACAGTGACTGGCATATCTATTTCATTTAACAAACTCTTCCAAGGTGCCCTGCACTGCTCTACAGTATATAGTGGTAAACCGGGAATGCACTAGTTCTGGCCCCAATTGTTTCTCATGTCATTTAATGGTATCTCTCTCTTTGTTGGCCTTCCTGTCTTTGCTCTGGCTCCTTCTAGCTTGTTCTTCATCTACTCAAAGAGGAATCTTTTTCATACATCATTGTATCATATTGTTCTCTTGCCTATAACTCTTCAAGGGCCTTCCACTTCCTATAGGATAAAGTTTAACTTTTTAGGCAAGGCTTATCATGGTGAACAACCTCTCATTCCTCACTACTTTGTGATTTGGCCTGTATGTCCTAATATATTCTTTGATCTATCTTCCCACAGAACTCTTCCTCTCCCTGTTAAAGCACCTACCACTTTCCTGATACTAATCTCCTTACACACCTGTCTCTCCAAATGGACTTTGAGAGTCTTAAGAACAAGGACTATACACTAGTCACATTTGTTTCCAGAGCTCAGTATATAAATCAAGAAAGACAGGACAGTTTAGAATGATTGTGGAATGCATGAATGAATAAACAAATGAGTCACTTCTTCAGGCTCCTTCTCATTTGAATTCTATCCCAGAATCGTATGTGGTATTTTCTTATGTGTGTGGATTCTCATGGGACCAGCTTAGTCACTAAATATCATCTCATGCAGGGCTTTTGATCCTGGCTCTGAAGCAGAATCTTCTGGGGATCTTGTTACAATGCAGATTTCTGGACCTTCTCCCCTCAGAGTTATAATTTATAATGTCTATGGAAGAGCTCAAAATCCGTATTTTAACCAATTTCCCTGGGTCAGTGATAATTTGCCAAGTTAGGGACTCACATATTTTAGTGAGTCCAGTTCCCTGCTTTTTCTGATGGGGAATATAGGACCCAGAGATTGAGTGATTCTGCAGGGTCACATAGCTTGTCAGTGGAAGAGCTGGGATTTGCCCTACCAGTGTGCCCATCCTCACCTCACCCAGAGTAACTCCACTTTCGTCTGCTTTATATATAGGAGTTCGGCAAAAGATGCGTTTATTTTGTTTTTCATTGAAAAAGAGTACAGTCTTGAAGACTCCTGTACTCTACCACACTCATTGGCCTCCAATGGAGGGCTCCTTACACACACCTGTGGAAGGGCGGTGTGGTGCAGTGGGCTTAATACTGAGCAGGGTCTGGGGAGCTTGTATTCTCTCCTGTCTTTGTCACTAAGAGGCTGTGTGACGAGCAAGTCATTAACTGCTGTTGTGAGTTTCCTTGGTTGTAGAAGGAACATAATCAGGCCCATCCTGCTTAATGAGCATGGTTCCTATTTGGCTAACATTTTTGTTTTCTCTATAGAGCCAAGCACAGTGCTTTACCTGTAGTAGCAGCACCAAAAACTGCTTAGGGAGTGAATAAATGGAAGTGTTTTGGAAATGAGAAAGTGGTCTATGAATGTAAGCTATGATTAATAACAAATTCAAAAGCTGCTGCTACAGTCGCTCAGCCTTAATGGTAACTTGATTCAAAATGGTTCCTTACAAAATGGAACAAACCGCCCTAACAGACCTTTGTTTTCAAATATAAGAAAAGAAAAACTTACACTGACCAGTCGTGTCTATAAGATGTCTAAAGAGCCAGGTCATTTGGTCGATTCATTGAAAAAGCCAGGCCAACAGTATTGGGCCTTGTACCTCAAAGGAAGCTAAGTGGCTCAGAGCCTTTTTCATTGCTGCTCATTGGCTTGACGTTATGTACACACAGCTATCCTTTCAGTTTCCACAAAATGGCTTAGTTTCATTTCTGAAATGGTAGCCACGTGGGAGCCCCTGGGTTGCTGTGGAGAAGGCCGGGAGAGGCCCAGCTGGTTGACAGTCATTGGGCAACTTGAGCCCTCCGCTTTGCCTTAGCCACTGTTGGGAGGTGGGAGTCCAAGGTTTTTATAGTTCTTCTCTCGAATTAGTGCCTGCAGACTCTACAGCTATGAACATGCAATTAGTCTTTGTTTGTGCACAAAAGGGAGCTTGACCCTTGCCCGTCTTTGATTGGCATGCACAACTCTTGTAGCTACTTACCTAAGGCCCTCTCCAAGGAGCACAGCGTCTTGTTCCTGCACCTGCCTTCAGCTTTTCTCTTTTGTGGCTTGCTTCACATAAGATTCAGCCCAACTCACAGCAAGATTGCAGGGATGAAGACATCATGCAGGCACAGTAAGATTTCCTGTTTTTCAGGGAGGTGGGGGAGTGGGTGGGAGGGAGGTTTGAATCTATAACCTGAATTTTGGATAATTGCTGAGCCCCAAAACACTTAGCAGGAGCCCAAAGAACTGTTTTTTTTTTTTCTTAATAAATGAACACTTTGCTTGCTTTCAAAAGCAGACCTCCCATGCCAGGAAAACAAGCTGTGTGCACAAAGCTTTACATTTCATTCCAAGTTCACCTGCTTTCCTAGCAATGTAGATCTGTCTTTTTTTTTTTTTTTTGAAAGACAACTGCTATAAAAGGGATGCAATTATTGTGGTCAGAAAATTTCTCTTTAAACCATGCTTTCTGAGATACTAGAAGAGTGTTTATTAGCAGCCTGAATGAGTTAAATACCGTGGTGGCAGATTGCATTTTCAATAAATGTTTTCCAGGAGCTTGATTGGTTTTCAAAACACACTCATTTCTTACTCTCCACGCCTAAATGTGCCACATCATATTAGAATAAACTACCCGGCTATGGCATTTAGGGAAAAAACTCCAAAATATGTGTGGTTTGAAGTAAAAGCCATGTTAAACCCCCAGATCTGCAGAGAACACTTAATAAACGGCTCAAAAACAATCATACCTTCCTTTCTGGAGTACCCACTTAGGTTCAGGCATGGTACTGGCTGCTTTACACTTTGTTTTTCTCTTCAAATTCCTACAATGGTATTCCATGTTGGGTTTTATTGTCTCTATTAGATAGAGGAGAAAATTGATGCTTACAGATGTTAAAAGACTTGACCATGTGTGTTCAGTTGCTGAGAGGCAGAGCAGATCAGTAAAAACGGTTCTCTGTTCCTCCATGGCGTGCTACTGAGACTTTATTACTTGAAATATGCACACTAGATTTTACAAAACCAAAAGAGTTTTGTCCTTTGAAGTAGTTACCTTGGGTGCCCAGATGTACCTTCCAACATCACAGCTATAATTGTCTTTGGAATGCTACTTCTGAGCTGACACACGCACTATGTGGGAACATCTGTCACCTGCCTTCTTACTGGCGCTGTACTGTTTCTTGCCATTGCGCAGCTGGGTCATGTACTTTTTTAGAAGACCTGACTCCCAGTCACTTTTGACTTTTTTTTGTTTTGTTTTTAAATCGCCAACTTCTAACAAAAAGGATTTGCCAAAATTTAGGACATTCAGAAGAAGGTGCTCCCAATTCTAGAGATGATTCTAAAACAAGTGTTTCTTCTGCCAAATGGCTATGATACCATAATTGGCATAGATGTGTACATTTTGAAAGGGACCATCTTGGGTGGGTGTGGTGGCTCACGCCTGTAATCTCAGCACTTTGGGAGGCCGAGGCAGGTGGATCACTTGAGGTCAGGAGTTCAAGACCAGCCTGGGCAACATGGTGAAACCCCGTCTCTACCAAAAAATACAAAAATTAGCCAGGCATGGTGGTGGATGCCTATAATCCCAGCTACTTGGGAGGCTGAGGCAGGAGAATCACTTGAACCCAGGAGGCAGAGGTTGCAGTGAACTGAGATCATGCTACTGCACTCCAGCCTGGGTAACAGAGCAAGACTTGGTCTCACCAACAAACAAGCAACAAAAAATAAACCAAAACAAAAACAAAAACAAAAACAAAAAGACAACCTTGCAGGGGCCAACCCTCCCCTGAATAATATGTGAGCTCCACCATTCTTAGGGAGGCATATAATGGTAATAGGAGTTTGCCCTTTGGCATCATGCTTCCTGTATTTGAATCCTGGCTCTGCCACTTTATTAGCTCTGTGCCTTTAGGAAAGTTATTTAACTCCTCTAATCTTAGTTTTCTTGCCTATAAAATGAGGATAATAATTCTATCTACCCAAACAGGGTTGCTGCATGAATTAAATGGTAATATTTGTAGTATCCTAGGTCCATAGTAAGTGCTCACCTATGCTCACCCTTTCTGCTGCTATGTTTTGTCAAACAAAATATTTCTTTTTGTAGTGACGCCTCATCTATTTTGTGATTCATAGAAGGTTAGTGCTGGATGGGCCCTTTATGATAATCTTATCTAGTGGTTTTCAAACTTCTTTTTAACAGCACAGCCTACAGGTCAAAGGAAAACATACAGGGAGCCTCGATAACCACAGCAGCGGAAGTGAAGCTGCTGCTGTTTAAGTGAGTGGGTTACAGATGGGAAGGAACAGATCTCCAGCATTTCAGGATCCACTCTACTCCCTCAATTGAATTTTGTTGTCACCACTGAATCCTACCCCTCCATCCTTCCAACATGGATCACAAAGGAAGTCCTAACTAAACTTTAAGGCTCCACTTACATGCTAAACCCTTCACAATGCCTGACAGAGCCAGCCAGAATTAATCTCTTCTTTACCAATTCTCCGTTGGCAATATATAATACATTTCTACTATAGCATTTAGCAAATTTTCCTTCATATTAGAGTTATTTTCATCTAAACCTCTTTATACCAAGTTGTTTGAGAGCAGGGCCCACATCTTAATTATCTCTGTGTCCCACACAGAGACTGACAACGTAATTTACACATGGGAAACCTTCAGTTACTGCTTATTGGATGGTTAAATAAATGACCAGAGATAAATCCAAATCATATTAAGGTCTAGGAAACCAGGGGGAAGGTTCCTAATAAAATGTATTCTGTGCTTTTTCAAAGTTGTCCTTTTTAAAATGTAACTTGAGATGCTTCACAAATCCAGAGCTCGTTGATTTATGTCATCCTGGCATGATGTGCTTGCCTGATTTCTTAAGCAAATAGAATCATTCTAATCCTCCTTTGGCCCTTTCTCCATCGTTTGAAGGAATAGGAGGCAGAAAAACCATCTTCAGCACAGTTAATACCTTGAAATATGCAAACAATTTGAAAACCTTTAGACTAGGTACTAATCACATGCCTACAGTAAAAAGCAGAGGAATGAGTGAATGTTGACAAACATCTGTTTTATAATGTCAACAGAAGCAGCTAATCTTAGGAACTTATAGAGTCACAGAAATGCTATATTTTGTAAAGGGGAGTAATTGAAGGGGAAATAATTTTAAAAGACTTTGAAAATATATTGAGTAAAATTCAAGAGAGAGAAAACAACACAGAGATTAGCAGGAAAATGTAAGAAATCTAGGCCTTCTTCTGGCTTCTTCTGGTTTGTAACAGTGTTGTTATACAGATATGCTTCAGTAGCTAATTACCAAGCCTTGTAAGACAAAGAAGATGAAGTAGTCAGATGCCATAGTACTTCCAAAGAAAAAAATTACTTTTGAATAATATGAAAACATTTTAAGTCTTTTTGTTTGTTTGTTTGTTTGTTTTGAGATGGAGTCTTGCTCTGTTGCCCAGGCTGTAGTTCAGTGGTGCAGTCTTGGCTCACTGCAGCCTCTGCCTCCTGGGTTCAAGCTATTCTCCTGCCTCAGCCTCCTGAGTAGCTGGGACTACAGGCGCATGTCACCATGCCTGGCTGTTTTTTTTTTTTTTTTTTTTTTTTGTATTTTTAGTAGAGATGGGATTTCACCATGTTGGTGAGGCTGGTCTTGAACTTCTGACCTCAAGTGATCCTCCCGCCTTGGCCTCCCAAAGTACTGGATTTATAGGCATGAGCCACCATGCCTGGCCTGAAAACATTTCAAGTCTTATTCATTTAACTTTATATATTACATAAGAGTATATAAGATGAACAAAAACGCATTTCATACATATAATTAGACTAGGATGCACAGCTTTTTAACTTTAGTGCCTTGCATGTGGTAGCGGTCAAAGATTAACATCAGGAATGAGGCTGGAAGGGCTTTCAAAGGATTTAAGATATAAGAATATAAACATTTGGAGGAGTGAGTCCTGCTGTGTTTTTTTAAATAAGGGTTAGTCCTATTATTTCATAATCATTCTATATTCAATTCTTAACTGACGATAAAAGGGAAACAAACAGAGCTCTAATGATGGTTGTCATCCTCCCTTACAAGGTCAGTGTAGAATACTTTTCATATTGTGGATCTGGGGTTAAACTTGGGCTGGTGCACCTTTCACTTTGGCCATCATCAAGCCAGAGCTTTAAGGCTTTGCAACCTTGTGAAACAAGTCTCAAAGAATTGTAGGATGACAAATTCTGTGCAACAGGGTGGGTTTATACACTTAAAGTGAGGGAGTTGACTTGTACCCCCTTATGCCCAAAGCTAGTGCTGATGAGATAGCTCAAAAAAGCAGAACTTTGCTTTAAAGGCAGGAAGAAAAGTAAATAGCATGTTTGGTTAATGCCTATTTCTGCTAGTGGAAGGCTGGTAAAGTTCAGGGGGGAAAGGCAGCAAAACAATTATCCTTGGATCATATTACAAAATATCAAATGAGGCTGGGTGCAGTGTCTCACGCCTGTAATCCCAGAACTTTGGGAGGCCGAGGTGGGTGGATCATGAGGTCAGGAGATTGAGATTGTCCTGGCTAACACAGTGAAACCCCGTCTCTACTAAACATACAAAAAATTAGCCGGGTGTGGTGGTGGGCACCTGTAGTTCCAGCTACTCGGGAAGCTGAGGCAGGAGAATGGCATGAACCCAGGAGGTGGAGGTTGCAGTGAGCCGAGATCGCATCACTGCACTCTAGCCTGGGCGACAGAGCAAGACTCTGTCTCAAAAAAAAAAAAAAAAAAAAAAAAAAAAAAAAAAATTCAAATGACCATCTTTCTATAAAATCTTTTTGGGTTCCTGGGCAAATTTCTCCAGGGAAGTCCTTTTGAATCTATAACCACAGTAGTGTTTCTTCTCCTCTGGATTTGTTGTAGCAAACACGAAAATAAATTATAAGGCAGGACGAGAGAGCTCTGTGATATGCTATATACAACACCAGATTAAATACAATTTTACTGTGTTGGGTTCTATGTGATCTGTTAAACCTATGCTATGCGTGTACTTCACAAAGCATTTCCTTGCACCAAGATACCATTTGTAGTTTATGGTTATTTCCTTAGCAAGTTTGCCATTCCAGCCTTTCTACAGAAATATGACTTCCTGGGGCACCAGTGGTCCTCATCTGCAGTATAGTCACACATTGTTGTGTCACAATCAGTTGTGAGTTGGGTTCCAAATGATGTGTTTCTACTAATAAGTAAGGATCTGAAGTTTGTAAATGGTTGCCTGTTTTAGTAAATTAGACCTAGTTCAAGTTTGCTCTTATGAAAATGTTGCTTTCATTCACTTGCGTTCTGAAATGCTTGCCCGATTGAGACAACAAGGTGCAAACTTGCATAATCTTGATTAAGCCTCTGGGAACCAGCCCTGTATGTGAGCTGCTTCTATCATGTGTGTCCTGGTGGATGTAAGCCTGAGAATGGCCGTGCTATTCCATTGTTTCTATGAGAAACTCAGATATGAATTAGAACCCCCATCCAGGAACATAACCTCACTTCCAGGCCTGTTCACTCATCCGCTCTACTGCTTCAATGACTCCTGAAGAAATTAAGCAAGGGCTTCCACTAACTATGGTCAATTTTATTTCTTCACATCTACTTAGAGGGCTGCATAACTGAAGTCATTCATTTGCTCACTCAACCAACAAACTTTTATTAAGTCCCTTTTTAGGTACCAATGCACTACTTCATAGGAGAGAGAGAATTTGCACCTGGTGATGCCTAAAAATTAAGTAGAATCTTGTTAGTTTGAGTAAGGGGCAGAGCATGAACAAAGACAGGAGGGAGAAATGGAGGGAGTTTCCACAGAAGGAAAAGAGTTCAGAGTGTCTAAAGGCCAGGGAATTTGGAGGTCTTGGAATGTATAGCTATACAGTTTGGAAGGATCCAACCAGATGCTTGATGGACCTAACTCAGCCCCCAGTAAATCAGAACTCAGAAGTGATGAACTGTATTTCAGGTCTCTATGATATGCATCGGTCTGTCTCAGTATGTACTCAATAAATTCCAACTGAACACATATAAATGTGAGTCTATTCATCACACGGAAAGACTAGCAGCAGCCCTAGTGCAGTTTTGCCCCTCTGATCTCTGATACTTGAATGCGGTGCTATTTTTCCACATTTAAAAGATTGAGATACAATTCACACCCCATAACATTCATTCAAAGTATATAATTCAGTGGTTTTCAGTTTACTGACAAAGTTGTGTAACTTTCACCACAATTTAATTCCCAATCTAATATCCCCACATTTTTATCAATCCGAAAAAGAAACCCTGTACTCATTAGCAGTCACTTCATTTCCCGTCCTCCAAGCTCCTAGGCTAACCACTAATCTACTTTCTTTCCATCTCTATAGATTTACTTTTCTGAATATTGCCTATAAATTGAATTATATAACATGGAGCCTTTGTGTGCAACTTCTTTCACTCAATATAATGCTTTCAAGGTCCATCCATGTTGTAGCATGTATAAATACTTTATTGCTGAATAATATTTCATTGTATGGAGATATATCACATTTTGTTTATTTACCAATTGATGGACCCTTGGGTTCTTTCCACATTTTGGCTATCATGAATAATGCTGCTATAAGCATTCATTTTGTGTGGACATATGTTTTTATTTCTCTAGAGCATACAGTTGGAATTGCTGGGTCATGTGGTAACTCTGTGTTTAACTTTTTGAGGGACTACCAAACTGTTTTCTACAGAAAACAGAAGCATTTTACAGTTCTACCAGAAATGTATGAGGGTTCCCATTTGATATGGCCTGGATCTGTGTCTCCACAGAATCTCCCCTTGAATTGTAATAATCCCCATGTGTCAAGGACAGGACCAGGTGGAGAAAAATTGAATCACGGTGGTGGTTTCCCCCATACTGTTCTCATGATAGTGAGTGAATTCTTATGAGATCTGATGGTTCTATAAGTGGTTCTTCCCCTTTTACTCAGCACTTCTCTTCGCTGCTACCATGTGAAGAAGGATGTGTTTGCTTCACCTTCTGCCATGACTGTATGTTTCCTGAGGCTTCCCCAGCCCTGCAGAACTGTGAGTCAATTAAACCTCTGTTCTTTATAAATTACCCAGTCTCGAGTATTTCTTTACAGCAGTGTGAGAATGAACTAATATAGTAAATTGGTACTGGGAGTGGGGCACTGCTGTAAAGATACCTGAAAATGTCGAAATGACTTTGGAACTGGGTAACAGGCAGAGGTTGGAACAGTTTGGAGGGCTTATAAGACGACAGGAAGATATGCGAAAGTTCGGAACTTCCCAGAGACTTGTTGAATGGCTTTGAGCAAAATGCTGATAGTGATGTGGACAATGAAGTCCAGGCTGAGGTGGTCTCAGATGGAAATGAGGAGCTCATTGGGAACTGGAGCAAAGGTGACTCTTATTATGCTTTAGCAGAGACTGGAAGCATTTTGCCCCTGCCCTAAAGATCTGTGAAATTTTGAACTTAGATGATTTAGGGTATCTGGCAGAAGAATTTTCTAAGCAACAAAGTGTTTAAGAGGAGGCAGAGCATACAAGCTTGGAAAGTTTGCAGCCTGTTGATGTGATTGAAGAGAAGAACCTATTTTCTGGGAAGAAATTCAAGCTGGCTGCAGAAATTTGCATAAGTAACAAGGAGGTGAATGTTAATTACCAAGACAATGGGGAAAATGTGACCAGGGCATATCAGAGACCTTAATGGCAGCCCCTCCCATCACAGGCTTAGAGGCCTAGGAGGGAAAAATGGTTTTGTAGGCCAGGCCCAGGACCCCCCTGGTTTATGCAGCCTCAAGGCATGGTGCCCTGCATTCCAGCCACCTCAACTCCAGCCATGGCTGAAAGGGGCCAAGGTACAGCTCAGGCCATTGCTTCAGATGGTGCAAGCCCCAAGCCTTAGCAGCTTACATGTGGTGTTGGCTCTGCAGGTGTACAGAAGTCAAGAATTGAAGTTGAGGAACTTCCACCTAGATTTTAAAGGATGCATGGAAATGCCTGAATGTCTAGGCAGAAGTCTGCTGCACGGGCAGAGTCCTCATGGATAACCTCTCCTGGGGTTAGAGCCCCCACACAGAGTTCCCACTGGTGCACTGCATAGTGGAGCTGTGAGAAGAGGGCCATTGTCCTCCAGATCCCAGAATGGTAGGTCAACCAACAGCTTGCACTGTGTGCCTGGAAAAGCCACAGGCACTAAACACCAGCCTGTGAAAGCATCTGGGAGGGGGACTGTACCCTGCAAAGCCAGAGGGACAGAGTTGCCCAAGGCCAGGGGGCTCACCTCTTGCATCAGCATGACCTGGATGTGAGACATGGAGTCAAAGGAGATAATTTTGGAAATTTAAGGTTTAATGACTGCCCTATTGGATTTTGGGCTCACATGAGGCCTATAACCCCTTTGTTTTGGCCAATTTCTCCCATTTGGAATGGCTATATTTACCCAATGCCTGTACCTCCATTGTATTTAGGAAGTAACTAACTTGCTTTTGATTTTACAGCCTCATAGGTGGAAGGGACTTGCCTTGTCTCAGATAAGACTTTGGACTTGGACTTTTGGGTTAATGCTGGAATTAGTTAAGACTTTGGGGGACTGTTGGAAGGGCATGATTGTGTTTTGAAATGTGAGGACGTGGGATTTGGGAGGGGCCGGGGCAGAATGATATGGTTTGGCTCTGTGTCCCCACGCAAATGTCACTTTGAATTGTAATAATCCCCACATGTCAAGGATAGGACCAGGTGGAGACAATCAAATCATAGGGGCAGTTTCCCCTGTGCTGTTCTCATGATAGTGAGTTCTCATGAGATCTGATGGTTTTATAAGGGGCTCCCCACTTTGCTCAGCGCTCATTCTCTCTCCTGCTGCCCTGTGTGGAGGTTTCTTCTGCCATGATTGTAAATTTCCTGAGGCCTCCTCAGCCATGTGGAACTGTGAGGCAATTAAACCTCTTTTCTTTATAAATAACCCAGTCTCGGGTATTTCTTCATAGCAGCATGAGAACAGATTAATACACTATTTCTCTACACCCTCACAACACGTGTCATCATCTGTCTTTTTTATTATAGCTTTCTTAGTAGGTGGGAAATAGTATCTAATTGTGGTTTTGATTGTCATTTTCCTAATAACTAATGATATTGAACTTCTTCATATGTTTATTGACCATTTATATATCTTCTTTGGAAAATATCTGATTAGGTGTTTCACCCACCTTCTAATTGGGTTATTTGTATTTTTATTATTAAGTTAAAAGAGTTCTTTGTATATTCTGTATGCTAGATCTTTATCAGATACAGTAGTCCCCCCTTATTTGCAGGGGATACATTCTGAAACCCCCAGTGAATGCCTGAAATCTCAGTCCAAACCCTATACACACACACACACACACACACACACACACACACATATACACACACACATATATTTTTTAAAATCTGATCACTGAGATGGCGAGTAAGTGGGAGGGTAGCATATACAGCATGGATACTCTGGATAAAAGCATGATGGATGTCTTGGGTGAGATGGATCAGACAGCACAACATTTCATCACTACTCAGAACTATGTGCAATATAAAACTTATGAATTGTTTGTTTCTGGAATTTTTCATTTAGTATTTTCAGACCATAACTGAAACTGTGCAAAGTAAAACTATGTGTAAGGGGAAACTATTGTATTTGGTTTGCAAATATTTTCTGTGATTCTGTGTGTTGACTTTTTACATTCTTGTTGGGGCCATTTGAAGCACAAAAGTTTTCAATTTTGGAAAGGTCCAATTTATCTAATTTTTTCCTTGGTTGCTTATGGGGAGGCTGTTTTAAATGAAAGAATAGTCCATAGAAATGACCACTAGCCATTGGGGTCTGCTAGAGGTTAACATGTGGCTGGAATCCTAAGGCTGGAAAGAGTGAATTATCTTTAATCCTATTACTGGGTTTTAGAAAATGTTTTAGAATTAAATGATCATTATCTAGTTGCCAACAATTCTGTTGTTAACATGGTGTAGATAGAAGCCTGGACTAGAATAAAAAGGCTGTCACCTCTGGGTCTCCATTTTCAATGGCCTGGGATTGCAAGAGTAGCGTAGAAACCTGATGGTTGGACAAGAGCAAGGGCATTTTGCCGTGCTTAAAATCAGCTTTGAATTCAAGGGCTGATTTCTAACTCACTGTTTAATCCTTTGACCTTGATTTGAATCAAATTCCCATTTGAAAATAAAGAGCCTCCATTTAAAAACTTTTAACCAACATTTTAAACTGCGAAAATGTAAAATGTTAGTTAAAAATTGAAAAAGTTCAAAAGCCAAGAGAAAGTTGTTGGCAACTCTAGTTTGGGATCTTGCTGTGCATAACACAATGAAGGAATTTTGGAGGTTTTTAAATAAATGAGCTCATGGCTGTGGTGAGTGTGGGCCTTTGCTAATTTCTGCAATTTGCTCTGGAGGCTCTCTGTGCATCTGAGCACTTTATTCAGAGAATCTTCCACTTTCTGAGTTCGAAGGAATCTTAGAAGTCATCTAATCCAAACCCCCACCCCGTTTTCAAATCTGCTCTCCAACAATAAGTGGAATGTGGCAGAGAAAATGCCAGTAAGAACCATGAGGGGATGGGCGGCTTAAGGATGTTACGCCTGCTTCAGAAAGAATAGACACTAAAGGAAAGGAAATAAATGAAATGAGAAAGGGGGTTGAGTGAGAGCAAAATAAATAGGGTTTGCAAAGTCTAAGGAAGGCGGCCAGCTTTTGAGATTTAGTTGTGGAAAAAAAAATTCTATTTCTAAATTCCTGCCAGTTACACTTAATCACTCCCTTCTCTATGGTCCTGTCTCATTTTATGGACAGTTCTATTCTGGCACTGATCACTATCTGTTTTTCAGTGTGGTTATCTGTTAATATGTTTATGTGTCCCTCTAGGAGCCCCTGGAGAAAAAAAGCCATAGCCTTCCAGTGCCTGACTCTTAGGTCACTTCGCTGGCAGTATTGTGGCATGGCTACAAATATGGGCTACAAGGTCAACAAGGCTTGACTCTTGGCTTCAAAAACGCCACATTGGAAATCCCTCCTGGCTTTGACAGGTTCTGTAACCCTGGGCAAGTCACTGAACCTGAGCCTCATATGTGTGATGGGTGGAAATATATGAGTGACCTCACATGTAAAATGGGTGGAAATAATAACTCTCTTCTAACTCAGTTGCAAGGATGATAGCTGACCAGCGTGTTTGGTGCTTGGCAAATGATAGTTGCTGAGATTTGGATTATCACGCCTCAAGACACTCTTGTTGAGATTATTTGCATAGGGCAGGTGGAAGAGTCCTGGACCCACTGGAGGCACTACTCCAGCTGGCTGCTTATAGTGCTTAAATTGTTTTTAATTCTTGAGCCTCATAGTAATGACTTCCTAACTCTAGTCATCAACTGGTCTACTTAGGTTCAGTATACTTAATAGTACATAACTCTGTTGTTATTCGGATCTGTTTGATTTCATTCACCTATCCATTAGTCCAAGAGGACAGGTCAGATTTCACCAGTGCTGCACTTCAGCTGCTGCCTGGGGAGACAATGGGTGGAAGTCATCCTGATGAGTCAGGAAGCAAACCTGTGCTCCCTGTTCACTTACAGGGCCCTACTGGGAATCACTTTTACCTTTAGGGGTCTTTAGGTAGTTTAGTCAAAATGGCAGGCTTTTCCGTTATTGGTAATCGTAATCCTGATTGCTGTCACAAATCATTTCTTCACTATGTGAATCCATGTCTACTCTCTGCTAGGTGTTAGAATTAAAGGGTGGAAAGAGATCGTCTTTTCCTGAAAGAACACACAGTATAGTATAGAAGACTTGAAAATATAAGATAGTGTGGTGAGTGTTGTTGTTGGGGAAGCATATTAGGTGTTGTAAGAGCACAGAGGAGGGGCATCATTCTCTTCTTTGGGACTTTTTAGAAAGCTTCCTAGAGGACTTGCCCCCTGATCTGAGTCTTGAAAGAGAACCCAAGTTGTCAGACAAAATCAAGAAGGGAAATTCAGCCCAATCAGAGGTAATAGCACGTACAAAGGCAAGAAGGTGGGAGATGAGTTTGGCCTATAGTGTAAGATGTGAGGAGGAGAGCAGAATGAGAAAATGAGAATAACAATAGCAGCTAATAATAACATAGCACCTACCATGTATTTGGCACGGTGCTCACTATTTAGTAGTTAATAACTCATTTAAATGTCAAAACAAGAAAGCTAATAATTTTAACAGCTAAAATTTGATGAACTCACCTCACACACCAGGCATTGGTATGGGTGGGTTTTGTGTACTATCTAATTTAATCTTTATTATTACCCCCTATTTCCAGATCAGGCAACTGATGTCGAAAGATATTTAAGTTACGGTCCCAGGCCACATAGATGGCAATTGGCTGAGCTGGGATTTGAACCCAGAGATTGTCTGATTCTTGATCACTAGACTACAGAGGCAGCTTTTTTCTTTTTTTTTTATTTTTTATTTTTTTATTTTTTTTAATTTATTTATTATTATTATACTTTAAGTTGTAGGGTACATGTGCATAACGTGCAGGTTTGTTACATATGTATACTTGTGCCATGTTGCTGTGCTGCACCCATCAACTCGTCATTTACATCAGGTATAACTCCCAGTGCAATCCCTCCCCCCTCCCCCCTCCCCATGATAGGCCCCGGTGTGTGATGTTCCCCTTCCTGAGTCCGAGTGATCTCATTGTTCAGTTCCCACCTATGAGTGAGAACATGAGGTGTTTGGTTTTCTGTTCTTGTGATAGTTTGCTAAGAATGATGGATTCCAGCTGCATCCAAGTCCCTACAAAGGACTCAAACTCATCCTTTTTTATGGCTGCATAGTATTCCATGGTGTATATGTGCCACATTTTCTTAATCCAGTCTGTCACTGATGGACATTTGGGTTGATTCCAAGTCTTTGCTATTGTGAATAGTGCTGCAATAAACATACGTGTGCATGTGACTTTATAGCAGCATAATTTATAATCCTTTGGGTATATACCCAGTAATGGGATGGCTGGGTCATATGGTACATCTAGTTCTAGATCCTTGAGGAATCGCCATACTGTTTTCCATAATGGTTGAACTAGTTTACAATCCCACCAACAGTGTAAAAGTGTTCCTATTTCTCCACATCCTCTCCAGCACCTGTTGTTTCCTGACTTTTTAATGATTGCCATTCTAACTGGTGTGAGATGGTATCTCATTGTGGTTTTGATTTGCATTTCTCTGATGGCCAGTGATGATGAGCATTTTTTCATGTGTCTGTTGGCTGTATGAATGTCTTCTTTTGAGAAATGTCTGTTCATATCCTTTGCCCACTTTTTGATGGGGTTGTTTGTTTTTTTCTTGTAAATTTGTTTGAGTTCTTTGTAGGTTCTGGATATTAGCCCTTTGTCAGATGAGTAGATTGCAAAAATTTTCTCCCATTCTGTAGGTTGCCTGTTCACTCTGATGGTAGTTTCTTTTGCTGTGCAGAAGCTCTTTAGTTTAATGAGATTCCATTTGTCAATTTTGGCTTTTGCTGCCGTTGCTTTTGGTGTTTTAGACATGAAGTCTTTGCCCATGCCTATGTCCTGAATGGTACTACCTAGGTTTTCCTCTAGGATTTTTATGGTATTAGGTCTAACATTTAAGTCTCTAATCCATCTTGAATTAATTTTCGTATAAGGAGTAAGGAAAGGATCCAGTTTCAGCTTTCTACTTATGGCTAGCCAATTTCCCCAGCACCATTTATTAAATAGGGAATCCTTTCCCCATTTCTTGTTTCTCTCAGGTTTGTCAAAGATCAAATGGCTGTAGATGTGTGGTATTATTTCTGAGGACTCTGTTCTGTTCCATTGGTCTATATCTCTGTTTTGGTACCAGTACCATGCTGTTTTGGTTACTGTAGCCTTGTAGTATAGTTTGAAGTCAGGTAGCGTGATGCCTCCAGCTTTGTTCTTTTGACTTAGGATTGTCTTGGAGATGCGGGCTCTTTTTTGGTTCCATATGAACTTTAAAGCAGTTTTTTCCAATTCTGTGAAGAAACTCATTGGTAGCTTGATGGGGATGGCATTGAATCTATAAATTACCTTGGGCAGTATGGCCATTTTCACGATATTGATTCTTCCTATCCATGAGCATGGTATGTTCTTCCATTTGTTTGTGTCCTCTTTTATTTCACTGAGCAGTGGTTTGTAGTCAGAGGCAGCTTTTTTCTTTCTGTGCCTGTTGGGCAGACTATATCACAATGAAAAATGATCTCACATTAGGTCAGTTTCCCTGGACACTAATTCAGCCTCCTAAAATTCTTTTTGAAATAAGGTGGGTCATAATAAAATAACACATGCCCAAATGGACCCTGAAGTCAGCAGACAGGTGAAAACTGGTTATTCCTGGAGAAGAATTTGTCTGTGCAGAAGTGAAGAGAATTCAGAAAATGTTATTCTGCATTCATGAGAAACTCCAGGGTCCTGCAATGTTTTTGTAGAAACACTAAATTCCCGTCTGGCCAAAGTAAACAGAGCATCACAAATTGGGTTCCAGTGCCAGTGGTGAGCTCTTTGTACAAAAGAGCTCACTCTTCCTTCCAGGCCATCAAAAGCCAATTTCCTTCCTGACAAATCTTGCACTGTTAACCTAGGTTGCATCCAGCTGCATTCCCCTGCGATTTGTGAGACCACCTCTGCGACTCTAATTGTGGCTGAGACTTCAGCTCCATTTGTAAGTACACCTGGATTCTGGCCCTGACTCTCACAGTGATTAGTTGTGTGACTATAGGTAAGTCCCTTAACTTCTCTGAACTTATTTTCCTCATCTGTCATGTGAAGCTATTAGTACCTTGCCTCCCTCACTGGATTGTGGGGGATAAAATAAGGCATTACGTAGGGTGGGGTTTTGAGAATGTAAAAACGTGAAACAAAATAAGAGGTGATTTTTCTTCTCCATCAATTTGGCTTGTCTCCTGCATTGACTTTTGAAAAACTCACTAAGGGCAAGAACAAAACCTTTTCCTTACCTTTTGGGAACTTGTCAATATGATTCTTTTAGCCTTGCTGAGCATTTGCCGAAAGGACATCTTTGTGCTTTGGGCAGCTTCTTTATTAGGCCTTAGCAGCTGCTTATTTCTTTCATATTATTATGATTTCATTTTGTAGAAGTTCTGTAGAGTGCTTTACTGACCACCCACCCCCCTGCCCATCTTTGAAAACAGTGACATTTGGTTGTCTTCAGAGCTCTTAAATAGTAGCAGAGGCCCCAAGCAGGCTTGAGTGGATTCCTTTCACTTGTGTGTATGAACTCACTAGTGGCAGTAATTAATGGGGAAGATGGGCTTTGTAAACTGAGGACAAGTGAGTGAGTCATGGCACACAGGCTGACCCCCCTCACCTGGGCAGCCTCTGAGGACACCTGCCTCAGATCATTAAAACCCCCTGTCCAAGTGACATAGTCTGACTGCCTCTGCTGGTAGGGGTGAACAAAGCTGAGCATTTACTGGCTGGAGTGCAGGGATGAATGGCTCTTCGGCCAGGCCTGGTCCAGACAGCTGCTCATGCAGAGGGATTCCAAATGAACATGTTTCTATTTAGAACGTACATGTTTTGATTGAATCTGAAGAAAAGCATGAGGTAGCGCTCTCTTTGGAAAACAAACTAATTATGTACTCCTATGTTGGCTGGTGGTTGGAAGCCGGGCATGTCCACAAGAGCACTTCATGGAAAGAATTTTCTTCCCTGTTGAACATGAGACGCTTCTTTAGCACCACAGCTGATGCTTTTTGAAAATCACATGGTGGATAGCTGAAAAGAATCCTTTAGGGAAACCTTCAGCACAGTAAATGTTCTTTTTATATTGGGAATTACCACCACACAAGTTTTTTTGTTTTCTTAATTTGGATTGGTATCTTCTGGGTTTTCCCTGGAGTTTGGATACGGGGTCTACTCAGGTGATTTGCTGTCTTGTATGCAGTTGAAAATTTGCAGGGATGCAAGAGCTGGTGGACCAAGTGACACCCCAACAAGTTATTGGACTGAACCATTTGCATTTCCATTCAGGTCATGCTGTCTCGGCCAAGCTGTTGACTTAGCGCTGTTGTGACTTGGGTGGCTTTGACTCTTCCATTCAGGCTTTAGAAACATCATTGAGTTAACAGGCCACACACCAATTCACCCTTCTCCCTCCCTACTCTTCAATCCCTTTGTGTTACATAAGGAGGCCTTTCCTTGCTACAAAAAGGTAGCAGGCCTAAGGTTCCATGAGCTCTGTGCCCCTTATACCACCCCCAATTTAGGCTTTGTGCAAGGCTGCTTTTGTTTCCCTCCAAGAATTAAAAGTTAATTGATACCTCAAATGGATGCTGGTCACAAAGCATTTCACCATCCAATGCAGTCCTGCATCCCATTAGATTAACCCTCTTCCACAGTCCATTGTAAATAAACATCCCACAACCACACACAAAAAAAGCTTACCTACCTGAAACGTTGTATTCATCTGAGTTCTGCAGTGGGGCTAAAATTCTATGACAATGTCACTGGGTTAATTAATTTAGATTAATGACTCTTGGAGCTCTGTTTTCCTTTGCCTTCCCTCTTTGTCACAGACTGCTGAACAAGTATTTCCAAATGTCTGAATTTATCAGGCTATCCAGAGTTCTTCCAGAGATGGGTAGTCATCTCAGCCCTCGACCTTTAATTGTAATACTACATATCCTCCTAAATGATCCTGATATGATAATCCAGTATGCATGGACTGTATATTCATACTGTTCTTCTAGTGAGTTTATTTTCAGAGGAAAGAAACACATGAATTATTTTTCCAAACACGGAGGAAAAAATTTCTATGAGATCAACTGAAAGCGCAGTGAAATGGACTCAATTAAGTTGAGAAAGAAATAAAGAGCACCCGAGTTAGACTTTTGCTGTTACCCTGAGGTGCACAAGCATACATGCCAATGACCTGACAGGTACTGGCAGAATACAGTCTTCAATGAGATGTTCTGCAGTTTTGAGGCTTAGATAAATATAAATTGTTTTTCACGCTAAACAGACTTTCCCCATTACCTAGTTTCTGTTCACCTTCAGCTAAGGCCACACAGATAGAATAATTTTTGTTGCCATTAGAAGAATGTTTTTTTTTTTTTTTCTGTCAGTCAAGCTAATTAATTCAGTCATGTGTTGGAATGACGATGGAAATATATATTTTATCAGCGTCCCTATTTCTATTACAGATGGTCCTACTTACTGCATCATACTTCCCAAACACCTCTTAGAGTATGAGAGTGAAACCATGACTTCTCCAAAGAAGATATACAAATGAAGAAGATATACAAATGGCCAACAAGCATATAAAAAGATGCTCAACATCATTAGTCATTAGGAAAATGCAAATCAAAACCACAATGAAAGATTACTACATACCTACTAGGATGGCTATTATCAAAAAGTCAGACAATAACACGTGTTGGCCAGGATGTGGAGAAATTGGACCCCTCTTACACTGCTGGCAGGAATGTAAAAAGGTACAGCCACTTTGGAAAACAGTCTGGCAGTTCTTCAAAGCGTTAAACACAGTGTTATCATATGACCCAGCAATTTCACTCCTGGGCATATACCAAACAGAACTGAAAATATTATGTCCACCCAAAAACTTATACACATGTTTATGCAGCATTATTCATAGTAGCTAAAAGAGGAAAACAACCCAAATGTCCATCAATAGATAAATGAATAAACAAAATATGATATATCCTCACAATGCAGTATGACTCGGCCACAGACAGGATTGAAGTACTGATATGTACTATAACATGGGTGAACCTTGAAAACATTATGCCAAGTGAATGAAGCCAGTTACAAAAGGGTACATATAGACAAAATATTCAGAATAGGTGAATCTGTACAGACAGTAATTAGTGTTTTCCAAGGGCTGGGGGAAGTAGAAAATGGTGGTGGTTATCGTGAGTGATGGCTAAGTGATGTAGAGTTTCTTTTCTGAAAATATCCTAGAATTAGTTGTGGTGATGGATGCACAATTGCAAATATACTAAAAGCCATTGAGTTGCATACTTTAAATAGGCAAATTGTATTGTGTGTGAATTATATTTCAAAGAAGTGGTTAAGAAATTAAAACTATGACTTTGGACTTAGAGAAGCAATATTTTATCTACCACATTCAAAACCATAAGAAAAACTAAAATAAGCTAAAAGCAAGAGAGCCATGTACGATTTTCCTTGAAATGGGCATTAAAGGGCCAAAGCATTTGAATGTGGCTCGATATTTTTGTTATTTTCCTTTAGTCTGCATTTAGATGAAAACAACTCAGCCCATATTCGTTTTTAAGTTATGCTCAAAATAGTATTTGTGATGCTGCTGAATTCTAGTTGTATCTCGGATTTGTAAGTTTTCCTGTTATCGGTTAAAGTAATGGTATAAGGATATGTTGGTGGGTTGAACTTTTCAGCCTTAACAACAAACAGTTTCACTGAATGGCAGTCAAGTTTTTCAAAGCTCTAGATTGGCAATGAGAGACACTAAGATTAGCATACGAACATGTTTAATCATGAAACAAACTGAATATTTTCTTCCGTAAGGAGAATAATCACCTGCACTCGTATACCTGAAGTTGAAGCCATTGGAAACACCACGTCCTTTCCTCTGGAACCAGTCTCCATTTGCTCAGAAAAATGAGCAGTCCTGTCACTCTGGCACAAAAACTGATGGCAGAGGCGTGCCCAGCCCACTGATTACTTCTCAGTAATAACAGTGACTAATGTTTTTGAGGTCTTGCCATGCATCATGTACTGTCCTGAACGATTTACACAAATCATTATTTAATGTTCTCAACCCTATGGCATAGATTTTATGATCATCTCTACTTTACAGATGGTGAACTGAAGCACAGGACTGTAGCGCATAAGGTCACACATCTACCAAGTGTCAAACCTGAGATTTGAACCCAAGTCTGTGTGATACAGAGTCCTGTCCTTAGTCATACTGTCGTCGTACCCCATTAGCTTTTTTATGGTTTTTTTTTTTTTTTTTTTTTAAATGTGGGAGAGTGTCCCTAATCCTCTATGCCTTTAGTAGTGGTTCTCAGCTAGGGGCAATTTTGCCACCCAGCAGACATTTGAAAATGTCTAGAGACATTTTTGCTGGTCATAACTGGGGGTGGGGGTGGGGACGGAGGTGGGGGTGGGGAATGCTACTAGATGCTGCTAAAGCAGAGGATCAATTACAGTAGAAGTCCCAGAAGCTGCTAAACAGAGGATCAATTATAGTAGAAGTCCCTGAAGCTGCTAAACAGAGGATCAGTTACAGTGCCATGCTGAGTCATTTTGGAGCCTGAAACAAAAGGAACATTTAGGAATATTGATCTTACCTATATTTAAAATTTTGATATTTTGTTCATCATGGGGCACTAATTTAGATGTTTTCAAAATACTTAAAGATATTACTTATCTTGATTAATGAGTTTTTTTGGTGTCCTCTTAAATTTCATGCCCAGGGCAAGTGCTTCATTCACTTCACCCTAGTTGTAACACTACTGCTGAATGGCCTACAGTGCATAAGATAGCCCCTGAAACTAAGAATTGTCCAGTCCAGAATGTCAATAGTGCTGAGGTTGAGAAACCCTGGCCTGAAGTACTGGAAGAAGTTTCCCCATGGATGGGCAAAGGGAGAATAAAAGGGAAGCACATAATACAAACCATAATAATAGCCGCCGTTTACTAAACTATTACTCTAATCTACAGACTGCTGCGCATGTGTTCGTGTTGATCTGTCTTTTGTCATACCCACCCTGGGAGCCACTAGGCTGCTCTGCCCTCTAGCATCAGAGTTGTCCACTAACCATTAATTAGGTCATTGAACTGCACTTGCATCGGGTCACAGAAAACAGTGCACCATATTGCTCCAACTATAAGTGTAGAATGGGTTTTGTTTCCTCCAACAACAAAAATATGTTTTAAATCTCCTTGAAGAAAATCAGCCTAATACATTTGGGAGCCATTTTGCTGAAGACTGCCACTGACATAACTTTTGGAGCTGCCGGAAGACACAATCAGTTGTTGCAAATCAAGTGTTCCAGCGTATCTTTTCTGACGTGAGTTAATGATTTGATAAGGAGTGTCAACTTGGTTTTAAACCTCACAGATATTCTTATAAAACACTCCTGTGCTTGCTTGCTGCTACTCAGAATTAGTAAGCAATGGGGTGCTGTGGAAAGCTGGAGGGCCTCAAGGGTGGACTGACCTAAATTCAAGCTGCTTCCACTATTTGCTAGATGTATGACCTTGGGCAAATTAGTTAACATCTCCAGGTCACAATTTTCAAGGCATGGCGATGATAATATTACCTAACAGGGTGTAGCGTTGGTGTGAGATTTAAAAGCAATAGTAGGTCTCTCTTTCCCTTGAAAAGTGTATTAGGAAAAAGTAAAAGCTGTGTTGTTCTGATATTTTAGAAATCTAAAACTCACTTCTATTTGGGGAAAATAAACTAGATTTCATCATCTTTCACTGAAAATAATAATATTAATAATAGTAAAACACATGCAACTTGAAAAGTTCTTTGAAGTTTTCGCTATGAAAATCCACTAGAACATCTTTCCTCCCATGCCTCCCCATCGTTTTAAGGCTAGCAAGCTGTTAATTTGTTTCTCCAGTTTTTTTCTGAAGTGGGTCTTCACCTTACTCCTAAAGCCATCTGGGCTGGTTTAGCTCAGTCAGAGCCCAAAGCTAATGAGGCCAAGGTCAGGGCTGCATCCCCGTGGGGAGCAGTTAGCTAGGCTCCCTTCTTTGGCCATACCCTGTTTCCCTAACCCTACCAGCTGGCTTTCCACCACGTGTTTGTTTTAAAGCAGGGGGGTGAGAAGGAAGGAGTGTGGCGGTGGACCCTCGCTACTAGCAACAGCTGAAAGCCTGGGTCTTTGTATGAAAAAGGTGGCACATGAAAACCAATCCCCAATTCCACTGGGCCTTGAAGACAGATGATTGGCACTGATGGTCATATAAAGGCAATGATCACGGTACAGATTATAATTATTTTCTTTCTAATGTATCCCCTTTTCCCTGACTGACCCCGTCAGAGAGTGGCAGCCACTTCCTGATACTCTACCATGGTCCTTGGTTGTTTAGGACAACATAACTGATGCCTGCTGTTGTCAGCAATGCCATGGCAAGAACCTTCTGTGAAGGTTGCAACAAGGTTAAACGTTGGGAAGAGGTTCTTGTTAGTAGCATCCGGTTACTGTTGCTATGATACATTTGGTGTATTGATGGCAAGGCATTAACAAAAACCCTCTGTCGTCCAAGGTGGAGACAGTTTTTCATCCGGCTTTTGATTTAGCTTCTGTTGCATGTGTCTTTTAAAGGGTATTTGCTAACACACTACACCTGTATCACGGAGCAGCACACGTTTTATCATTTTGGTTGTAAACAGAAAATTATCAGCCAAGGTCCCCAGTAAAGAGACAGTTTCTGCTAGGACTTCTTACCTATTTCATTCATTAGTATCAAAACAGAAATGAAACCAGTTTAAAACTTTTCAAAAAAAATATCTAAATTGTGCTCAAATGTCTTCTGTGTGCACAGGATATGGACCTTCTGCTTCTTTTGGCGGCCATTTATGATTTCAAGGCATTGCCTGAAGCAAGAGATGTAAGAAAAGCAGAACTATACCCCTTATGAATAAAATTATACACAGCTCAGGCTAAGGAAGTGTCAGAAGGAAGGGCTAATGAGTGCTCAAGAATATTTCTAGACATAGCTTTTTATTAAGAAAAATTTCTGACATGTAAAAAACTAGATTGATATCACGAGCCCTCAGGTTCCTCTCATTCAGTTTTCACACCTTCTCTGTTTCATCGCTTTCTCAACTCACCTCCCTGCTTCTTGACTATTTTGAAACAAACCTAAGATGTGTCATTCCATGCATGAATACTTTAATAGATATTCCTACAACATTAACACTTCAAAAACACTTTAAGTAGATGTGTAGTATGGCAGAAAATACTGTGATGAGAGAGAAATCTCATCCTGAGTAGTGTCAGCTCTCCTGGTATCACACTTTTGGGTTACAGAAACTTTTAAAATCTAAAGAAGTGACTGGAGGGGTCAGAAGGGAGCAGAATGTTTAGGGGTCTTCAGAGGACTGTCACTAGATGAAGCAAAGGTACTGGCACCCAGGTGAATATTCTGGAAGAAGTCTACCACTAAGTTGTCCTGCAGCCTACAGCTGAGAAGAAGTCAAAAAGAAAAGTTGGATAAATGATAAGAAGAGCAACTCATCAAAAAGAGTGTATCAAGTGAGATTTGAACATGTTGCTGCTTTGTCTTTAAAAGTTGCCCCCAGATCATGATAATAGTCATTAACATTTGAGCACTTACTATGTACCATGTGCAGTTCATGGATTATCTCTTGTAATCTTCAAAATATCTGTGATATATATTGAAGTTATCCCCATTTTACAGATGAGGAAACTGAGGTCTGGAGAGACCTGAGGGCAAAGCAATGATTGGGATGTAATCAGTTTGACTCCAGTGCCGTTACTTGTAACCACTATGTAGCCCTGCCTTTCAACCAGCTTTGAAAGTCATAGGTTAATGGTCAATAAGATTTAAAATTTGAATAGTCATACACTTATGGGCACTGAGACTTATCTGAATGTCAGCTTAAGTTCATTCCAGGTTATTTGGAACACATGCCTCTATTCGTTCATTCATTGATTCACTCATCCATTCAGCAAACATTATATGAGCACCTACCACTCAAGTATATGCTAGACACTGCAGTACACCAGGATCTCTCCTACCTAAGTGGATTATTGAATGCAAACTCTTTTCGCTTTAGGGTGAGTGTATCTGTTTTAAAATGAAGACTGTCAAAGTTGGAACGTGCAGTCACCTGGACTTTTGCTTGTAAATAACAGAGACCTACTTTAGCTAGCTTAGGCAAAAAGGAAAATTTTATTCTAAAGACTCTGGGGTTCTCAAGGAACCCAGGGGTAAGAATGCAGCTAGGCTTGACCTGGAACCAGACACTGTGTTATTGGTCAGGACTTTTCCGTGTCTCACTCCATCTCATCTGTGCCCCTTTCTGCATGTCAGCTTGATTCTTTCTTTCTCTGCTCCCCAGGCTATATGACGGCAGATGGCTATCTCTATTATCTCTATGAATACAGATTACTCATTCTCTGATAGACTAAATAGCCTTATCTGTAAAATAGATTGTTCAATTCCAATGATAAAATGCATGTGGAAATGATTTGTAAGTGGTAAATGAGTATAAAAATGTTGTTGATCATTCTTATTACAGGACTCAAAATGGAATTTTCACCTCGTGTCTGTATTCGTATTATAGGCCCAGCTACCCAGAGTGAAACCAAATCTCCCTTAGTCTCAATTCCAAATTCACGGACAGCTGCCCACTTCTAGACCAGTTGGATGTGGTCAAGAAGGCAGCCGTGTTGTACAAACATGGCTGCAAGAGGATTGAAGAGGGAGGGGACAATTCCAAGGAAAGGAAGGGAAAGGGGAGGCTATGAAGACAAACTAATAGGCATTCAGTGAAGGAACTGGTAACAAGTACTATAGAAGCACATTAAATTACATGCATTCAAGTTTCTTATACTTCCTTCTGGGATGAAAATTAAGAAGCCAAATAAAATATTACTCAAATATCTGCAAGGGGTTGACAGGTACAATCATGGCAATTATTATACAACATACATGTCATAGTTTCAAATGCCTTGTCTTTTGCCTAGATAGAAACATTTGAAGTTAATGTTGGATTAATGTCAATCCAATATTGACTTTTGCAATCCAATATTAGATTACAAAATCTAAAATATTCTCACTGCATATATCCCGTGGTCAATTGTGCCTTCTTTTATTTTAGGTGCTTACAAGTCCCTGAATAGGAGAGGAAATTTGTAAGCCTTATGCTTAACCAAGTTCTTCTTTTTTAAAAAATATTTTCAACTTTTATTTTAGATTCAGGAAGTACATGTGTAGATTTGCTACATGATCAAGTTCTCGAGACTGCAAAAGCAATGAGCTCTTTGCTTTCTGCAACTAGGGGAATACAATGAATGCCTTTCACACAAACAGATACATGTATTTATCCCTTAGCACTGCTAATTGTGATTTCAAAAATAAAATTCTAGCTCCAAATTATATTCAGACTTGTTCTAGTAATAGCTCCCAAATATGCACTGCATTCATGCAATTAGTGTGTTTCACTTTTTAGCATTAGCTATTTTTTTTTATTATACTTCAGAAATAATACCGCACACCACCAGGCACAATGGCTCACACCTGTAATCCCAGCACTTTGGGATGCTGAGGCAGGCAGATCACCTGGGGTCAGGATATGAGGACCAGCCTGGCTAACATGGTGAAACCCCGTCTCTACTAAAAATACAAAAATTATCCAGGCATGGTGGCAGGCACCTGTAGTCCCAGCTACTGGGGAGGTTGAGGCAGGAGAATCGCTTGAACCTGGGAGGCGGAGATTGCAGTGAGCCAAGGTAACACCAATGCACTCCAGCCTGGGTGACAGAGTGAGACTGCATCTCAAAAAAAAAAAAAAAAAAAGATAGTACGACATACAATATACTCCTTCTTTGCCTGTAATCATGTTGTTTGTTTAAACTGGGAGAAAATCTCATTCCCTAGATATGATGGTGATTTTCATCTATTTAAAACAGTTTTTCACCAGTGAGATGTAAGCAGTTACAACAATGTGTTCTTGAAACTGGCATAGGCCATTGATGGCCTCGAATATTTGGCCAGTGGGATCTGGTGGCAGTTAAGATGCAGTCTACATAAAATTGAACAGGCTGTCTGTGTTTCCTTGTCCTCTTTTGGGAAAGACGCATCTTTTGTCAGAAGAGGGGGAGGTTCAACTGCACAGGAAGGAGTTGTGTGCAAAAAGGCGCTGACTTTTTAGTTTAGACTCATGAAAAGTCATTGATGGGACGCATGTAAATAAGGGTTGCAGGGTCAGTCCTTCAGTTTCAAAGCCAGAATGATGCTTAACATTCCAGACCATGGCCTTCAGCAAAGCACCAGGAGCCTCTTCAAAGGTCACCTTTGCCCTGTTCCCACCCTGTTAACACAAGGTGGAAATTCTATTTTGAGTCCTGTAATAAGAATGATCAACGACATTTTTATACTGATTTACCATTTACAAATCACTTCCACATGCATTTTATCATTAGAACTGAACAATCCATTTTTACAGATAAGGCTATTTAGTCTATCTGAGAATAAGTAACCTGTCAGTGATTGCAGAGCCAGTAAGTCATGAAGCCAGAACTGAAATCTAGGATTTTGGCCCCAAATCCTTTTCTTTCCCCAGCATACACACGTTACTTCTCCAATGGGTGTGTGTTGTTGACAAATCTCCAAGCTAAAGGATACCATGTCTTCCTGTCTCAAGGGAACTGGAGAAAAGGTTTAAAGACAGTTGTGAAAAGTAGGGATGAAGAAGTTGATACCTCACAGCCCAAAGTTTAATTTGGTAAACGAGTGACCACAGTTAATGATCGTTCAGTTTCCTCACAATTACATTAAAACACACACACACACACACACACACACACACACACACACACACACACTTTGGGGCTTTTAAGAAGTGACATGCAGAAAAAAATAGAGCCTATTCACATAAGATGTTTGAAGACCTTCATTAGTATTGACTTACTTAGCTCATCTTCCTGTCCTTCCTCCCCCAACAAAAAAGTGGGAAGGACATTGGGAGGTTAAAATCTTCTTTAATACAGATTTTTTTTTTTCCAGATGTATCTAAACAGCAGATCAAGGAACAGCAGATCTAGGTTTGAGAAACTTCACATTTCCACTTTTAAAAACCAGGCTCCATTTTATTGGTTTTAAAACGATTTGATTCACAAACACTTGACAGTTTTCTTTAGGAGCACTGTGATAGTGTGAAGAGGGATAAGCCTGTAGCTCTTCAATGTTTTTCTTACAAGTTTATGTTTGCCTTTCTCAGTTATTCTCTGCCTTGTGGATGGTGCCACAAAGCTGTCTGTCTGATTTTTAATAATGAGCAGGAGTACATTAGTGGCACATACCCATTTTAACTCCTGCCTTGCAGATTCTTAACTAGAGACTCCACCCAGGACACAGCCAGGATATGCTATTGAACTTCTCTAGTTGTTGTAAACATTAAAGATAAATACCAACCTCACTTTGCCCCCTCCCCCTCTGGAAAAGGAAAGTTATGGTGCTTGTGCAGTCAGAATTTTCTATACATAAATGTGAATTGAAAATGACTAGATTTTAATGGGTGATAATAGCAGCATTATAGTCAGTCAGTGGCCTCTTGAGCATGTAGCAGAGTAGTTTGGTTGATACATTCCCACCTGAACCAAACACTGTTATCTTCTTATTTCTTACACCCTTTCCCACTCACCTGGAACCAAACACTTCCCTTTGTTGTATCTTATCTAGGAACAAGGAAATGCCACTAGCTACAGGTAAATATGACCTTTGTGAACTGGCAGAAGCCTTCCTCAGTGGGATGGCTTGGAGCTCTGGTTTCTGACATGAGATTCATTTCAAAGTGGCCTACCCAGAGTTTATACTTAACCGTGGATTTGTTGGTAGTTTCTGGTGATTTGGTGATGCAATTATGCCTGATGCTAATAAAAGCCGTATCACATGGATTTATAGAAATTTTGTTAAAATTTCTTAAAACAAGGAGTCAACTCCTATAACATTCAAAGATGTAATCGGTGTTTGTGATGGAAAATAGTACTGACAGCTAAATTGATACCTTTTAGATAATAAATAAAATGTCATCAAATTCATATATTTGGCATGTTACAAGTAAAGATGAATAGTTGTATAAAAATTGGATTGCCAGATAAAATACAGGATGCTCTGTTAAATTGAATTTCAGATCAACAAAAAATAACTTTTTGGTGTAAGTTTCCCCTTGCAATATTTGGGATCCATTTACACTAAAAACAAAAATCGTTATCTGTAATTCAGATTTAACTGGGCATCCTATAGTTTTATTTTCTAAATCCAGCAAGCCTAGTAAATAACTCCTATTTTCCCATGACATGAAGCCACCAGATCAAATAGCAATTGTTCTTAACACACAGATCAATTGAAGTAAGCCTGTTACTAATGGGCAACTGACTGGAAAGGAGTATGTTTCAGCAGAATCTCTATTAGTCTATTTTACAAATCATATCAGAATCCTGCATAAAGAGGTATATGGTTTTTTTCATTCTCTGAGTTTGATGATTACATATTGTGATCAATCATACAGCAGCAGACGGAGTCTTGGAACAGTGTGTCCTCCAGCTGTGGCAGAGAGCCAGGCAGCAATTAGGAAGGATTGCAAGAGCTTACCAGGCATGTTTGGATTTCTTTTGCTGCGACTAGAAAAGACTACAGAACTTTAAAGGTGATTAGTCCAGAATACTCCACGGTTTCAGTCAGGATCAAAAACATTTATAGTGTTCCTTGAACTGCCTTTATGTAAAGAAGATTTTAGGATTATTTTCTGAGAGGAGTAATTAATAATGAGAACAGTCATAGCAGCAGCAGCAGCAGTTGCTATTTGTTGAAGGTCTACTATGGGCCAGGCACTGTGGTCAGCTCCTGACTTCCTGTTGGACTCTGGCTAATTCTGGCATCTAACTCAGGTATAAGTTTTAGCCACTCTGCTGAATTCCTTTAATAAATTACTGACTTTATACAGAAATATATCAATTTAAAACATGGGCCGTGCTCTCACAGGCTACTTATATATCTGTGGTGTGGATTAATGGAAGAAAGAGAGTGCTTTGGGTTTCCAGAACTCACTCAAAGGGTAATACTAGTTTAGGGACATTGCGCTTTAAAAAGTCAAGAAACCGTTGTGAAGAAATTAATCTGGTTTGACTATTTTATTCTCTACCTCATTTCAGAAAGTATTTAAGGCAATTCATTCACTTTAGTGCTAATTTATATTCTGTTAAGATCATGTTTTTGCAATTTTGCTGGAACTGTGCTACTATTTAGCAAACCCTTCTAGAGCATCTCTGTGCTTGGCTCCTGCTTTCAAGGAGCCAAGGTAAAACAAAATTCGAGACAGGTAAGACAAAATTACCACCAAGTTTTCCTCTCAAAGACTTGAAAATAGGCTGGGCGAGGTGGCTCACACCTGTAATCCCAGCATTTTGGGAGACTGAGGCAGGTGGATCACCTGAGGTCAGGAGTTTGAGACCAGCATGGCCAGCATGGTGAAACCCTGTCTCTATTAAAAACACAAAAATTAGCTAGGCATGGTGGCGGGCGCCTGTAATCCCAGCTACTCAGGTGACTGAAGCAGGAGAATTGCTTGAACTCGGGAGGCGGAGGTTGCAGTGAACTGAAATCACACCACTGCATTCCAGCCTAGGTGACAGAACAAAACTCCGTCTCAAAAAAAAAAAAAAAAACAAAAAAAAAAACCTTGAAAATAATCCAGAGATTAAATCTCTTCCAATACAACCTGAAAAAAGAAGAAAAACAATATAAAATATTCAATTTTCCTCCATCCTTTGCCCCAATTCAGAAGTTTAGCCTTTTGCAAGATGGGGGCAGTGATCTCTTCCTTGTTTTCCACTTTTTACCTCTGAGCTCAGGGTGTTAGCACCCTCTGGGCTTCCCTCCCTTCAAGGAAGAACTGGCTGCACTTTGTCAGCTGCCCCTTTTGCTTTTGTCAGCCATCTAGGACAAAAAGGAATTGTGAATTTTTGATGACTACTCCTCCAAGAGCGAATCTGATGGCCTGCCCTCAGGTGGGAAGATGAACCTCTTGATGGATAATCTTGCTCAACCAGATGGCCCTCCCATTAGATTACCTTCAAGGTGTGCTGGCTCCTGCCTTTCCTCCTAAACTCAGTTTGAAATCCCGCCAACTTTCTAGATGAGGAGTTTGATTGAGGCTCAGAGAAAAGAAGGGACTTGCTGTAGGAAATATACCCAGTTAGTCACAGAAGCAAAACTGGCCCCTGTGTCTTCTGATTCCTAGGCTAAAAGTTTTGGTTTCATACTGTGAAGCTTCTTCCTGCCTTCAGACTTAGTTTGGGTCCTCACAGTCTCCTCTTTGGTCTAGAACTGTATTCAATAGGGTCTCTAGTAGAGTATAGCCATCATTTACCAAGAACAGAAGCATGTCTAGTGAGGGTCTAGAAATCAACTATGTTATCTTCAGGTTAGAGAGCTTTCGTACCGAAAGATAAACATTTGAAGCATAAGTTAAAATAACACTTTCCCACCAAAACAGTTAGTGGTTTGTTATTATTCCTGTGGAAATACCCTGAAAATGTTTTTTGAAGTTCTTTGCAAGAATAAACCAGAGAGCTGAGGAGGGGGAGGCACAGTAATAACTAGGTACAAGAAATGGTATTGCAGAATGTAGATTATGACTGGGAAACTATAATAACTCAGTCCCTTCTGTTGCCTAAGAGGAAGCTGTGTTTCTCTTTAATTGAGTTTTTCATATACATTTTCTGGAGATAGTAATCAATCTCTGATTTTATCTAAGCTGTCCTTGAATGAATCTGAAACTGTAACTATAACAGTTTGAAAACAGCCACACAGAGAAAAAGACAACCAGAACAGTTATTTGGTAATGTAACGCATAAACTGAACTGAATTTGTGTGATATTTTGTAGATCCTCCTTTGGTCAGGCAAGCAAGGATCAATAATTAACATTTCCCAAATGCCTTAAAATTATTCATTGATCACAATAGCACATCTGTAAAGACATTTCCATATGAGAAGCATAAGGCTCTGATCTGTTTAGATCAGACCACCTGGTCCCCAATTGGCAGCCCCCAATTTACAAATGAATCATGTCATGTTCCAGACGTTAGTATGTAAGTCAGTTGGAAACCTGGGGCATGCTTCACCATAGAAGCAATATTATTTATGATGATTAGTTTCTTAGGCTAACTGGCAAACACTATTGCCTTTCAATTATACCATGAATTAGCTTACAAGTCTATTTAAATCATGGTGTAATTGAAGGACAACGGTGTTGGCCAATTAGCCTAAAAAACGAAATAGAGAAGTAAGACCCATATTTCTCAGAAGACAGTGGTAAGGAATCTATGTTAGTGCTGCGATTTAGATTGCAGAACCTGCTAGCAAATCCCCCAAATTCAATTTGCCCCATATTATTCTTCATTTGTAAAGGTCTAAACTGGAATAACCTGGTACAGTTCTGTCCATGAGGCAGCTGCTGTAGGGAGACCTGCCCTGAACAGCCAGCTTTGATAATTCTATGATCAGGATACTGACACTCATTTGCTTTGTAATATTGGACGTGTGACCCCCACCCTTACTTGAGTGGCATTCGGGAAAGTGGAGTAAGACCCATGGTGGGGTTGTTCTCCTGGTTTGCTTGAGTCCTGCCCTAGCCTAGCCCTACCACTTCAACCTGGAGAAGCGTTGAAGGAATGGAAGAGAACTCATGAAATAAGGTGTTCAAGTTCCTGTTTTTTTAAATTAAAAAAATGCATATACACATAATATATGCCCATTGTAAACTGTGACATAGAAAAATTGAAAAAGGAAAATTAAAATATGTACATAATTCTGCCACCTACAGATAACTGTTAATATCTTGGTATATATGCTTAAATCATTTTTTCTGTTTATGAGGACACACACACATTTAAAAAAATTACAATGATATACTGATGTTGATTGGTGACTTTAAGAAAATCTTAATAATAGTATATTGAAGATTTTTTCATGTCAATAAATATAGATATATTTATTTTAGAAAAGAAATGTATAAATAAATAAATATAGATCCACATCAGATTTTTAGCAACTGCTTAGTAGCCTATAGTCTGGATAAACTGTCATTTGTTTGCCCTCTCCCTTATTGAAAGTCCCGACTCCTTTTTGATGCTGTGCACAGACTGTGTGTTGCTAGAGCCTACTTGGCTTGCACTGGCTCTGGAAAGCTATTGTTAGCATCTTTTCCCGTCTTCACATTCAGTGAGGTCACATTGGAAGCTTGAAATTGGCCGTGGTGAGTGCATTTACACTGTGGAAATTGGCAAATGCTCCAAATAGGGGATTTAGTTTTTTCTCCCAAGGAACTGGTATACTAGCACATTATACAGAGCCCCTCAGCTCATTCCCTGGCTTCACTTTGCCTAGCACAGCTGGTCTGATGAGGGTGGATGGATGGGAGAAAAGGAACTGACAACAAATAATCACAGTAACAACCGGTTCTCAAACTTTGCTAACATAGATCCATTCGTGGCTAATGCTCCTATTGCAAACTGCACGCATTGTATCTTAACAATCATGTGTAAGTAAATAATAAGAAGGTTTTGGAGGCCAAGTGTCTTGGCAAATAAATTAAAGCTGTGTTATCTGTTAACCTAGTAACAAGGTTCAGATTGAATGGATTGCAGATGGGTAGCAAAGCTAGCAAGAAGAGTCTAAAAGAACACAACTGGCATTTTGGCTTTCCAAGGATTTTTGTTTCTGTCAGAGAAAGAATGTTCACCAGGAGAATGGCTCCTGTGATCCTCAAGTGTTTGCTCTGTTTACTGTGGGACTTTAAACCTGTGGGGGCAACACCATATATTAGGAACAGCACTTCCGGATTCTTCTTTTTTCAGTCAGGTTTTCTTCTTCTCTTATCAGGTTGTAGTTTTTGGAAAGAGTGGGAAAGAAGGCCAAGGAAATGTGCTTACCCTTAGGGATGGCATAGACTTGTCACTTCACAACATGTTTTGCTTTTTCCCTTGTCAAAGTAGGAGGGACACAGGGTTAAAGGACACCTTGTTAATCTGAGTCATGTCCCTCTGTCACTAACATAAAAGTACCTTGAGCACCTCAGAAACTGTTCCACAACATTCCTGTATATTGTTCTGTGTTATTTCTAATAGCGTAGTGTGGTGGTGAGGAGTGCAGGTTCCAGAGTCTGAAAGATCTAGGTTCAAATCCCAGGTCTGCAATGTATAAACTGTGTGACTCTGGGTATGTTACTTAACATCCATTCTGAGCCTCAGTTTCTTCAGCTATTAAATGAGGATGCTAGTGGTGTCTGTCTTGTAGTTTTCTTGTGCAAATCAACCTAGATGATGCATATAAAACGCTTCGTATGATGCCCAGTATTTAGTATAAGTTCAGTACTATTGTGATTTTCCTGTAATGGTCTAGTACTCTCTGTACATTTTACAGAAATGCTAGCTAAAGTACTCCTGACTGCCCTCACGTGCCCCTTTCTAAACGATCTTTAATCAAAACACTGCTGTACACAAAATTATCTCTCCATGAGCATGATACGTACTTTGTAATCCATCTCAGCTTCAGGATTTTTTTTTCTCATGAAACAAACAGCTCTCGAATGTATTCCCTGTTATTCCCATCCTTCTAAGTCTGTCTCCTCCAGGGAGCCTCTCTTGATCACTCCAGCAGTCAATGCTTGTGTGTGCTTGTATAACTGATACCCTTCATCAATTCCAGTCCTTCCTCTTCCTCTCAGGATTACCCACTTGACCCTGAACCATGTCATACCATGTGACTGGTCTAGAGCTCTTACAGCAGAATTACCATCAAACCCCTGTGTCATTTGATGACTGCTCCAGATGCATGAGAGAGAGCAGCAAGAACTACATCAATTCAACTACGCATTGAGAATAGGTTTGCCAAATTTAGCAAATAAAAATACAGGGTGCCCAGATACATTTAAATTTCAGATAAACAGTGAATGTTTTTGAATTTTCTTTAATTTTTAAATGTTATTGACAAATAATAATTGTATATATTTATAGAGTACAATGTAATGTTTTGATATATTTACATGTATCAAACATTGTGAAATAATTATATTAAGCTAATTAATATATCCATCACTTGACATACTTGTTTTTTGTGTTAAGAATATTTAAGATATACTATTTAGCAATTTTGAAATATATAATACATTTTTTAAAGCATGAGTATATTCCAAATATTATTTTCCAAAAATAATACATTTTTTAAAGCATGAGTATATTCCAAATATTCCAAATATACTTACACTAACCTTTTTGTTGTTATTTAGTTGAAATTCCAATTAAAATGGGTGTTCTATATTTTATCTGGCTACTCTAATTGGGAAATGAGCAGAAAGGCCCTAAGAAGGCAAAAGGGCTGTCACAAATCCCCGGTACACAGGTACTCTGACATCATCTATCAATTGAAGAAATACCTCCTAAACGATTTTGTCATCTGGCTTCTCGGTCCACCAGGGCATATATGTACAGTTGTGTATAGGGTGCTTACAACATCATTGTTTATTTGGGACACCATTCATAATGTTGACACCAAGATTTACTGATTTATTTTTAACCATTCTCTGCCTTACAACAGTAGTGTCTTACTCAAACAAAGTCAGCACATTATGATAATTTTTGGCAGATAGAATTAAGCATCTTGAGGAAGGGGCACCTTTTTCTAGTTCACATCAAGGTGTCATGGATAGTGGTTACCCTGTACTCATTGTAGATTAGCATAAAATGTGCTGCAGCATTTTTCAAACCGTGGATTGTAGCTCATTGATGGGCTGGGAAATCATTTTAGTGGGTCACGACCAACATTAGTGATGATAATGATGGAATAGAATGGAATAGAATATCAGAGTGTGTTCTACGTAATAAATGTGTTGTCGTTGGGAGTTTCTATTCAGTTTCATATGTGTCTGTCTACTGGATGGTAATAAAAATATATTTCTGTTTGTGTCTCACTGTCAAAAAGGTTTGAAAAGCACTGATGTGGTGCTAAAGAACTTAAAATGTTGAGACCAGCACATCAGAGTCCAAATCCTAGTTCTGATACACGCTTGCTTGTAACCTTAGGCAAATTACTTGACCCTTCTGGGCCTTGGTTACCCCATCTGCAATTTGGGGGTAATAATTGTACCTGCCTCCAGGGTTATTCTGAGGATTTAATTAATTAATCCATGCAAAGCACTTAGCACAAGGCCTGGCATATAACAGTGGATCAATGCGGTTTTTGCTGTTATTATCAGTGATTAGCCGAGAGCTGAGGGGGTTGGAAGAGACAGGCTCATTAACTGTGGATGAGCAGTGACAGGTGACAGCCAGATGTGGAAAGAAAGAGAATTCACAATAATGCGAAAGCAGATGAGGTACAATAAAGGATATTCAAAAAATGACCCTGAGTCATCAGAAAAAGGTTAAATTATACCCAGGATGTTCTGTCGAATAAGACAAATTTGTAATACATTTAGAAGGCTTTCCAATAAAAAGAATCTAAATAAAAAGAATCTGAACACTTAACAGAAATTATCAGTTAATTGGATAAATTAATTTAAATGGAAGTTTTGGTTCTGCAAGTCCAGTTAAACGAGGTACTCCAGTCCGAAATATTTCCTGCAAGCAAATCTTGACTCTCATGTAGGTTGCAGGTTCTCTGAGGGCACAGACAGAATGTTTTATTTCTTCTGTATCTCCTGCAGAGTCAGTTTGGGGCCAAGCACACAACTGTTAGTCCTAGGGTCATCATTCCCCAGGTTAAAATCCGGGGGCAGTTCCCCCTGTCCCCAGTACAGAACACGTCTGCCAACTGTATCAGGTACTAGCCCAGCACTGAGCGTGGACGGGTGGTGGTCTTCCCTTCATCTTGCTCCTAGCTGTCTTTGCGAGATGAGAGATGGGAGCAGCAGCAGAGCTTGCAATCTCCTTTCATAGACTGTTGCTGCTTACTAATACTTGCCAGGTGCTCGTGTGTGTGTGTGAGAGAGAATGAATGAATGAATGAATGAATGAATGAATGAATGAATGCATCTTATGGCTCCAGAGCATTATTAGGCTGTTGGTTCAGAATTCTTTGGAGTATGAAGATTCCTTTAAAAATAACCATCATTTTTTTACTGAGCAAATCAAACAGCTGATCTTGGGAGAGCTTGATAAAGACATTTAAATATCAACAATAATTTTCAAATTCATTTGGGATCTGTGGCATAGCAATCCAACATTCACTTAGCCCAAGGTTTCTCTCAAAGTACGGACATGTGTAGAGACCCCTTTTTAATGTTTGCAGTTTTCATGAGGTACCTCTTCCTGTCCCACCCTCCCAACTGCCACATCAATAATAGTTGTGCTATTAGAATATAGCGACTGAGGAAAAAGTACATGGGTGAATAAACCTATGAATTCAACTGCACTTTAAGTGAATCAATCATAGCTACATGTATATTAAAAATATAGCACACATATGAGCAAGACATATTTTAGTATATTGCTGTGATAGCTCCCTGCATTCTCCTCTCCTCTCCTTTCTTTTTTTTTCTTTTTTTGAGACGGAGTCTCACTCTGTAGCCAGGCTGGAGTGCAGTGGCACGATCTCGGCTCACTGCAACCTCCGCCTCCGGGGTTCAAGTGATTCTCCTGCCTCAGCCTCCCAAGAAGCTGGGACTACAGGCACACGCCACCACGCCCAGCTAATTTTTGTATTTTTTTTTTTTGGTAGAGACGGGGTTTCATCATGTTGGCCAGGATGATCTCCATCTCTTGACCTCGTGGTCTGCCCGCCTTGGCTTCCTAGGGTGCTGGAATAACAGGTGTGAGCCACCGCGCCCGGCCTGCACTCCTTTCTCTTTGCAGTTGCACAACTTAAATAATTATTTATTTACTTGTTAACTAATTTTAATGCCTGTCTCTCCCACTGAACTGTGGCCACCATATCAAGGAGTAACTTAATTTGTGCTCACTCTTGTTCTAAGACACAGCATGAAGCCAGGGCCCTTCTAGATGCTTTTTTTTTTTTTTGAAACAGAGTTTTTTGCTCTTGTTGCATAGGCTGGAGTGCAATGGCATGATCTTGGCTCACCACAACCTCCACCTCCCAGGCTCAAGCGATTCTCCTGCCTCAGCCTTCCCAAGTAGCTGGGATTATAGGCATGTGGCACCAAGTCCAGCTAATTTTATAGTTTTAGTAGAGATGGGGTTTCTCCATGTGGGTCAGGCTGGTCTCAAACTCCTGAACTCAGGTGATCCGCCCACCTAGGCCTTCCAAAGTGCTGGGATTACAGGCATGAGCCACTGTGCCCGGCTTATTACATTTCTGCTAAATGAGGGGATGAATGGTAAAGCTGCTTATGCAGCTTCTGGGCTTTTGTATGGTTCTGCTGAAACCAATCAGAATTGAGCTTTCCTAAGTCCACCCCAAGGCAAAGGGCAATACTCTTATAGGGGAAACTGCACACATATGATCTAGAGTGAGAGAAATCATGTGAGTGTTGAGCATTGTCGGAACTTTATTAAAATATACATTGTATTAGTTCATTTTCACAGTGCTGATAAACACACACCCGAGACTGGGCAACTTACAAAAGAAAGGGGTTTATTGGATTTACAGCTCCACATATCTGGTGAGACCTCACAATCATGGTGGAAGGCAAAAGGCACTTTTTACATGGCGGTGGCAAGAGAGAATGAGGGCCAAGTGAAACAAATTTCCTCTTATCAAACCATCAGATCTTGTGAGACTTATTCACTACCAGGAGAACAGTATGGGGGAAACTGCCCCCATGATTCAGTCATCTCCCACTGGGCCCCTCCCACAATACATGGGAATTATGGGAATACAATTCAAGATGAGATTTGGGTAGGGACACAGAGCCAAACCAAATCATACATATACAGTGCACAACAGGGAGATAGAACAGCAGATTTATTTTAGTTGCATGGGTGAGAAGATAGTGTTCGAGCCAAGATCAAAAGGGCAGGTAAGAAGGCAACTAAATATGTTTCCTTTCCTCCCTCCATGTATGAAGGAAGTTATCTGGACAGAGTGGACTGCAGGAACCCAGACCCTACAGTGGAAAAGAAAAGGATGTGCTAAAGGAACAAGAGAAGACTGGTGGTGCCCACTGAAGAAACTGATGGTAAATCACTGGCCTCTAAGAGAGTCTGTGGTTCTTGGGATACAACACAAATTAAGTTTTATTTCTTATTTTGAGTCAGTAGCACATGCATATTGTGTGAAATTCAAAAGCAACGAAGGACAGTGAAAAGTGCATTTTTCTTCCATCCAGTCAGCCCTGCAGCTGCCAGTCCGGTTTCCTTCCTAAAAGGACCACTATTGTCAGTTCTTAAGGGAAAATTTACACTAAGGAAAGTTTGGGGGTTCTGTTTGTGTGAAATAAATGAATACATAAATCAGTAAACTAATAAGTAAATCAGTATTTTCCTATTTTTCACTTTCTTGAAATATACACCAGTAACATCTTGGCAACCATCCTTTATCACATCTTCCTGCGCATGTGTGCCTGTGCGCACACACATGCTATTTTACCTAAAGAGTACTACAGAATACAAGTTTTCACTGTGGATACCTTTTTAAAAAAATGTGAAGCCTTTTTTTCCTACCCTTTATATTGCTCCCAAAAGGTAACCAATGTGAATAACCTGGTAAGTATCTTTTCATGTCTTCTTCCATATTTGCATAATTATAGAGAGCATTTATATTATATATACAAAAGGGAGGTTTTGGTTATTTGATTTTACAACAGTGGCATCCAAGTATCATATATATGCTACTACATCTTGCTTTTTTCACTTAATAATGCACCATGGAAACCACCTCATTCCTTTAAGTGCTGGCATGAAAGGCCATGGTTTGGATATGCAGTTCACTCGGCCATACCCCTTCTCACAAACATACCTTCCATTTCCAGTGCTTTTATTTCTGTGGAGTAGATTCCCAAGAGTGGCATTGCTAGGATAAAGTGTAGCTATATATTTAATTTAGCAGATAATACCAGATTCCGTTCCAGACAGGCTATAACAATTTATATTTTTACCACCAATATATGAGAGTATACTTTCTCCAGCATGTTCACATTCACTTTTGTAAAAAAAACAAAATTAGGATAACCCTTCAATTTTTTGTCAGCTCTTTGTTGACCCAAATTGGGAAATATTTTGAGCACTGAAAATACTTGAGTAGATTCTCCTTCAAGGCCAGAGACCTGACTAAGAAAATGCTTTGACTTTATGCATTTGACTTTAACACAACTTGGGTTAATAATCAACATGATAGCTACTAATTGCTAAGAACATCTGTTGCATTCAGTATTTGCTAAACATTGTCTCATTTAAACTTTTAAGAGCTATTAGCAGACACTCTTACTCCTTCCATTTTACAAATGAAGAAATTTAAGTACGGAGAAGTTGAGAGATTTACCAAAGGTCACACAGCCAGGATGTGGCAGAATGGGTCGTTTACGTTCAGCATGGGACTCTTATCTACAGTGCCACTAGACTTTGATTAGCCTGTATACCTTTGGGCTACTGGAGGTTAAGGCTAGGCCTGACCTTTGTAAAGGTGTGCATTTGCTTTCTGCAGACAGTGGAAAATGAACTGGGAATACAGTCAAGGTCCTAAGTGCCCTGTGTTTGGACCTGGCCAACTGGATGTGGGCAGCTGTGTCTTGCAGCTCTTGAGAAGGTCAAATCCCTCCTGAGGAGCAAGGGTGTCCACTTAGCCAAGGGAAATCACAGTCCCAAGAAGGGAGGCTGGAGTCTGTTTGTGCAGTGTTCAGTGAGATGCTGGATTTTTGTCTCCTGTCCCCAGGCAGAATTTCTGTCATTCAGGAACGGGAAGTCTTTCCTTAAGTGCTCTTTCTCCACAGCCACTTCGCTTCCAAAAGCTTTCTAGCCTATCTCAGCAAAATAAGGCAGGTAAAAGGACTTCTGGAGAAAAAAGGCTCAGAACAACTGATGGCCAGGTCTTGAGTCTGCTTTCATCCCTGCAGTTCTGTTTCTGTGCTGAAAGGACCAGACCATGATGCATTCTTTAATATCACTGTGATAGAAGTGCTTATTTAAATGGATTTGTGGAGGTAATTAATTTCCTCCGCACAGAATTCCAGCCAAATATTCCTTGTGAGAGAAAGTGAAGGACACATTGCAATTCTACCCCAAGAGATACTTATAAAGAAAATCAGATGTAGATTGGTTCATCAAATAAAGAAAATCACTGATATTAATGCTTTGGCTGGAAATGGTTTCACCTTGATAGGGTAATCAAAATAACTACAGTTTATTGAGCACTCAGTAAATGACAGGTGATTTGCATACATTTTCTCATTTTTATCTTCACCACAACCCTAAAGAGGTAGGTAGCCATTACCATGTCCATTTTGCAGATGAGCCAGTTGAGGCTGGGGGAGGTCGGTGGCTTTCTGTCTGAGACAATATTGTGAGTAACTGGTGGGAGCTGAGACTACAAATCAGGAGTGTCTCAGCCTTCCTTAACCTCCTTGACTCCATCCCCCTGAGCCTGCTCAGGATTTTGGAGCTATCTTATTTTTTTGGGCAGTTGCATCTAAGCATCATTAGACATTCATAATAACAACAGTTTCCATTTATCAGAGGCCTGTTATGAGCTAGGCACTTCACATCTGTCTTACACAGTCTGTATGACTCTAAAATCTGAGCTTTCTGTTCTTGATTCTCTACCACTCTATCCCTACAGATAAAGTTTCTTTAGCAATACTGACCAAGGAAAAAAGAGAGAAGGCAAAAAAAAAAAAAAAATCACAAAAGTCAGGAATGGAATAGGGAACTTCACTACAGGACCTGCAGTCATCAAAAGGATAATAAGGGAATATTACAAAGAAGTACGAACACATACATTTGACAACATAGATAATGTGGACTAATTCCTAGAAAAATGCAAATTTTCACAAGCCACCCAATATGAAATAATTTTAAAAGCCTTATAATTATTTTAAAAATGGAATTCATAATTTAAAACTCAAATAAATCGCCAGAGTAAGATGGCTTCACTTGAGAATTCTACCTTGTGTTTAAAGAATAATCAATGGCAATTCTTCACAATCTCTTTCAGAAATAGAAGAGTAGAGAACACTTCTCAATTCCTCATATGAAACTGGTATCACTCTGATATCAAAACCAGGCAAAGACCGTACAAAAAAAGTCTACAGACTAAGATTCCTTCTAAATATAGATGCAAAAATCCCTAACAAAACATTGGCAAATAGAATTCAGAAATATATAAAAAGAATTGTACACCATTACCAAGTGGGGTTTATTCCAGGAATGTAAGGCTAGTTCAACATTAAAAAATCAATTAATATAATCAACAGGTTAAAGATGAAAAATTATATGATGATATCAACTGATGCAGGACAAGTTTCCCGGAATTCAACTTACTTGTGATAAAATCTCTCAGCAAACAAGAAATAGGGTACCACTTCCTCAATTTGATAAAGGATATCTATAAAAATCTACAACTAACATTACACTTAATAGTGAAAGGCAGAATGTTTTCCCCCAAAGATTGTCAATAAGGCAGGAATGTCTGCTCTCGCAACTCTTATTCAACGTAAGACTGGAAGATGTACCTAGTTCAATAATGCCAGAGGAAATAAAAATAAGACATGCAAATCGGAAAAGAAAAATCAGCCATCTCTGTTTGCAGTTGACGTGACGATCTACATAAGAAATCCAAAGGAATCTACACAAAATGGATAAAATTAACAAGTGAGTTCAGAAAGTCACAGGATACAAAATAAACTTACAAAAAGAAGTTACATTTTTATATACTGTATATACCAGCAATGAAGATGTTTAAGTTAAATTTTAAAAGTACAAGATCATATGAAACTACTCAAAAATGACATACAGAACATGTATGTTTAAAAGTACACAATAGTAATAAAAATAATAGAATATCTAAATGGAGAGGCATATGTGTTCATGGATTGGAAGTTTCAATATAGTAAAGACGTCATTTCTCCCCAAATTGTTATAAAAATTTGCCCAATTCTTATCAAAATCCCTGCAATGTTTTATCTAAATATAGAAAAGATTTTTATGAAATGGCAAGTAAATGAGAATAGCTAAAACAATTTTGAAAAAGAAGAAGAAAGTAAAAGGAGTAACTCTATTTCAAAACTTCTTATATAGGTACAGTCATCAAGACTGTATGGTGTTGACTGAAGGATAGACTTATATATCAGTGGAAGACAATAGAGAACCCAAATATAGCACCACACAAGTTCAGCCAACTAATTTTAAAATAGTAATAAAATATGAATAGCAACATAAATATAATAAACTATTAATAAAATTATATAACAAATTTCTAGATTTATAAAAAAATTGTGAAGATATTACAGAGTTTTCATATAATCTGCAACCAGTTTCCCCTCTTATTGACACTTTAGATGAGTATAGCACATTTGTTACAATTGATGAACAAATATTAATATTATTAACGAAAGTGCGCACTTAATTCAAATTTTTAAAGTTTTTACCAAATGTTTATTTCTAACCTGGGAAGTCATCCAGAATACTATATTCCATTTAGTTATCATGCTTCCTTAGGCTCTTCTTGATTTTGACAATTTCTCACTTGTTTTTGATGACTTTGGCAGTTTTGAGGAGCACTGGTCAGGTATTTTCCAAAATGTCCTTCAACTGAGATTCATCTAATTGTTTTCTTGTAATTAGACTGGAGTTATGGTGCTGTAGTTTTGATGTGGTTTATCCCTGCCAAAACTCATGCTGAAATTTGATTCCCCAGTGTAGCACTGTTGGGTGGTGGGGCCCAGTGGGAGGAGTTTTGGTCATAGGGGTGGATACCTTATGAATGGATTAATGCCCTCCCATAGTGGTGAGTGAGTTCTCCCTCTCATGGGAATGGATTAGATCCCATGAAAGCAGGTTGTTAAAACAGTCTGGCTGCCTTGGCTTCTCTCTCTCTTGTTTTTTCTCTTACCATGTGATCTCCTTGTACCTGTCCACTCCCCTTCTGTTTTCCACTATGATGAGTGGAAGTAGCATGAGACTTTCACTAGAAGCTGAGTAGACACCAGCACTATGCTTCTTGAGCTTCCAAGCCTGTGGAATTGTGAACTAAATAGACTTCTTTTCTTCATAAATTACCAAGCCTTAAGTATTCTATTATAGCAACACAAAATGGACTAACACACATGGGTTTCTGGGAGGAAGACCATAGAGGTAAAGTGCTCTTTCATCACATCATATCAAAGATACCTACTATCAATACGAGAGCACTGTTGATGTTGACCTTGAACCTGGCTAAGACAGTGTTTGTTAGGTTTCTCCTCCGTAAAGTTACTCTTCCCCCTTTCTATACTTTACTCAGAAGAAAGTCACCACACGAAGGTCACACTTATGGAGTCAGACAGTTATATTCCACTTCATTTAGGGTGAAATATCTATATAAACTATTTGGAATTCTCTGCCTGGGATATTTATTTCTTTTTCTTCATTCATTCATTCATTCATTCATTCATTCATTCATTCATTGAGTTATACCAATATGGACTCATGGATAACTTTTTATACTTTAGAATATAATCTGATATTACTTTATTTTGTTGCTCAAAGCATTCCAGCTTTGGCCATTGGGAGCTCTTTTTCAGTTGTCTTTGTATCCCTTTAACACATCCCATCATTATTGGTCCTCCTTCCCTTTTCCCTTCCCTTCCCTTCCCTTCCCTTCCCTTCCCTTCCCTTCCCTTCCCTTCCCTTCCCTTCCCTTCCCTTCCCTTCCCTTCCCTTCCCTTCCCTTCCCTCCCCTCCCCTCCCCTCCCTTCCCCTCCCCTCCCCTCCCCTCCCCTCCCCTCTTTCTTTCCCTCTTTGCTTCCTTCCTTTGTTCTTTTGAGTAATTCCTTACTTTCAGGCACTATAGGATACTCTGTGCTCATCTTCAGTATTTCCTGCCCCAGTCCTAGAATCAGCCATTTCTCCAAGGATCCCTGATTCTTTTTATTGGAGAATGGTAATAGAATCCAAAATATGCATGCAGGAAGTGTTCTTTGCTACTGGGGTGTCATTATTTCTAGGCCTTCTCACCTGATAGAGCCAGGAAATGTATGTGTATATAATAATGTATATATACATATATTTATAAATGTTTTTATATATATTAATGACTTGCCACTTCTTGCTTCCATTTTGTAGTCTAGCAAATCAAAATGCCCTAATCTCGCCTTAATCTTATCCTGCTGGTTATCACCTCTGGACCCTTGTTTATGCTGTTACCCTGCTTTGCCTCCTCCAGGAAGCTTTCCCTGTCATCTCTAGTCTGTGTTATGTGACCTTTATCTGTGCTTCCATGGCACAGGTTCATTTCTTTATCACTGCACTATTGTGGAATATTTGAATGACACTTTGTCTCTCTCCTCAATAGAATATGAGTTCCTTGTGTGAAAGGACTGGGTCTTATCAATTATGATACAATCAGTACTTGTCTCAGGGTGTATATGTTCACCATCTTTCACAAAGGAAGGTGAATATACACTGTACAAGTACAACTAGAATTTGTTAATGAATCAACTTCTTCAAATGAGGAATTCTATTACTTTCTATTGAATATTTACTATATTTAATAACTGAGCTGGAGGGTTGTTTTGGCATGGCTTAACTGGAATTTAGTTGGATAATTGGGACTTTCAATATAAGTAGAGGCAATGGGAAATTAAAGTTAGTCTCAAAGGAAAGGGAATTTGTTGGATGGTATTCCATTTTCCCTCCTCATTATGTCCTGCTACACACCTAGTTAATAGACAAACAACAACAAAAAAACCCAATTGCTTACTGACCTCAGTAGTGAACTCCAAATACCACCCTCTCCTATGCAAGGTCTTTGAGAGGCCTTTGCCTAAAAGCTATTAATTAAAAATATAGATCCTGCCCTTTTTCCACAAACTCTCAGATTTTGGCCTTCCAAGTGGTCCCACTTTGTCCTTGCCTTGTGCTTTCATCTTCATAGAAATAGAGCTTAGCCTTTTTTCTTTAAGTTCTGCAAAGATTAATTCCAATTAATGCAGTAATATTCACTTATCTGCCATGCTTAATGTTGACTAGACAAAATAGGGGACAGCTGTGCCCAGTCATTTTTAGTTGGAAAAATCTTAATCTGAGTCTCCATCATCAAGGTGAAGATGGCTGTGCAATTATTTACTTTAATGACAAGCCTAGGGCTGAGCTGGGTCAGGAATTTTGGTACCTGCCTGCTTTATCACAACATTGGGCAGTAATCCTCTCTTAACATGCTAGCATGAATTCCCCCTCAAGTTAACTTTGCATGATGATATTTTTTTCAAATCAAAACATATTGAAGCTATTTTAACTCCGGTGCTTATATCTCTAGGATGATATAAAATTCTAATAATATTGAGAAGAGTATTTTGAAAACCTGTTTCAATTTTTATCTTTTTAATTTCCATGGGTTTCGGGGGAACAGGTGGTATTTGTTTACATGGGTAAGTTATTTAGTGAAAACCTGTTTTTTAAAGAAGAGTTTAATCTTTTGTTTTTTTCATGTGACCAATTTATAATACAAAAGACTTGTAGCCATCAGATGATACCAATAGATTTTGCTCTAACGGCTCTCTGTGTAGACCTTCCTTTGTGAGAACTGGTGACAGAAGATCACTATGTAGGAATTAACAGTATCAATGAGCAAGAATCATTTTATGCTTATTTTTAGTAGAATCAAGAGAACTCCCTTCTGAAGGGTTTACAGATTTGTAAATTATGTACCAAAATCAGCAAGATTTTGAGAATGCCGGTGAATTGTTAGTAAAGAATTATGGGAAACAGTATGGCGATTCCTCAAGGATCTAGAACTAGATGTACCATATGACCCAGCCATCCCATTACTGGGTATATACCCAAAGGATTATAAATCATGCCGCTATAAAGACACATGCACACGTATGTTTATTGCGGCACTATTCACAATAGCAAAGACTTGGAATCAACCCAAATGTCCATCAGTGACAGACTGGATTAAGAAAATGTGGCACATATACACCATGGAATACTATGCAGCCATAAAAAAGGATGAGTTTGTGTCCTTTGTAGGGATATGGATGCAGCTGGAAACCATCATTCTCAGCAAACTATCACAAGAACAGAAAACCAAACACCGCATGTTCTCACTCATAGGTGGGAACTGAACAATGAGATCACTTGGACTCGGGAAGGGGAACATCACACACCGGGGCCTATCATGGGGAGGGGGGAGGGGGGAGGGATTGCATTGGGAGTTATACCTGATGTAAATGACAAGTTGATGGGTGCTGACAAGTTGATGGGTGTAGCACAGCAACATGGCACAAGTATACATATGTAACAAACCTGCACGTTATGCACATGTACCCTAGAACTTAAAGTATAAAAAAAAAAAAAAAAAAGAACTAGTGCTCGGCTGCTCTGCCAAAGCAAGACCTATAAGAGGGGAGGAATATCTACCTACCATAAGGAATTTGTCTTGAAATATTACATTTTAACTCTTACTTGAAACAACTCCAACTGAAGGACATAGATTTGTATGGGTGTTCGTTGTAATGGTCCTTATAGGAATGCAGAAAGACCTAGCTTTTTAATTGATGTATCAAAATCTGCAAGCTTTTGCTTGCTAGTGGTTGATTCTAATATGAAGAGGTTGAAAAGATGGTTACTTTTCCCACATGACTCAGATGAGTACTGAATTGAACAAAAAGTGGGCAGTGGTCATGGTGTTATGTGTGTATGGTGGGCAGGAGGGAATTAAAAGTCATGGCAGCAAGGCACAGCATCTCACTTCCTTCACTTTGAGCTTCTCTTATTAGCCCTTCTAAGCATTCCATCACCATATATATTTTTTTCTTTTCATGATTACTTATATTGTTCTCTGCCCAAATCCCATCATTCTAGGCCAGGCCCCATTGTTAACTTCTTTGTTATACAACTATGATAATAGGTATACACATATTGAGCAATGTACATGGTGAAACTCTGTGGGAGACATTCTACACACATGATAATGTTTAATCTCCACAAGACATTATGGAATTAGTAGAAAGTGGTAGGAGATGATTTGAAGAAATAAGGAGAAACCAGATCAGGCAGGGGCTTGTGGGCCCTGACAGTAATTTAGATTATTCTGAATGTGAATAGATGTCATTGGAGGGTTTTGAGCAGTGGAGTGATACAGTCTGACTTATATCATGAAGTGAGTTCTCTGGATGTACTGTAGAATGTTGATTAAAAGGGGTCAAGAGCAGAAGTGTGAAGACCAGTAAGAAGGCTTTTGGAATGATAATGAAAACGTAATGGTATCTTGGGTCAGGGAAGTAGTGATGGAAATAACAAGAAGTGCTAGATTCTAGATATCTTGTGAAGAATGAACTGACACTTCAGGCTGATAGGTTGGATGTAGGATAGTGACAGAAAGAGATTTAAGGATGACTTGAAGGTTTTTGGCCTGACCAACTGGGTATATGGTGATGCCATTTATTTCGATGAGGAACACTGGGGGACAGTTTGGGCGAGACTGAAAACCAAGAGTTCAACTTTAGGCATGTAGAGTTTGAGATGCCTACCAGATACCCAAGCGGAGAAGTAAGGTAGGTAGTTGTATATATGAGTCTAGAGATAAGAAAAATGTAACTGCTATTACCACCCATCGATAGGGCTAGAATGTTATAGGAAGCAATTGGCCTGGGAGGTGGGGGAATAGAAGACCAAAGATATACTTTTCTTGTGAGGAACTGGCCCAAGCTGCCATTGGCTCTACTATATCTTCAATATCACTATGTAACAGGAGTTTTGAAAATCTGTTATAAGACCTGTTCTGGACAACCATCCTAGAAACTATGTAGGAGCAACATGAAATGACAATAAAAAGGAAGGATGCAGAATAGAACATGTGGAAGAAAAATAAAATTATATTCTATTCAAAATGAGCTTCTACACCAAAATTTCAAAACACATGTAAAGTATCTACACTTAAGTGAGGTCACCAAGGAAATGAACAATCAGAATATGAATTCATTCAGAATGAAATGATTTTATGAAAAGATTTGTCATTTAAAAATATGTTTAGGATGCTGAAAGAGGTAAATGAACAACTTTTATTGAAAATAGAAAATTATGAAATAAACAAGCGTAAAGAAATGAAAAATGAGACCACATGAATATAAAAGAACCAATTAGAAATCCTGGACATGAAAAAAAGTCATTTAAATAAAAAATTCAAAAGAACATAAACTTTGGGTTGCATACAGTCAGAGAGAACGTATCAAATTGCAAGATAGAGTACTGAGAAATTCTAAATATAGCAAAGAGAACGATTTTTAAAAAACAGAAAAATGACATATGAGCTATAGATAGAGAGGTTTCAACAAATATTCTATGGGAATGACAGAAGTAGTGAAGAGCATCACAGAGAAGTAATGTTTGCTGATATAATAACTGAAAAAACATCCATAATTGAATGCTTGAGTTATCAGTTCTGTAGTACATGAGTATTAAGCAGGATAAATGAAAATATACAGCTAGACACATCATAATAAAACTGCAGAGGATTAAGGATTAAGATACTATCTTTAAAACTACCAGAAAACATTGATTACCTATGAAAGAATCAATTAGACTCACAGTATATTTATCATCAGTAAAAAATAGTATTATCTTAAAGTGCTAGATGAAAATAATTTCAAGAGTGAGAGTAGATGAAAGTATTTTTAGACATGCTCAGCCTGCTAGTTTACAGGTCAGAGAGGCTCACTAAAGGAACTCTTAAAATATGTACTTAATAAGAAGAAAGGGCGAGTTTAGAATATAAGAACAGGTTGAAACAGCATAGACATGGAATCAACCTAAATGCCCATCAAAGGTAGACCGGATAAAGCAAATGTGGTACATATACACCATGGAATACTATGCAGCTATAAAAAAGCATGAGATAATATCCTTTGTAGCAACATGGATGGAATTGGAAGCCATTATCCTAAGTGAACTAATGCAGGAACAGAAAATCAAACACCACATGTTCTCATTTGTAAGTGAGAGTTACACATTGAGTACACACGTGATCTGGTGTAGATCTGTGTCCCCACCCAAATCTCATGTCTAATTGTAATTTGAATATTTGAGGAGGGGCCTGGTGTGAGGTAATTGGATCATGGGGGCAGATTTCTCTTCTGCTGTTTTCAAGGTAGTGACTGAGTTCTCACGAGATCTGGTTGTTTAAAAGTGTGTAGCACCTCCACCTTTGTTCTCTTTCTCCTGCTCCGGCCATGTAAGACCTGACTGCTTCCCCCTCACCTTCTACCGTGATTGAAAGTTTCCTGAGGCCTCCCCAGCCGTACTGCCTATACATCCTGTGGAACTATGAGCCAATTAAACCTTTTTTTTTTTTTTTAATAGAGTACTTAGTCTCAGGCATTTCTTTATAGCCGTGCAAGAACAGACTAATACAACATGGATACCTAATAATCAGTATCAGGTACTGATTGAGTATCAATCAGTACAAAGAAGGGAATAATAGACACCAGGGCCTACTTGAGGGTGAAAGGTAGGAGGAGGGTGAGAATTAAAAAACTACCTGTCAGGTACCATGCTTATTACCTGGGGGATGAAATCATCTGTACACCAAACCCCTCCAACATGTAATTTATCCATATAACAAACCTTCACATGTACCCCTGAAACTAAAAGTTAAAAAAACCAAAAATAGATGATATATTTATATATTTAATTAATTGAATGTAAGAATTACTTTTTGATGTTTGAGAAAATACAAAATTAATGCTCAAGATAAAATGAAAAATATTAGAGTATTTAGTTTGAGGTTATAATGTGCCAAGGTCTACATCATATTCAGTAGGTGAATGAAAATTCTAAATAATTTTAGGTTGTGTTAGAAAAAGGTACAATTTTATATATCCTTAAAATATTAAAAATAACCAGTAAAAAACTGGAAATATTATCTATAGCTTCAAAATATGTAAAGAAAAAATATAGAAAACTTTATAAATCAAACTGAAAGTCAAGAGAAAAAATGAAACAAAATGATGCTATACAAAAAACATAAAATGAGAGAAAATTTCTAAAAATGTCAGCAATCATTATAAATGTGAACAGATTAAATTCAGCTATATAGAAGAAAAGATTATCTAATTATTTATGAAACAAAGTCCAATTATATGCTGTTTGTAAGATATATACCTAAAACCAAACCAACAGAACATTGAAGTTAATGAAATAGAACAAATAAATGCTATGTGAATTCTAACCAAAAAAAGATTAGTGAGGTAATAATATATCAAAGTAGAATTGAAGAGAAAATAATTAATAAAGAGAAACATTGCATAAAAACACATCAACTAGGTATAACAATCATGGACTTGTATGCCCCTAACTTTGAAATATACAAACAAAACCTAACAGATATACAGAGAGAATTAAACAAATCCACAATTATAGCAAGAGATCTTAGCACACCTCTCTTCAAAATAGAAAGACCAATTGAGATAAATGTCAAGTAGAGAATCCAAAATTACTCAGCATATTAAGAACCGGAAAAAATTGTCCACTTCCATAGAAACGTCAACATATGCCAAATGCCAGTATGATGCAGTTGTTGAAATTATATGACAAAAACTTTAACGTAGCTATCAAATGCTCTATCAAGTAAGGGTAAATGTTTTTGAAGTAAGTAGAAAGATAAAAAATGTCTGCAAAGAAATAAAAGATATAAAGAAAGAAATAAATGAAAACGTTAGATCTTAAAACCACAATAACTAATATAAAAAACTCATTGCATGAACTCAAAAGTAGAATGGAGATGACAAATGCAAGAATCAGTGATCTTGAAGAAAAATCAATAGAAACAATTCAATCTGAACAAAAGGGAGAAAAAATATTTTAAAAAATGAACAGGGCGGCCGAGCGCGGTGGCTCATGCCTGTAATCCCAGCACTTTGGGCGGCCGAGGTGGGTGGGTCATGAGGTCAGGAGTTCGAGACCAGCCTGGCCAGCATGGTGAAACCCTGTCTCTACTAAAACTACAAAAAATTAGCTGGGCATGGTGGCACATGCCTGTAGTCCCAGCTACTTGGGAGGCTGAGGCAGGAGAATTGCTTGAACCCAGCAGGTGGAGGTTGCAGTGAGCCAAGATTGTGCCACTGCACTCTAACCTGGGCAACAGAGTGAGACTCTGTCTCGGGGGATCGGTGGGTGGGCGGGGAAAGAACAGGGCTTCAGGAATCTGTGGAACAATATCTAAAAGTTTAACATATACATAATCAGAATTCCAGAAGGAGTGGATAAATAGTGTAGGGCAGAAAACATATTGGAGAAATAGTATCTAAACATTTTCCAAATTTGGCGAAAGATATACACTTAGAGATTATAAAAGTTAGAACCTCTAGTACTTTTCATAAAAGAAAACATGATATATTAGATTTCATCAAAGTTAAAAATGTTGGAAATGAGAAAGACACTGATAGAAGGATGAAAAGTTACAGCCTAGGACAAAATATGTGCAAGTCACATATTCAATAAAAAATGTACAGCCGAATATATAAGGGACTCTTGAAACTAAAAAGAAAACAAATGAGCCAATTTAATTAAAAGGGCAAAACATTTGGTGAGAAACTTTACAAAAGTATATGTGTATATGTATGTATATATAATATATATACACACACATATGTATATATATGCTCATGTATATGAGCATCTCTTCATGTCTCCATACATATATATACACACGCATGCATATATATACATATATGTATGGGAACACGAAGAGATGCTCATCATACAGAAGTATTAGTTAAAACCACAGTGGGACATAATGACACAGACATTACAATACAAAGCTAAAAATAAAAGGCAATATAAAGTGTCAGTGAAAATGTAAACTGGGATTATCATGCACTGTTGGAATAATCACTTTGAAAAACAGTTTGGCTGTTTTTTAAGGAATTAAATATACACCTATGTGTGTTCCAGTTATTCCACTTCTAGGTATTTACCCAAAAGAGAAGAAAGCACAAGTTCATACAAAAACTTGTACATGAATGTTTATAGAAGCTTTCTTTGTAATAGCTAAAAACTGGAAGAAACTTCAATGTCTATCAACAGATGAATATATAAAAAATAGTGGTGTATGGATAAAAATGTGGAATACTACTCAGCCATAAAAATGAACTATCGATATACACAACAACATGGATGATTCTCAGTATCATTATGCTAAGTGAAAGAAGGTAGACACAAACGACTACTTACTCTATAGTTCCCTTTATATAAAAATCTAGAAAATATAAACTAACCTTTAGTGACAGAAAGCAGGTTAGCAGTTGCTTGGGAAGTGGGGTACAGGAAACATGGAAAGGAGAGATTATCAAGAGGCCTGAGAAAATTTTAGGAGATTATAAATGAATATGTTCACTATTTTATTTGAAGTGATGGTTTACCAGATGTATGTGTATGTGGAAACTTACCAAACTGCATACTTCAAAAATGCGTTTATTGTAGGTTAATTATTTCTCAATAGAGCTGTTTAAAACAAAAAGAAAAAAGAAAACCAAAAATACCAGAGACTGGGGCCAAATTATGAAAGATTGTAGATAAAAAATATTCCCCTCCATGACACAATTAATATAGTTCTCACCTGGATACACACACACACACACACACACACACACACACACACACACACAAAGCCAATTTAATTGAGCTATAATTACATGCCATACAATTCATTCATTTAATGTACAATTAACCATTTAATAAATGTGCATAATTGAATGATTTTTAGTGTATACACTGAGTTGTGAGGTATATTTTTAATGCCCCTTCCTCAACAGAATATGTTTTTAGTAATACACATGAATTAACACAAATAATTATAACCAGAAAGAAAATAAAGTGTAGCTTTTCTCTATAAAACATTTTGTGTATAGTTGTCATAGTAAAAGTCATAAGACAATTTTAAGAAAATTAAAACACGTAAAATTGAAATGTAGGCAACTAAATTATGCAACTGCTATAAAATTTTAGCATTTTGATTTTTATGTAGTATTAATGAGCAATTAAAGAATACATTTCATGCTTGAGTATATTGTTCAAATTCAGTAAAGTCTTTTATTTTCAAATGTAATAAAAACGTCTTTATCCCCCCAAATTTTACTCCTTAAATTTAACACTTCGTTTCACTGATTTAGACACCAATAAAAGCAAGTGATCACACAGAATCACAGAGCTGCGGTAACTCGGGTTGTTCTTTGTCTTTATAATCACACGCTGTAATTTTTAATTTCGTGTACTTTGAAAGTGTAGACATATGTATCATATATTACCACAGGGACTGCAGTCTGGAAGTATGCTCAAAGCAAGCTCAAACGGAGCTAGGAGGCAGGACTTGACTCCAGAGACGGGGCTTGGACAGCCGACCGAATTGAGGACTGGCTAAACCAGGTCTAGGGCAGAAGCAGCTTTCCTTAAGCCTTGTCTACCAATGTGTCATGTCAATTTACCAGTCCATGGCAACACCCAGGAGTTACTGCCCCTTTCCATGGCAATGACCTGACAACCTGGAAGTTACCACCCTCATCCTAGAAATTGCTGCATAAATTGCTCCTTAATGTGAATATAATTGAAAGTGGGAATCAGCATGAGTGCAGAACTGCCTCTGAGCTGCTATTCTGGGGACACCGCCCATGGGGCAGCCCTGCTCTGCAAGAAGCAGGAACAGTTCCTCTGCTGCTCCGCACACTTCTGCTTCAATTAAACTTGCTGTTTAACGTCACCGGCTTGCCCTTGAATTCTTTCCTGAGTGAAGCCAAGAACCTCCCACCTAAGACCCAAGTGTGGGGCTTCCCTGTTCCGCATCAAAACATTTCCAAATTGTTCAGAGCTTACTTTAGAAGGGAACAGCCTATGTCTTGGACCAACTATTTAATAAGGATTTATCCAAATTAACTTCCCTGTAGAATCAAATGATTATTAAAACAGAAATATTAAAAATCAGCTAATTCGCACCTTACATAGATTTTCTTCAAGCTTAAATGTAACCACAGCAATCTTTTACAGCTCAGACCAAAAGAGGATGTGGGGGGAGAAAAGTTGAAAACTTGTATGTGATGCTAATAAGTAAAAGACTGACTTTTACTGGGTTTTATTATTCTTATATTAAAATTCTCGGCAGGGTGCGGTGGCTCAAGCCTGTAATCCCAGCACTTTGGGAGGCCGAGACGGGCGGAACACGAGGTCAGGAGATCGAGACCATCCTGGCTAACACGGTGAAACCCCGTCTCTACTAAAAATACAAAAAACTAGCCGGGCGTGGTGGCGGGCGCCTGTAGTCCCAGCTACTCGGGAGGCTGAGGCAGGAGAATGGCGTGAACCCGGGAGGCGGAGTTTGCAGTGAGCTGAGATCCGGCCACTGCACTCCAGCCTGGGCAATAGAGCGAGACTCCATCTCAAAAAAAAAAAAAAATTCTCTGCAAAACAATGTTTCTCTTTATGGCCAGCAAGTGGGCAGACCTCTGCCACTGCCCCCACGCTTGGTAGGCCACTGCTCCATCCTAAGCTACTTAACAAGAAAGTGGCCTAATTAGCACTGGGTTTTTGGCCTCCAGACTCCACTATTTGTCTTTCAGGCTGCTGGAGTGACTCTTGACAGGATGAGTTCTGGGTCCTCCTGAGGGCCTTTACTTGCTTACAGCATAGTGTGGGGTACAACAGACACCACTGTGACGCGGGTGACCTGGAGGTGGCTTTAGTGTCTTTTTGTGCAGTGTGTTATTGCCACACACATCACACATGAAACCCTCTTCCTAACTGGCTTCTGGGAATTCAGACCTTGATGTTGCTACCCACACCTACCCTAAATACATGTAGAAACACCAAAACCCTTTTTCTTCTTGTCTGTGGGGGCAAAGTGTTCATTAGTCTTCATTTCTTAGTCCTCACCCACTCCTTATCCCCCCCGATGGCTAACTGTATACCTGTTGGTCTGGCCCCCAACCATGCAGGAGCCTGCCTCTCTCCCTCTTACCAGTTTTTCTTCCTTAACCCCCTCCCCACTACAGACAAAGTCCATATCATCTTTTCACATTGTGCTGATTTTATTGCGTTCATCAACATGGTGGAACACTCTTGGTCTCAGATTCGGCCTTTATGTGATTGGTGATTCCCCAGAGTTGCCTATGGAGATGCTGTTGCTAGTTGTACATTTCTGATCCAGGCTCTGCATTTACTGGCAGCAGAGATGGTTACTTGGGATGGTTTGCTGTTGCCAATGGCTTCTGGGCTTGCTCTTGTGATTTTTATTTTCCGTTGTATTTTGTGCTTGCTCTTCTGAGTTTTAGTTTGCGTCTTATTCTGCTTGTGGTGACACGCAAATATTGTTGGTCTCATTGTTATCCTAGGCTTTTTGGAGCAGGAAGGAGGTGATTGAGTTTTCTTTCTTGAATTCCTTTGAAGGGGTTTTTTTACCTTTGTGATTTTCTTCTCCACCTGGAAGGACAACACATGAGCCAGAAGGACATTGGTTTAGGGGAAGAGAGAGAGGTTGTATAGCAAGGGGAGCTTCATGGATAGGAGTGCAGGCTGAGGAGGGGAGTGTGCTAGGCAAGGACAGGACAGGGGTCTTGAGAGAATAGAGGGGAGGGAGAGAAGGAACAAGGATAGGGTCATCTGACCTTGCCAGTTTTGTTGGTCTTTTGTTGGCAAGAGTTCTTTTCCTTCTTCTCTTTGGTTCTTGGGGTTGGCTTTTTCGTGCTTACAATTGGTTGTTTCGTATTTTCTTTGGGCTTCACTGGTGTGTGGGTCTCCTTAGCCATATTGAAGCCTCCCGGTGGTCTACCCCATGCTCCTGACTTCCTTATGTATACCCAGCCCTGGGTGTCGAGGAGCCCCACCCTTCAGCTTTGTTTGGTCAGAATGGGGCACCCCTATCCAATGGTAGTCCTGGGGTGGCTTGGACATCACAAAGCACTGACACCTCTGGGGGGTGGTGTTGCTGGGGTGGCCAAAATGTGGTCAGAGAAAGGGGATTTTTCCACCCCCAATACTACCTGAAGGTCCATTTCAAAATGACCTGCTACCCCCATCATTCCCCATGTTCAATTCTGGTGGGTCACATAGCAGGGAGAAGGTGTTTCCTTAAAGGCATTCCCTACAGCCACCCCTAGTCAGTGGTCCATTCTGTTCTCTCCCACCCTTTACCATGACCTACTATTTTGGATGTCTTATCTACAATCCCCCCAGGGTACAGTGGCCTTATTTAATTCTCAGTCAAAATATGAATCATTCCACTTCCCTCAAACAAATTTCCATTTTGTATCTGTTTTGGTATGGTTTGTAAACTAAGACAGGTTTTGTGTGTGTGTGTGTGTTTGTTTACATTTCTAAATGGTTGAGAAAAAAAGCAAAATAATATTTTATAACGTAAAAATTATGTGAAATTGAAATTTCAGTGTTCATAAAACTTTATTAGAACACAGATACACTAATTTAACTATCAGCTATGGCTGCTTTGACACTACAACAGAGTAGTTGCGACAGAGATTGTATAGCCTGCAAAACATAAAGTATTTGCTATCTGTCCTTTTGGAAAAAAAGATTGCCAACTCCTCATCTATTCTGTTCCATTGATCTATTTGCCTATCCTTATACCAAAACTGCATTGTCATGATTAATTTCATGTCATGTCATAATTTTGTGCTAAGACATAAAATTAGGTAGCACAGCTCATCCGACTTTGCTCTTCTTTTACAAGATCATTTCAGCTACTCTAGGTCCTTCATACATTCTTAAAATCTTTAGAATCAGCTTTTCTATTAATGTTAAAGCCTGTTATGATTTCATTGTGACAGTGATGAATTTATAAATCAATATAGGGAGAATTAAAATCTTAACAATTTTGAGACCTTCAATTTGTGAACATGTATCTCTTTTATTTAGGTGTTTAATTTATCTCTGCAGTGTTTTTTAACGTTCAATTTGTTTAAAATTGGTATTGTTTCCTCCTTAAGTATTTGGTAGTAGTCATCCATGAAAGTTCCTGAAGCTTTCCTTTTGAGAAGCTTTTATGTTTTGAATTAACTTTGGTATTTACACTGTTCAAAAAGTCCAGTCTCACGTTAGTTTGGTAAATTGTTTTTCAAAGGCTTTTTCCATTTTATCTAAATTATCAAACTTGTTGGCATAAAGTTGTACATAATATTCCCTTTACAGTTTTGAAATGCGTGTAGCATGTGTAATGATGCACCCTCTGTAATTTCTGAAATTGGTAACTTATGTTTTGTGTTTTTTTTTTCTTGATTACTTTTATCTAGGCTTTTATGAATTTTATTCTTTTAAAAACTATCTTCAGCTTTCTTGATTTGTGTCTATCATTTTGGCTTTTTCTAATTCAGTTATGTCTGTTCCTTATCTTTACTATTTTATTTTTCCTATTCAATTTGAATTTAATTTATAGCTCCTTAAGGTGAAATCTTATATTATTCACTTCAAACCATTCTTCTTTTCTAATATAAAAATAAAGCTATAAATTTTCCACTTAGCACTGCTTAAGCTGCATCTCACAAAATTTGATATATTGTGTTTCCTTATGCAGTTTGATATATATTTAATTTCACTTGTAATGTCTTTTTATTTTATTTTTTATTTTTTATTATACTTTAAGTTCTTGGGTACATGTGCACAATGTGCAGATTTGTTACATATGTATACATGTGCCGTGTTGGTGTGCTGCACCCATTAACTTGTCATTTACATTAGGTATATCTCCTAATGCTATCCCTCCCCCCTCCCCCCACCGCATGACAGGCCCTGGTGTGTGATGTTCCCCTTCCTGTGTCCAAGTGTTCTCATTGTTCAATTCCCACCTGTGAGTGAGAACATGCGGTGTTTGGTTTTTTGTCCTTGTGATAGTTGGCTGAGAATGATGGTTTCCAGCTTCATCCATGTCCCTGCAAAGGACATGAACTCATCCTTTTTTATGGCTGCATAGTATTCCATGGTGTATATGTGCCACATTTTCTTAATCCAGTCGATCATTGATGGGCATTTGGGTTGGTTCCATGTCTTTGCTATTGTGAATAGTGCCACAGTATACATACGTGTGCATGTGTCTTTATAACAGCATGATTTATAATTCTTTGGGTATATACCCAGTAATGGGATTGCTGGGTCAAATGGTATTTCTAGTTCTCCATCCTTGAGGAATCGCCACACTGTCTTCCACAGTGGTTGAACTAGTATACAGTCCCACCAACAATGTAAAAGCATTCCTCTTTCTCCACATCCTCTCCAGCACCTGTTGTTTCCCGACTTTTTAATGATCACCATTCTAACTGGTGTGAGATGATGTCTCATTGTGGTTTTGATTTGCATTTCTCTGATGGCCAGTGATGATGAGCATTTTTTCTTTTTTTTTTTATTATTATACTTTAAGTTCTAGGGTACATGTGCATAATGTGCAGGTTTGTTACATATGTATACTTGTGCCATGTTGATGTGCTGCACCCATCAACTCATCATTTATATCAGGTATAACTCCCAGTGCAATCGCTCCCCATTCCCCCCTCCCCATAATAGGCCCCAGTGTGTGATGTTCCCCTTCCCCTGTCCAAGTGATCTCATTGTTCAGTTCCCACCTATGAGTGAGAACATGTGGTGTTTGGTTTTCTGTTCTTGCAATAGTTTGCTGAGAATGATGGTTTCCAGCTGCATCCATGTCCCTACAAAGGACACGAACTCATCCTTTTTTATGGCTGCATAGTATTCCACAGTGTATATGTACTACATTTTCTTAATCCAGTCTGTCACTGATGGACTTTTGGGTTGATTCCAAGTCTTTGCTATTGTGAATAGTGCCGCAATGAACATACGTGTGCATGTGTCTTTATAGCACCATGATTTATAATCCTTTGGGTATATCCCCAGTAATGGGATGGCTGGGTCATATGGTACTTCTAGTTCTAGATCCTTGAGGAATCGCCATACTGTTTTCCATAATGGTTGAACTAGTTTACAATCCCACCAACAGTGTAAAAGTGTTCCTGTTTCTCCACATCCTCTCTAGCACCTGTTGTTTCCTGACTTTATAATGATTGCCATTCTAACTGGTGTGAGATGGTATCTCATTGTGGTTTTGATTTGCATTTCTCTGATGGCCGATGATAACGAGCATTTTTTCATGTGTCTGTTGGCTGTATGCATGTCTTCTTTTGAGAAATGTCTGTTCATATCCTTTGCCCACTTTTTGATGGGGTTGTTTGTTTTTTTCTTGTAAATTTGTTTGAGTTCTTTGTAGGTTCTGGATATTAGCCCTTTGTCAGATGAGTAGATTGCAAAAATTTTCTCCCAGTCTGTAGGTTGTCTATTCACTCTGATGGTAGTTTCTTTTGCTGTTCAGAAGCTCTTTAGTTTAATTAGATCCCATTTGTCAATTTCGGCTTTTGTTGCCATTGCTTTTGGTGTTTTAGACATGAAGTCCTTGCCCATGCCTATGTCCTCAATGGTATTACCTAGGTTTTCTTCTAGGGTTTTTATGGTATTAGGTCTAACATTTAAGTCTCTAATCCATCTTGAATTAATTTTCGTATAAGGAGTAAGGAAAGGATCCAGTTTCAGCTTTCTACTTATGGCTAGCCAATTTTCCCAGCACCATTTATTAAATAGGGAATCCTTTCCCCATTTCTTGTTTTTCTCAGGTTTGTCAAAGATCAGATGGTTGTAGATGTGTGGTATTATTTCTGAGGGCTCTGTTCTGTTCTATTGGTCTATATCTCTGTTTTGGTACCAGTACCATCTGTTTTGGTTACTGTAGCCTTGTAGTATAGTTTGAAGTCAGGTAGCGTGATGCCTCCAGCTTTGTTCTTTAGACTTAGGATTGTCTTGGAGATGCGGGCTCTTTTTTGGTTCCATATGAACTTTAAAGCAGTTTTTTCCATTTCTGTGAAGAAAGTCATTGGTAGCTTGATGGGGATGGCATTGAATCTCTAAATTACCTTGGGCAGTATGGCCATTTTCACGATATTGATTCTTCCTATCCATGAGCATGGTATGTTCTTCCATTTGTTTGTGTCCTCTTTTATTTCACTGAGCAGTGGTTTGTAGTTCTCCTTGAAGAGGTCCTTTACATCCCTTGTAACTTGGATTCCTAGGTATTTTATTCTCTTTGAAGCAATTGTGAATGGAAGTTCATTCATGATTTGGCTCTCTGTTTGTCTGTTACTGGTGTATAAGAATGCTTGCGATTTTTGCACATTAATTTTATATCCTGAGACTTTGCTGAAGTTGCTTACCAGCTTAAGGAGATTTTGGGCTGAGACGATGGGGTTTTCTAAATATACAATCATGTCATCTGCAAACAGGGACAATTTGACTTCTTCTTTTCCTAACTGAATACCCTTGATTTCTTTCTCTTGCCTGATTGCCCTAGCCAGAACTTCCAACACTATGTTGAATAGGAGTGGTGAGAGAGGGCATCCCTGTCTTGTGCCAGTTTTCAAAGGGAATGCTTCCAGTTTTTGCCTATTCAGTATGATATTGGCTGTGGGTTTGTCATAAATAGCTCTTATTATTTTGAGATATGTTCCATCAATACCTAATTTATTGAGTGTTTAGCATGAAGGGCTGCTGAATTTTGTCAAAGGCCTTTTCTGCGTCTATTGAGATAATCATGTGGTTTTTGTCTTTGGTTCTGTTTATATGCTGGATTATGTTTATTGATTTGCGTATGTTGAACCAGCCTTGCATCCCAGGGATGAAGCCTACTTGATCATGGTGGATAAGCTTTTTGATGTGCTGCTGGATTCAGTTTGCCAGTATTTTATTGAGGATTTTTGCATCGATGTTCATCAGGGATATTGGTCTAAAATTCTCTTTTTTTGTTGTGTCTCTGCCAGGCTTTGGTATCAGGATGATGTTGGCCTCATAAAATGAGTTAGGGAGGATTCCCTCTTTTTCTATTGATTGGAATAGTTTCAGAAGGAATGGTACCAGCTCCTCCTTGTACCTCTGGTAGAATTCAGCTGTGAATCCATCTGGTCCTGGACTTTTTTTGGTTGGTAGGCTGTTAATTATTGCCTCAATTTCAGAGCCTGCTATTGGTCTCTTCAGGGATTCTACTTCTTCCTGGTTTAGTCTTGGGAGAGTGTAAATGTCCAGGAAATTATCCATTTCTTCTCAATTTTCTAGTTTATTTGCGTAGAGGTGTTTATAGTATTCCCTGATGGTAGTTTGTATTTCTGTGGGATCCATGGTGATATCCCCTTTATCATTTTTTATTGCGTCTATTTGATTCTTATCTCTTCTCTTCTTTATTAGTCTTGCTAGCGGTGTATCAATTTTGTTGATCTTTTCAAAAAACCAACTCCTGGATTCATTGATTTTTGGAGGGTTTTTTGTGTCTCTATCTCCTTTATCCAGTTCTGCTCTGATCTTAGTTATTTCTTGCCTTCTGCTAGCTTTTGAATGTGTTTGCTCTTGCTTCTCTAGTTCTTTTAATCATGATGTTAGAGTGTCAATTTTAGATCTTTCCAGCTTTCTCTTGTGGGCATTTAGTGCTATAAATTTCCCTGTACACACTGCTTTAAATGTGTCCCAGAGATTCTGGTATGTTGTATCTTTGTTCTCATTGGTTTCAAAGAATATCTTTATTTCTGCCTTCATTTCGTTATGTACCCAGTAGTCATTCAGGAGCAGGTTGTTCAGTTTCCATGTAGTTGAGCGGTTTTGATTGAGTTTCCTAGTCCTGAGTTCGAGTTTGATTGCACTGTGGTCTGAGAGACAGTTTGTTATAATTTCTGTTCTTTTACATTTGCTGAGGAGTGCTTTACTTCCAATTATGTGGTCAATTTTGGAATAAGTGCGATGTGGTGCTGAGAAGAATGTGTATTCTGTTGATTTGGGGTGGAGAGTTCTGTAGATGTCTATTAGGTCCACTTGGTGCAGAGATGAGTTCAATTCCTGGATATCCTTGTTAACTTTCTGTCTCATTGATCTGTCTAATGTTGACAGTGGGGTGTTGAAGTCTCCCATTATTTTTGTATGGGAGTCAAAGTCTCTTTGTAAGTCTCTAAGGACTTGCTTTATGAATCTGGGTGCTCCTGTATTGGGTGCATATATATTTAGGTTAGTTAGCTCTTCCTGTTGAATTGATCCCTTTACCATTATGTAATGGCCTTCTTTGTCTCTTTTGATCTTTGTTTGTTTAAAGTCTGTTTTATCAGAGACTAGGATTGCAACCCCTGCTTTTTTTTGTTCTCCATTTGCTTGGTAGATCTTCCTCCATCCCTTTATTTTGACCCTATGTGTGTCTCTGCATGTGAGATGGGTCTCCTGAATACAGCAAACTGATGGGTCTTGACTCTTTATCCAGTTTGCCAGTCTGTTTCTTTAATTGGAGCATTTAGTCCATTTACATTTAAGGTTAAGATTGTTATGTGTGAACTTGATCCTGTCATTATGATATTAACTGGTTATTTTGCTCGCTAGTTGATGCAGTCTCTTCCTAGCATTGATGGTCTTTACATTTTGGCATGTTTTTGCAATGGCTGGTACCTGTTGTTCCTTTCCATGTTTAGTGCTTCCTTCAGAGTCTCTTGTAAGGCAGGCCTGGTGGTGACAAAATCTCTAAGCATTTGCTTATCTGTAAAGGATTTTATTTCTCCTTCACTTATGAAACTTAGTGTGGCTGGATATGAAATTCTGGGTTGAAAATTCTTTAAGAATGTTGAATATTGGCCCCCACTCTCTTCTGGCTTGTAGAGTTTCTGCTGAGAGATCTGCTGTTAGTCTGAGGGGCTTCCCTTTATGGGTAAACTGACCTTTCTCTCTGGCTGCCCTTAACATTTTTTCCTTCATTTCAACTTTGGTGAATCTGACAATTATGTGTCTTGGAGCTGCTCTTCTCGAGGAGCATCTTTGTGGCATTCTCTGTATTTCCTGAATTTGAATGTTGATCTGCCTTGCTAGGTTGGGGAAGTTCTCCTGGATAATATCCTGCAGAGTGTTTTCCAACTTGGTTCCATTCTCCCCATCACTTTCAGGTACACTAATCAGACGTAGATTTGGTCTTTTCACATAGTCCCGTATTTCTTGGATGCTTTGTTCATTTGGTTTTACTCTTTTTTCTCTAAACTTCTCTTCTTGCTTCATTTCATTCATTTGATCGTCAATCAGTAATATCCTTTCTTCCAGTTGATCAAATCGGCTAATGAAGCTTGTGCATTCATCACGTAGTTCTTGTGCCATGATTTTCAGTTCCATCAGGTCATTTAAGGACTTCTCTATACTGGTTATTCTAGTTAGGCATTCATCTAATCTTTTTTCAAGATTTTCAGCTTCTTCGTGGTGGGTTTGAACTTCCTCCTTTAGCTCAGAGAAGTTTGGTCATCTGAAGCCTTCTTCTCTCAACTCATCAAAGTCATTCTCCATCCAGCTTTGTTCTGTTGCTGGCAAGGAGCTGCATTCCTTTGGAGGGGGAGGGGTGCTCTGATTTTTAGAACTTTCAGCTTTTCTGCTCTGTTTTTTCCCCATCTTTGTGGTTTTATCTACCTTTGGTCTTTGTTGATGGTGACATACAGATGGGGTTTTGGTTTGGTTGTCCTTTCTGTTTGCTGGTTTTCCTTCTAACAGTCAGTACCCTCAGCTGCAGGTCTGTTGCAGTTTGCTGGAGGTCCACTCCAGACCCTGTTTGCCTGGGTATCAGCAGCGGAGGCTGCAGAACAGCGAATATTGCTGAACAGCAAATGTTGCTGACTGATCGTTCCTCTGGAAGCTTCATGTCAGAGGGGTACCCGGCCGTGTGAGGTGTCAGTGTGCCCCTGCTTGGGGGTGCCTCCCAGTTAGGCTACCCAGGGGTCAGGGACCCACTTGAGGAGGCAGACTGTCTATTCTCAGATCTCAAACTCTGTGCTGGGAGAACCACTACTCTCTTCAAAGCTGTCAGACAGGGACATTTAAGTCTACAGAGGTTTCTGCTGTCTTTTGTTTGGCTCTGCTCTGCCTCCAGAGATAGAGTCTACAGAGGCAGGCAGGCCCTCTTGAGCTGCCATGGGCTCCACCCTCTTCGAGCTCCCAGCTGCTTTGTTTACCTACTCAAACCTCAGCAATGGCGGGCACCCCTCCCCAGCCTCACTGCCACTTTGCAGTTCAATCTCAGACTGCTGTGCTAGCAATGAGCAAGGCTCCATGAGTGGGACCCTCCAAGCCAGGTGTGGGATATAATCTCCTGGTGTGCCGTTTGCTAAGAGCATTGGAAAAGTGCAGTATTAGGGTGGGGGTGACCCGATTTTCCAGGTGCCATCTGTCAAAGATTCCCTTGGCTAGGAAAGGGAATTCCCTGACCCCTTGTGCTTCCCAGGTGAGGTGATGCCTCACATTGCTTCGGCTCATGCTTGGTGGGCTGCACCCACTATCCAACAAGCCCCAGTGAGATGAACCCAGTACCTCAGTTGGAAATGCAGAAATCACCTGTCTTCTGCATCACTCACACTGGGAGCTGTAGACTGGAGCTGTTCCTATTTGCCCATCTTGGAACCACCTGCAATTTCTTTTTAAACCATGAGTTATTTAGAAGAATGTACCTAATTTCCAAGTATTGGGGATCTTCTAAATATGTTTTTGCTATTGGTTTCTAATTTAATTTCTTTGTGGTCAGATAACATATTTCGTGATTTAAATATTTTAAAATGTTTAGAAATGGCCCAGAATTTGGTTTATCTTGGTGTAGGTCAAATTTGGTTGATAGGAGTTTTCAAATACTGTATATATCCTTAGTAATTTATTTGTCTGCTTCACTTATGAATAATTAATAGAAGAGAGTTTAAATTTACAGCTGTGATTGTGGATTTATCTATTTCTCTTTTTTAATTTTGTTCATGTATTTTGAAGTTCTGTTATTTCTTGCATAATCACTTATTGTTTGCATTGTGTATCTCCTCCATCCTAGTACTTTCAACCTAGCTGTGTTTTTATATTTTAAGTGCATTATTGGCTAACAGCATATAATTGGATATTGATTTTTAAATCAAGTTCATCAACCTCTGTCTTTTGTTGCAGTGTTTAATATATTTATATTTAGTGGGATTATTGACATGGCTGTGTTTAACTGTACCCACTTTCTTTTTGTTTTCTATTTGTTCTCTCTCTTATTTATTATGTATATCCTTCTTTCATGTCTTCTTTTGGGTTGAGGGGTTTTTTTTTATTTAATTCTGTTTTCTTTATTGGCTTTTTAATGATAGCTTTTTGTATATTATTTTTTAGTTGTGTGGATTACAATACGCATCCTTATCTTGTTACATTCAACACAGAATTAATGGAAGTTCTAGCCAGATCAATCGGGCAGGAGAAGGAAAGAAAAGGCATCCAAATAGGAAGAGAAGTGAAGCTATCTCTCTACACAGACAATATGATTCTATACCTAGAAAACCCTAAAGAGTCCACCAAAAGGCTCCTGGAACTGATAAATGACTTCAGTAAAGTTCCAGGTTACAAAAATCATTGTAAAAATCAGTATCATTTCTATACACCAGTAATGGTCAAGCTGACAGCCAAATCAAGAAGTAATCCCATTTATAGCAGCCACAAAAAAATTACTTTGGAATATATCTAACCAAGGAGATGAAAGAGCTCTACAAGGAGAACTACAAAACACTGCTGAAAGAAGTTATAGATGACACAAACAAATGGAAAAACATCCCTTGCTCATGAATTGGAAGAATCAATATCATTCAAAGGGACATCCTGCCCAAAGCAATCTACAGATTCAGAGTTATTCCCGTGAAACGACCAACATAATTACAGAATTGGAAAGAAACTATTCTAAAATTCGTATGGAACCAAAAAGAGCCAGAATAGCCAAAGGACGTCTAAGCAAAAAGAACAAAGCTGCAGGCATCACACTACCTGACTTCAAACTATACTACAAAGCACAGTGATCGAAACAACATGATACAGGTACAAAAACACACATAAACCAGTGGAACAGAATAGAGAGCTGAGAAAAAACCCACACACCAACAGCCGTCTGATCTTTGACAAAGTCAATAAAAGTAAGCAGTGGGGAAAGTGCAGTCTTCAATAAATGGTGCCAGGATAACTGGCTAGACATATACAGAAAAAATAAAACAGGACCCCTAGCTTTCACCAAATACAAAAGTAACTCATGGTGAATTAAAGATTTAAATGTAAGACTTCAAACTTTAAGAATCATACAAGAAAACCTAGGAAACACAACTCTGGACATCAGCCTTGGAAAATAATTTATAGCTAGATCCTCAAAATAAATTGTGACAACAACAAAAATCGAAGTGAGTCATGCCTCTGTCACCCTGGAGTAACCACATTGGTGCGTTCTCTGAGGCTTTCCATCTCATTGTTGTGAGGTTACTGGGAACAAGGCTTTATCAGGGTTTATGAGAGCAAAGTAGACCTGTGATCAAGATGGCCAACTAGATACACAGCCAGGAGGAACATCTGCCACTGAGGGATTGGGACATTGGGAAGACTGGTGCACTCTTAGCAGATCTTCAGAGGGAAGGCATTGAGAGCAGATGTAGGGAAGACACAGATGTCGGGCTAAAGAGGGAGGAAGCTGGAAACCCTGCACAGGGCTACCATGCACCAGGACTCATTCCTATCCCCCAACAACTCCTGGGGAAGGGATGAGTTGAAGAAGCAAAGAGCAACCTGCTCTAACCATGGGCCTTTGGAATCCTGGCCAGAGGAGTCCCCATGACTACTGTGGACACTTGAGTTGGCAAAGACAGCTGCTTACAGAAGTGGTCAGGACAGAGTTCCAGCCATTGTGGAGCCCAGAGGGTTTGATGCAGAAGCATCTGCAGTGGAACACAGCCAGGGATACCCATTCCCTTAGGCTCAACTTACTCCTGTAGGAAACTTTAGCCCTAGAGGAATTGTCATACATGAACTCTGCAGGGTGGTCTTGGCCATGAGATGAGGCTGGTCCAACCTGAACACCCCTCAGTCTGCTGGACTCTCCCTGGGTGCTTGCAGTACAGGCTCAGGTGCCCAAAAGGGGTGTTCCTCTTGGTGGCCTGCATCATAGCTCCTGTGTTGGCAGACCACACCTGACAAGCAGAGAGGTCCAGCAGAGCAGCCTCCACAGACACATATCAGCCCACACATGCACTCCTTCCACGCAGCCTCCCCAGTGGTAACTTGCCTGCAGATAGTAGCCTATGGCCAACTCCCAAATCACTTTGCTGGCATGTGTGTGCACAGGCAGATTTTGCCTCCCCTTTCCCACCAGCGCACATGTGCACGTGCACCCTGCCATCACACTACTGCGAGCATGAATCACCCTGCCATTCCCATCGAAGTGTTGGAGGGAACGGAGTCCATTAGCCCTACCTGCCACCAGCACCCTGCCTCTGTTGATGCTGCTGTTGCCAGAAACTAGGCACAGAGAACAGAGACCTGCCCTGGCCCTGAGCAGCCCCTGCCACCCATAAATGCACACAAAGAGCTCATCCAGTCCTGTGGCCACCAGGGCCCCACCACTATGCTAAAACTTCCACCAGCACAAACATACACAAAGATGCCAGTGGGGGTCCCTGCTTCCCAACAACATGCTGCCAATGCTGCTGCTGCAAATGCCCACATGACGGCCAGCATTCTGGCACCTGCTAGCACCCCACTGCAGTTGAAAAGTGGACACTTTATCATGGTGCCACTGACGCCACTCCTGCCATGAGTGAACAAAAATAAATCATGCTGCCACTGCCCTACAAAGTGCTTTGGTTGGCACCACCCATTGGACTGTTGTGACCAGTGGTCTGGGAGCACCTCGGCCCCTCCAGTGCAGCAGGTTCCTAACCTTGAGTGGCCAGAGAACAAAGCCAGGGCCTGATACTAGTCCTCCAGAGTTAGGACACGCAGTCTAGGGTTCCTGAGCTAAGCCTTAGCCCCCTAAAATCTTCCAGAAATGAATCCAGTTGACTGAAAAAAACACCATAGACAAACCCGTAAGGTCATGAAATAGCATAAAAGGGAATAAAAAACCCATCCAAAAACAGCAACTTCAAAAATTGAAGGAAAATCAGCCCACAAAGATGAGAAAGAGCAATTGCCAGAACTGTGACATCTCAAAAAGCCAGAGTGTCTTCTTTCCTCCAAACGACCACACTAGTTCCCCAACAATGGTTCTTAAAGAGATGGAAATGACTGAAATGACAGAAATAGCATTCAGAATGTTCATAGGAACAAAGATCATCAAGATTCACGAGAACATTGAAACCCAATTCCAGAAAGCTAAGAATCACAATAAAATGATACAGGAGCTGGCAGACAAAATAGCCAGTATTGAAAAGAACATAACTGACTGATTCAGCTGAAAAACACACTACAAGAATTTCATAATGCAATTGTATGTATTAACAGCAGAATAGACCAAGTCAAGGAAAGAATCTTAGAGCTTGAAGACTGGCTTTCTGAAATGACAGTCAGAGAAAAATTTAAAAAAAAAAACAAGAATGAAAAGGAATGGGAAAAAAACCTCTGAGAAATATGGGATTATGTAAACAGACCAAATCTATAACTCATTGGCATCCCTGAAAGAGATGGGGAGAATGGAAGCAAGTTGGAAAACTTATTTCAGGTTATCATCCATGAGAAATTCTGCAACCCAGTTAGAGAGGACAACATTAAAACAGCTAATACAGAGAACTTTAGCAAGATGCTGCACAAGAAGATCATCTCCAAGACATGATTATCAGATTCTCCAATATCAGAATGAAAGAAAAAACATGTTAAAGGCAGCTGGAGAGATATGCCAGGTCAGCTACAGAGGGAAGCCCATCAGACTAACAGCAGACCTCTCAGCAGAAACCCTTCAAGCCAAAAGAGATTGGGGGCCTATATTTAACATTCTTATAGAAAAGAAATTCCAACAGAGAATTTCATATAAAGCCAAACTAAACTCCATAAGCAAAGGAGAAATAAGATCCTTTTTGGATAAGCAAATGCTGAGGGAATTTGTTATCACCAGACCTGCCATTTTAGAGCTCCCGAAAGAAGCAATAAATATGGAAAGGAAAGACTATTACCAGTCACTACAAAAACACTTAAGTACACGGACCACTGACACTATAAAGCAACCACACAAACAAGTTGGCATTATAACCATGTAACAATATGATGACAGGATCAAATCCACACATACTGATACTAACCTTGAATGTAAAGAGGCTAAATGCTCCAGTTAAAAGTCACAGAGTCACAAGCTGGATAAAGAAGCAAGACCCGACGGTAGGTATGCTGTCTTCAAGAGACCCATCTCATATGCTAGTTTAAAATCTGTTTTGTCTGAGATTGTGAGCTCTGCTTTTTTCTGGTTTCCATTTGCTTGGTAGATTTCCTCCATCCCTTTATTTTGAGCCTGTGGGTGTCATTGCATGTGAGAGTTTCTGTTTCTTCCTGATTTAATCTAGGAGTGTTGTAAATTTCCAGGAATTTGTCCACCTCCTCTAGATTTTCTAGTTTGTGCCCATAAAGGTTTTCATAGTAGCTTCAAATGATCTTTTGTATTTCTGTGGTACCAGTTGTAATACCTCTTGTTTCATTTCTAATTGAGCTTATTGGGATTTTCTCTTTTCTCTACTTGATTAATCTTGCTAATGATCTCTTAATTTTGTTTATCTCTTCAACTTTTTGTTTCATTTATCTTTTGTATTTTTCTTTTTGTTTAAATTTCATGTAGTTCTGCTCTGATCTTTGTTATTTCTTTTCTTCTGCTGGGTTTGGTTTGGGCTTGTTCTTGTTTCTGTAGTTCCTTGAGGTGTGACCCTAGATTGTCTATTTGTGCTCTTCCAGATTTTTTGATGTAGACATTTAATGCTATGAAATTTCCTCTTAGCACTGCTTTTGCTGTATCTCAGGTGTTTTGACAAGTTGTGTCATGATTATCATTCAGTTTAATGAAATTTTAAATTTCCGTCTTGATTTCATTGTTGACCCAAAGATCATTCAGGAGTAGATTATTTAATTTCCGTGTATTTCTATAGTTTTGAGAATTCCTTTTGGAGTTAATTTCCAATTTTATTCCATTGTGGTCTGAGAGGATACTTGATATAATTTCGATTTTCTTAAATTTATTGAGACTTGTTTTGTGACCTACTGTATGGTCTATCTTGGAGAATGTTTTATATGCTGATGAAAATAATATATATTCTGCAGTTCTTAGGTAGAATGCTTTTGAAATATCTGTTAAGTCCACTTTTTCTAGTGTATTGTTTAAGTCCATTGTTTCTTTGCTGATTTTCTGCTTTGATGGCACATCTAGTACTGTCAGTGGAGTATTGAGTTCCCTCACTATTATTGTGTTGCTGGTAGGCTGTGGAGAAAAAGAGAAAGTGTATACAGTGTTGGTAGGGGTGTAAATTAGTTTAGCTACTGTGGAATTAAGTTTGGAGATTTCTCAGAGAACTTAAAACAGAACTACCATTCAACCCAGCAATTATACTACCAAAAAGCATATGCACTCAAATGTTTATCACAGCACCATTCACAACAGCAAAGAGATAGAATCAACCTAGGTGCTCATCAATGGTGGATTGGATAAAGCAAATGTGGTACACATATGCTATGGAATACTATACAACCATAAAAAAGAGTAAAATCGTGTCCTTTGCAGCAACATGGAGGCAACTGGAGGCCATTATCTTAAGTGAATTAACGCAGGAACAGAAAACCAAATGCCACATGTTCTCACTTACAAGTGGGAGCTAAACATTGGTTACTCATGGACATAAAAATGGCAACAGTAGATACTGAGGACTACTAGAGGGGGAGGGAGAGGGGGCAATTGTCGAAAAACTAACTACTGGGTACAATGCCCTCTACGTGGATGATGGGATCAATCATACCCTAAACTTGAGCATCATGTGATATAGCCATGTAATAAACCTGTACATGCTCCCCCTGAATGTAAAATAAAAGTCAAAATTATAAAAAACAAATAATATAGCATTTATGTATAATAATATTAAAATTATGTCATGATGTTTACACCCTTCCTGCTTTTAGTGCTATCGTTTTATGTTTTACTTTTATTTATAACACCTCAAATATGTTGCTGCTACTACATGATTTCGACATTCAATTGCCCTTTAAAATTTTAAAGGAAAATAATGTGTTATATTTTACTACCTATTTAGAATTTCCAGTGCTCTTCATTTATTACCTTATGTCTGAATTTCCATCTTGTTTTATCATTTTCATAGATTTTCCTTAACATTTTCATAGATTAGATATGCTGGCAACACAATTTGCCTTTATGTTTACAAGATTTTTTGCTGGACATAGATTTGTACATTGACGGGTTTTTTGAAATCACTGTATAACCAGCGTCTAGCATGATTCCTGACACACATAGTGAAGTCATTCCTTAAACACAAGATATGTCCTAAAATCAACATGTAAAATGAAAATCATCTGGTCAAATGACTTTGCATAATGCCTTAGGAAGGTGCGACATTGAAGAATGACATTCTTTTCTCAGAAAGTTCAGCACTGCCAGCTTTTCCTCCAGTGTAGGAGCAGATATTGGGTTGTTCCTTTTGTTTGACCCTCAGATTAAGTAACTGGCTTGCACTTGTGTCTGACCGCAGTTCATGAAAAATACGTATCTAAATTTTTAAGAACACAATACATTGTTATTAACTATAGTCGCCATGTGGTACAATAGATCTATTGAACTTATTCTTCCTAACTGAAATTTTCTATTTGGACCCTAGTCTTGACAAGGTAAATGACTAGAGTTAATTGCCCTTCTGCTGACATGGTCAAGACCTTGACAATCTAGACCAAAGTAGATGCCTAAGCCTTGCAGACTCCTGGTTTCCATCATATTAGTGTCCTCTTTCCCATACTGGCAGGAATTGGCCAACTGGTAACTACGCCCGAGTCTGTCTAATTAGGTGAGATCATTTTCTCTAGCAACTGGCAACTTCTGCAACATCAGAGATTTACAAAATGTATTTTACTGCTGACTAAATATGCAAATCAGAAGATAGAAGGGTGACTATTTAAATACTGATGTGATTTACTTAGATCTTAAGATTTACTAATGATTTATACAGTCTGCCATGTGGCTTCGTGGAACCCTTGGATCATTCTGAAGTTCTGGACTAGGAACATGTTTAGCTTTTAACCAGAAAAAGAGATGCAATGATAATCACTAACCACAAATGCATCTGTTTTAATAAGCAGGGGTATGGTGAGGTTTGCAAATGCAGAAGTCATAGTAAGAGGGGATCATATAGTAAAAGGATCTAAGTTCAGAAAACTACCAATGGCAAAATCTAAGCTAGGTAAAAATCACTAGACTAGACTTCTCAGAGAATTTTTCCATAGGCTGTACCTGAATCATCCTTAGCCAATCAATCATTTTGATTACTACAGTGAGGCTTCAGGAGGGGTGGGTGGGGAGACAAAGTTTGACATTATGTAGTAAGTGCTTACTGAATGCCAAGTTCTTTAAGTGGATTATCTCATTGAATTATTACAACTCCAGGATGAAGATACTGTTATTATCACTATCTTATGGAAGAGGAAACGGAGGCTCACACAGATCGTGATTTGTTTATGATCACAGCCTATAAGGGCAGAGCTTAGATTTGAATCCAGATCTGACACCATGTCCTATGCTCATTTTACCATACCACACTGCCTCTCCGTGGTCTCCTTCTAACCTATGATAATAATAGCGAATATTTATTGGGAACTATAAGAGCAAAACAATTGAAAATCTGGTCTTGTGCTTTATAAATAATAGTTACCATTCATTAAGCGCTAGGCATGGTGATAAAGGCTTTACATATAATAGCTCATTTAATCATCAAAACCACTCTATGAGGTAGGCATTATTATTTTATTTGCATTTTACGGATGAGGGAAGTAAAGTTCAGAGGGGTTAAACGACTGGCCCATAGTTAGCTAGAAATTTTCAGGGCCAGATTTCAAACCTGTCAGTTACCAGAGCTACAGTCCTTATACCTCCAGTTCAAACCTGAATGTGCATAAGAATCACCTGATGAGGTTATGAAGATATATGTTCCTTAGCCCCATCCCTGACAGTCTGAATAAGTAGGTCTTTTAAAGAAGTTCCCCAGGGGATTGGAATGCAAGGCCTCCATGGACCATTCTATGAAAACAGTGATCTGCGGCACAAATATGGGCCTGGGCCTGGGCCTGGGGGAAAGAAAATTGAGTACAGCATAGGTTACATGAGGAGCAGTCACAACTTTATCACAGTGCTGCTATGACTGTTTCTTTCTCCTTCTGACTTGCCCAAATTTGGACTCTGTTTGCTTTTCTAGAACAAAAGTATTACCCTTTCTTCTTACCATCTCACACGGGCCAGATTCTGCTTTCTCAGCAAAATCAACAGCACCAATAACAGCAAATCGACCTACTCATTTTTCCAGATAGACCAGGGCTTCTTACTCTGTTTTGTACCATGGATCCCATCAGTCTCTGGTGGAGCCTATGGACCCCTTCTCAGAATAATATTTCTTAATTATTATTTTTAACGACAGAGTCTCTCTCTGTCATCCAGGCTGGAGTGCAGTGGCACAGTCATGACTCACTGCAGCCTCGATTTCCCGGGCTTCAGAGATCCTCCCACCCTCAGCCTCCTGAGTAGCTGGGACTACAGGTGCATGCCACCACACCTGGCTAATTTTTGTATTTTTTGGCAGAGACAGGGTTTTGCCATAGTTGCCCAGGCTGGTCTCAAACTCCTGGGCTCTAAGCGATCCACCCGCCTTGGCCTCCCAAAAGAATAATACTTTTTAATGGCTATGAGGAATAACACTCTAAAGAGTCCCCAGTGATTGCTGCCTCCTTGTATTCATGTCCTTATATAATCTCCTTCACTTGTTTATGGTCTAATAATTTATTTTGAACAAATTGAATATACCAAAAGTGATGTCACTTTTGTGATTAAGATTTTCAACATAGGTTTCTTTGAAATATAATTCACATACTATAAAATTTATTCTCTTAAGGTATGTAATACAGTAGCATTTAGTATGTTACAATGTTGTACAACTATGACCAATATGTATCCTATTAATGTAAGATTTTTATCACACCAAAAAGAAGCCCAGTACCCATTAGCGGTCACTCTCCATTGTTCTCTCTCCCGAGCCTATGATAACCATTAATCTATCTTTGTCTGTACAAATTTGCCTGTTCTGGATATTTCATAGAAATTGAATTATACACTAAGTGGCACTTTGTGACTGGCTTCTTTCAGTTAAGGTAATGTTCTCAAGGTTCATCCATGTTGTAGCATGTGCTAGTACCTTGTTCCATTCTTGGGCTGAATAATATTCCATGATATTGATAGGTTATGTTTTACTTATCCATTCATCAGTTGACAGACATTGGGTTTCCTCTACTTTTTTACTATTGTGAATAGTGCTGCTATGAACATTCATGTACAAATTTTTGCATGAAAATATGTTTTCAGTTCTCTTGGATGTATATCTAGGAGTGGAGTTTCTGGGTCATAAGGTAACTGTAATTAAATTAGAGAAACTGCCAAACTGTTTCCTAAAGTGGCTGCAATGTTTTACATCCCCACCAGCAATGTAGGAGAGTTGCAATTTTTCCACATCCTTGCCAACACTAGTTATTTTCTGTCTTTAATTCAAGCCATCTTAGTGGATGCGAAGTGGCATTTCATTGTGGCATTGTTTTGCATTTTTCTATTGAACAATTTTTCACATTCTTATTGGTCATTTGTGTATCTTCATTGGATAAATAGTTATTGAGATCCTTTGCCCACATTTAAATTGGATTATTTGTCTTTTCTTAATCAATTTAAGAACTCTGTACATGTTTTATGTATTAGACCCTTAGCAGACATATCATTTATAAATGTTTTGTCCCATCCTGTAGAGTCTTTTTTAAAAATAGACTTAAGTTTTAGAGCAGTTTTTGATTTACAGAAAAACTGAGCAGCAAATACAAAGACTTCCCATATATCCTTTCTCTCTCACTGCAAATTTCCCTAGTATTAACATCTTGCATTAGTGTGGTACATTTGTTAAAACTGATGAACTGATATTGATACATTGTTAATTAAGTCCTAAATTTACATTCGTGTTTACTCTCCATATTGTATAATTCCATGCATTTTGACAAATGCATAATGTCATGTATCCGCCATTATAGTTCATAAAAATAATTTCACTTATGATTACAGTGAAATAAAAATCACCTTAAAAGTCACCTGCACTCTACCTATTAACCTCTCTTTCCTTTCTCCTGAACCCCTGGCAACCAGTGATCTTTCTACTGTCTATAATTTACCTTTTTTCAAAACATCACATCATTGGAATTATATAGCCTTTTTATATTGGCTTGTTTCACTAAGTAGTATGCAATTAAGGTTCCTTCGTGTCTTTTTCTGATTTGATGGTTTCTTCTTTTTCGTTGCTGAACAGTATTCCATTTTCTGGACGTACCACAGTTTATCAACTCACCTGTTGAGGAATATCTTGGTTGCTTCTAGTTTTTGGCGATTATAAATAAAACTTGCATCTTAGGTTGTTTGTGCTGCTATAACAAAATACCTGAGACTTGGCAGTTTATAGAGAACAAAAATTTATTTTTCACAGTTCTGGGGGCTTGGAAGTCCAAGATCAAGATGCTGGCAGGTTCAGTGTCTGGTGAGGGCCCGTTCTTTTAAAATGGCGTTTTCTAGGCATCCTCAAATGACAGAAGGGCAGAAGGACAAAAGAGAGCAAACTCCCTTCTTTCAAACCTTTTCATAAGGACACCAATCCATTCCCAAGAGCAGAGCCCTCATGGCTGAATCACCTCCTAAAGGCCCCACCTCTAAACACTGTTACATTAATGACTAAGTTTCAACATATAAATTTTGGGGGACAGATTAGACCTTAGAAGCTACTATAAACATTCTTATGCAGGTTTTTGTGTGAGCATAAGTTTCCAACTCATTTGAGTAAATACCTAGAGGTACAATTGATGGATCACATGGCAAAACTATGTTTAACTTTGCCAAATATTTAATTGAGATGTTTGTTCTCATATTGTTGAATTTTAAGGTTTTGAAATTTTTAATTTATTTTTTATTTTATTTATTTTTAAATTTTGTGGGTATATAATAGGTGTACCCACAAAATATAATTTATGGGTTACATAAGATATTTTGATACAGGCATGCAATATATAATAATCACATCGGGTAAATGGGGAATCCATCACCTTAAGCATTTATCCTTTGTGTTACAAACAATCCAATGATACATTTTTACTGTGCAATTAAATTATTTTTAACTATAGTCACCATGTTATGCTAGCAAATACTAGGTCTTATTCATTCTTTCTAACTAATTTTTGTACCCATTAACCATCCCCACTTATCCCACATTTCCCTCCCCAGTACCCTTCCCAGCCTCTGATAACCATTCTTCTACTCTCTATTTCCATGTCAGTTTGATTTTGAAATTTTTAGTTCCCACTAATAAGTGAGAACATATAATGTTTGTCTTTCTGTGCCTGGCTTATTTCACTGAACATAATGACCTCCAGTTCCATTCATGTTGTTGTAAATAATAGGATCTCATTCTTTGTTATGGCTGAATAGTACTCCTTTTATATATGTACCACATTTTCTTTATTCATTCATCTGCTAATGGACATTAGGTTGCTTCCAACTCTTGGCTATTATAATTAGCCCTGTAACAAACATGAGAGTGAAGATATCTCTTCGATATACTGATTTCCTTTTTTGGGGAATGTACCTAGGAGTGGGATTGCTGGATCATATGTCAGCTCTGTTTTTAGTTTTTTGAGAAACCTCCAAACTGTTCTCCATAGCGGTTGTACTAATTTACATACCCATCAACAATGTACAAGTATTCCCTTTATCCCTATCCTCACTAGCATTTGTTTTTGCCTGATTTTTGGATAAAAGCATTTTAACAGGGTTGAGATGATTTGTCATCGTAATTTTGATTTGTATTTCTTTTATGGTTGATGATGTTGAGCACCTTTTCATATGTCTGGTCTGTTTGCCATTTGTATCTCTTCTTTTGAGAAATGTCTATTCAAATGATGTGCCCATATTTTGGTTGAATTATTAGATTTTTTTTCCTATAGATCTGTTTGAACTCCTTGTATTTTCTGGTTATTAATCTTTTGTCAAGTGGGTAGTTTGCAAATATTTTCTCCCATTGGTTGTCTCTTCACGTTGTTGATTATTTCCTTTGCTGTGCAAATGCTTTTAAACTTAACGTGATCCCATTTCTCTATTTTCGCTTTGGTTGCCTGTGCTTCTGGTGTAATGATCAAGAAATCTTTGCCCAGTACAATGTTCTGGAGATTGTCCCCAATGTTTTCTTGTAGTGGCTTCATAGTTTGAGGTGTTAGATTTAATCTTTAATTCATTTTTATTTGATTTTAGTATATGGCAATAGGTAGGTGATATGGTTTGGCTCTGTGTCCCCACCCAAATCTCATCTTGAATTGTAGTTCCCATAATCACTGCCTGTCGTGGGAGGGACCTGGTGGGAAGTGATTGACTCATGGGGGCAGTTTTCCCCAGGCTGTTCTTGTGATAACGAGTGAGCTCTCACGAGATCTGATGGTTTTATAAGTGTCTGGCATTTCCCTTGCTTGCACTCATTCTCTCTCCTGCTGCCCTGTGAAGAGGTGCCTTCTGCCATGATTGTAAGTTTCTTGAGGTCTCCCCAGCCATAAAGAACTGTGAGTCAATTAAATCTCTTTTCTTTATAAATTACCTAGTCTCATGTATTTTTATAGCAGCCTGAGAATGGACTGATACAGTAGGAGTCCAGTTTCATTCTTCTGCATGTGAATATCCAGTTTTTCCAGCACCATTTATTGAAGAGACTGTCCTTTGCCCAATTTATGTTCTTGGAAACTTTGAAAAAGTGAGTCCACTGTAGGTATGTGGATTTATTTCTGGGTTCAGTATTCTGTTCCACTGATCTATGTGTCTGTTTTTTTAAATTTTATTTTAAAAGTTTTGGGGTACTGGTGGCTTTTTTTTACATGGATAAGTTCTTTAATGGTGATCTGAGATTTTGGTGCACCCATCACACTAAAAGTACTGTGCTGTTTCAGTTACTATAGCTCTGTAGCATATTTTTATCCATCTCCTCAAGCATTTACCCGTTGAGTTACAAACAATCCAATTATATTCTTTAAGTTATTTTAAAATATGAAGTTATTATTGACTATAGTCACCCTGTTGTGCTATCAAATACTAGGTCTTATTTATTCTTGCTATTTTTTTGTACCCAATAACCAACCCCACCTCCTGCACCCAACCCCCTACTACCCTTCCCAGTCTCTGGTAACCAACTGAATCAAAGCATTCAATTGTTTTGATGTTTAGATAACACAAATAAGTGAGCACATGCAATGTTTGTCTTTCTGTGCTTGGCTTATTTCACTTAACATAATCATCTCCAGTTCCTTTCATGTTGTTGCAAATGACTGGATCTTATATTTTTTATGGCTGAATAGTACTTGATTGTATATATGTACCACATTTTCTTTATCCATTCATCTATTGGTGGACACTTAGGTTGCTTCCAAATCTTAGCTATTGTAAACAGTGCTACAACAAACATGGGAATGGAGATATCTCTTTGACATGCTGATTTCCTTTCTTTTGGATATATACCCAGCAGTGGGATTTCTGGATCATATGGCAGTTCTATTTTTAGTTTTGGAGAAACCTCCAAACTATTCTCCAGAGTGGTTGTACTAATTTACATTCCCACCAACAGTGTACGAGGGTTCCCTTTTCTCCACACTCTCACCAGCATTTGCTATTGCTTGTCTTTTGGATATAATCTGTTTTAACTGGGGTGATATAATATCTCATTATAGTTTTGATTTGCATTTCTCTGATGATCAATGATGATGATCAGCTTTTCATATGCCTGTTTACTACCATTGTATGTCTTCTTTTGAGAAATGTCTATTCAAATCTTGTGCTCATTTTGATTGGATTATTAGATTTTTTCATACAGAGTTGTTTGAGCTCCTTATGTATTCCGGTTATTAATCTGTTGTCAGATGGATAGTTTGCATATATTTTCTCCTATTCTGTGGATTGTCTTTCCCTTTGTTGATTGTATCCTTGGCTGTGCAGAAGCTGTTTAATGTGATGTGATCCCATTTGTCCGTTTTTGCTTTGGTTGTCTGTCTGACAGGAAACTTTAGTCCAATGTCCTAGAGATTTTTCTCATTGTTTTATTGTACGAGTTTTATAGTTTGAGGTCTTAGATGTAAGCCTTTAATCCATTTGATTTGATTTTTTATATGCCAATAGATAGGGGTCTAGCTTTATTCTTCTGCATATTTATTCTCTTCAGCACCATTTATTGAAGATACTTTCTTTTCCCCAGTGTATGTTCTTGGCATGTTTGTCAAAAATAAGTTAACTGTAGGTGTGTGGATTTGTTTCTGGGTTCTCTATTCTGTTCCATTGGTCTGTGTGTCTGTTTTTATGCTGGTACCATGCTGTTTTGGTTACTATAGCTATGTAGTATAATTCGAAATCAGGCAATGTGATTACT